>NC_058134.1:89619208-89764834 GCF_016433145.1 Gracilinanus agilis | reverse complement strand
AAGGAAGGAAGGAAGGAAGGAAGGAAGGAAGGAGGGAGGAACAGAGGATGGGAGGAAGGAATCTATATACAAATGAGAGATCCCAACCCAAGAAGGCAAACTCTTTCTTATAATAGTGTGCCAAGCAATGGTAGATCAGCATTAATAGAGGAAGTGTCTTACCAGGAGTTCCCCATACCAATAAAATCATAGGTCTAGTAAATGCAATGTAGTATCACTTTGTCTCAGGACTCAGGACCTTGGAAGGGCATCATTCCTCATTAGAAAAAATTGGGTAGAGGGCCTTTAAAATTACATTGGTCTACCATATCCTAACCTTTTTGGTAATCAACAAACCAACAGAGGAATATTTTGTAGTCTATGTTACTTTTGAGTCATTTATGTGACTAAGAATATGTGGTTTGCTATGGAAAGTCATCCCTGAAAACCTACCTTTTCCCTTTTTATATATCTTTATCACAGATTCCCTCAAGATGATTCTCATATGGATTTTATAGATGTGACAAGTAGACAGGTAATTGGTGGGTAGTTGCTGATGTAAAAATCATATTTTATCTGTATGAGTTATCTGTGTATTTCTAATAAGTAAATATTTGCACAGTGCCTGGCACATTAGTAGACTCAATAAATTCTTCATTCCTTTCTCTTTCCCCTATCTTGTCTCTCATATTAAATGGTAAGCTCCTTAGGATCAGAAACTTCTTATTTCGTTTTTGTATGCCCGGGTGCCTAACATAGTACCATGCATATAACAGGTACTTAATGGGTTTTGGGTTTTTTTGCTGTTGTCCTTATATTTTTATATTCCTATGATGCTTAGAATAATTCCTTATACACAGTGATAAATAATTTGAAACAGAATTCATTTTATTATAGGCTTCAACAAATATCATTGTCTTATTAAAGCCATGTTATAGGAGCTGTGTTGGATTTGTGTGAGCAGTGAGTGAGTATTAGGGGCTAATGCCAATTAGGGACTATGCTGAAGGCAGGGTCATGTGTGGGGTGGGAGGCCCAAAACCTCTTTGTTTTTCTTTTAAACTTCTATCTTCTGTCTTAAAATCAATATTAAGTATCAGTCCAAGGCAGAAGAGTGGGAAGGGCTAGACAATGGGGGTTAAGTGACTTGCCCAGGGACACACAGCTAGGAAGTGTCTGAGGTCAATTTTGAACCCAGAACCTCCCTTAGAACCACCTATCGGTACTTCAAAGCCTCTTCTTTATCATATCCTTTTTACTCCCTGATGATAACTCTCCCTTATTCTTTTTAGGGGGCATAGAGGATATTGACCACTGAAATATAAGAGGATAGAGGTAAAGGGTATAGAGTTGTGTCTTGAGGTTATTCCTAAACTCCAACTGCCTGCAGGTTAACTTCCAGAAGTCCTGATTTGGAATGTGGAGGCTGATGTTAATAGTCTTTTATATCCTTTTAACTTATTAGTCAGGTTCTTTTAATTCCTTCTTGGTCAAGTAGGTTTACTTCTGCTCGGGAGTACCCTCATTAAATTTAGAGCTTGAATCATTGGTCTGGTCTAGGTCAGCCCTGACCCAGAACATTTGGCATGGCCATAGTGGATGTTTTGCTATGGCCTTGTGGTTAAATTGCTTTTCTTTAAATGAGGAAAGAATGTTCATGAATAAGAGCACTGGAAAACCAAATGGATAACCAAATCCTGGTCTCTGATTTCCTGTAGATGAAATTGTTCCAAGACTGATTTGGGAGCATTGTCCATGGAGATAGGAAGAAAGCTTCTCTGCACTCTGGAAATGGTGGGATGAATGCCTGATAGAGAAAGTGAGCACAGAAAGTATGCAGCAGTTTTTACAGATACTGTGAAAAGGCTGGACTGCTAAAACAAAGAGAATGGAAATAATTATGCCTGTTAAGTAAATGGAGTTTTTCTCTCTACCCTCAAAGGACAGAGAACCAGTGAAATGGCTTTGGTAACCTCACCAATGAAATGGGCAATTGGAAAGGGCTCAAAGGACTAAATTTTGTCTCCCTTAATATTTTCTCTGATAAGCTGGAGTGTCTAGAGGAGGGTGAAGAGAATGGAGAGGGACCTCAAGATCATGCCACAGTAGGACAAGGTGGTCTAGTAGAGACAGACTCATTGTCCTCAAGCTTCAGAGAGATTCTCCCTGGGCACAGGGAAAAGGGGGCTGGAGCTAGAGTCAGAGACCCAGGTTTGAATCCTGGCATTACCTCTTACACTTCTGAGTGTAATTAATAACTTAATAACTTGAGGCTAAAACTTCCTCACTTGTAAAAAGAAGGGTCTGAGACTCTAAAGGATGGGGAAGAAAAGGGGGCTGGAATTTCTTATCCAGGGGACAATACCAGAAGCAATAAGTAGAAATTGCAGAGATAGATATAGGTTTGATGTTAATTAAAAAAAATTTTTTTTCCCTTAAAACTTGTCCTTACTTTCCAGCAAGGAAAATATTGGGGGTGGGAGGAGTGGGGGAGAGGATGATTCAGAGAAAATACTCCTGCCTAGTACCTCTACTCTACAAGAGAATGGGGTAAGGAGGGAAGGGAAGAAGCAATTCTATAGTGCCTATGGTGTACCAGATATTATCTCATTTGATCAACCCTGGGATTATCTCCACTTTTTGATTAGGTGACTGCCCTGGGTCACACAGTAAGAGTCTATAAGGTCAAATTTGAACTCAGGTTTTCCTGACTCCAGGTTGAGCACTTTATCCACTGTTCCACCTCTGAGGAGGAGGCATCAGTCTAGAGCAGAGATATACTGTACTAAGGTCACTAAGGTCCAAAAGACTCAAGATTTTTTGTTTCCCCTTTTTCTGGGTTACCACAGCATCTGGCTTCTCTTTGCTTGTCTAGTCCCAAGGACCAGCCCATCCAACACAAAGACATCCTCAGTTGGGCAGTGTCAGGGACAAACAACATTCACACCTATCAAGGGGACCCAAAAGGGAAGAGGATTTATGTATCCCTTTTAGGGCATTTCTGGACTTGCTTGCTACCTAGTTCTAGAATCACAGAACTGAAAGATATCTGGAAATTATCTTGCCCCCTGCCTTTGGGCTCCATCTGGATCAGGATGTAACCTATTCTTTTCCTGATCATCTCAATAGACGGCAGAAGAAGATGAACCAGTGACTAGCTTTATTACCCTGGGTAAGTCTCTTCTCTGCTCCCAGCCTCCATTTCTTCATCTTTAAAATGGAGGGATTGGCCTCTGTGGCCTCTAAGATTCTCTCTCTCTCACCTCTCATCCCGTGATTACATACCTCTGACAGTGATTAGTGTTCCTAATTCCCCACCATGAAGACTGGCAAACAACCCAATCGCATTCTGCGTTAAACCCATGTTTAAATCCATATTAAATAATAATTTGTTGGGAATATCATAGAGAGCATTCTTGTTCAAGTGTGACTTGGATCAAATGGCCTCTGAGATCACTTCCAAATCTTGATATTTTATGATTCTGTTAACTGGGAAAAACACAGAACTCCAAAGAGACATTAAAGTGGGAAGCTTAAATACCTTTCTAAGGAACCGTGGGGACAGAGGATGAGAGAGAGATAGTTGATTGGCTTTACAATGGTAACAAAGGACAATGTGGAATCCCAGACAGGAATAACTGAGGGGTTGATGCTTTACAATGGACACAAAAGGGAAGGATCCAGCCAAGATCTGGGCTATCTAGGTAAAGGACTTTGGCCTAAGGGGAGAAACCACTGGGACAAAAGAGATACTTAAGGGGCAGCTGGGTAGCTCAGTGGATTGAGAGTCTGGCCTAGAGACAGGAGGTCCTAGGTTCAAATCCGGCCTCAGACACTTCCCAGCTGTGTGACCCTGGGCAAGTCACTTGACCCCCCATTGCCTACCCTTACCAGTCTTCCACCTATAAGTCAATACACAGAAGTTAAGGGTTTAAAATTTAAAAAAAAAAAAAAAAAAAGAGAGAGATACTTAACACCTGATGGGATTAGCCCTCCCCACCTAAACTACTTTAAGGTCTATAGTTAGTCTGAGACTCTGAGGTTGAACTTTCTGCTCCGGGAGAGACTCTCCTTGACGTAGTCAAACTTGGGTTTTTCACCTTTAAGCTAACTAAACTGGGGGGTTATCAAATCTTACTAGGCTACAAGTTTGGGGGCTTCTAGATTCCACGTTGACAATTCCATGGTCAATTCACCTTTGCCTCTAGTGACATCCCAGAAGTTCAGCTCACATTAGTTACTGGAGGATAGAATTCAGTTCATTAGTTAAATGATTTTCACGTAGGCCAACACACAATTAAATGTTCCAACTTCACAGAGATCCAGAATGAAATTAGGAATTATTTTTCTCTATTGGAGTTTACATAATCACTATGTTCAATTAAAGCATTGATAAGAAGCCATGGGCTATATATTTTCTGAGACTTTTTTCCAGAAGCATTAGAAATCCTAAAGGAAATAAATCATTAATTTTCACAATTAACAAGAGCAAAATTTATTCTGAAATTATGGATGTTCAGCTAAAGTTAAATTCAAACGTATTTAATGCCTCCCAGACACATTAAGAGAATATGTGAACTTTGGGAAAACCTGTCAACTATTCTACCCAGTGACTTATAAAGCCTGATGGCCGGCATCTGAAATATTCAGATCTTCATCTTCTGACTCATTACAAAAACTGCCTAGGCTTGTCTTTTGTACACATTCTAATTTTGAGAATTCAGTGCTGTTGAAGGACACTTCCAAGAAGCTTCCAGAATTTTGTTCATCCTTAATTGTTGGGTCAGCTTGATTTACTACCTAAATTCTGGGAGGATAAAATTTTCCACTTCTTTGGCTAAGCTTATGGTGGGCCAAAGGAAGAATGAGCTTCCTGCTGCTAGCTGCCTACACAGCTCTTTGCAAAAGAGGGGCTCCTTCTGTCTCCAAGATGAGGTGAGGACAATTCTGCCTGGTGCTTATCAGCAAAGAGGGTTTGGAATTAAGAGAACTGCAAGATCTGATCATGCATGGCCCCCTTCCAAGCAGTGGAAGAATTATAGTGCTGAAAAGGACCCAGTAATATCACTTACTAGGTCTTTGTCCTAAAGAGAAGGGAAATGGGCTTATATGTACTAAGAGAACCCCAAGTTTTAGGGTTAGCTTGTAAGCTGGAGATCCCAAGTTCTTCCCTGTTCCCATGAGAATCCACCATGAAGGGAATCTCAGACTAGCAGTTTCAGACCAGTAGCTTCTCCCATTGTATCAGAGATCCTTTCCTAAGATAACTCACACCTAGGCTGGGACCATCCTTTTAGTATCCCAGGTAAATAGCCCATTCCCTGACACCTTAGCCTCTGGCTATGGTTTCTTTCCTCAGCCTGCTGGTGTAGTTTGGACACTCCCATTTCCTTGTAGCCATGGTAATGTCAATGAATCATATTTCCCTGTCCCTGGGTTCCCCAGAATGTATAAGTTCCCCAAATTCTTTTTGCCTGTCAGAGCTGTCACTTAGTGAGGTGTCACTCCCAGAGATATTGTCCCCAGAGTCCCAGGGTGTAAAATTTTGACGCCAGGCTCTGAGTAAAGGGCCAAATATTAGACTTATCCCTTTCCTGATTAAAGATTTGTTTTTTTCTGACTACGTTGGTAGTTCTGTGTTATTTCCAAGTTAACAGTACCAAAATATTTCTAGCAGCTCTCTCTGTGGCAACAAAAAATTGGAAACTTCATCCATCAGCTGAGGAACAAGTTGTATATGGCTGTAATGGAATCCTACTGAGCCATAAAAATGATGACCCAGATGACTTCAGGAAAACTTGGAAGACTTCTTTGAACTGATACAAAGTGAAGTGAGCAGAACCAGGAGATTATTATACACTGGAACAGCAGGATTGTCTACAGCAGTGATTCCCAAAGTGGGTGCCACCACCCCCTGGTGGGTGCTGCAGTGATCCAGGGGAGTGATGATGGCCACAGGTGCATTTATCTTTCCTATTAATTGCTATTAAAATTTAAAAAAATTAATTTCCAGGGGGCTAAGTAATATTTTTTTTCTGGAAAGGAGATGTTAGGCCAAAAAAGTTTGGGAACCACTGATCTACAGTAATGGAAATATAAGATGATCCACAGTGAAGGACTTTGAACTATTATCAACAATGCAAGGACCCAAGACAACCCCAAGGGGTTCAGGATGAAAAGTGATTCCCATAGCCATAGAAGGAATTGTCAGAGTATAAATGCAGATTGATCCATTCCGTTTCATCCCTTATTTCATTTGTGAGTTTTTCCTTACTGGTGTGATATATATCTTCTTTCACAACATTATGAATAGGGAAATTTGTATTGCATGATGACACTAAAATAACCTATATTAGATTGTTTGCACTTGGGCAGTGGGAAGAGGAGAGAGAAATTTGGATTACAAAAGGTAAGAAAGCAGTTGTTTAAATTTTTTTTCCTTACATTTATTTGAAAATGATAAAAGGAATAAGTAAGTTATAAAAAAAAAAAAGAAAATACACGTATTTCCATTGGGGCACCTTCACTCGACTCAAATGTTCCTTACTGAATTTCAGAAATGACTCTTCATCTCATAGAACAGGAGAATCATGCATTAGGGGATCTATGACCTTGAATGGGGAAAAAAAAATTACATCTTTATTTTAACTAGATTCTGAATGAAATTTAGCATTTCCTTCGATTATGCAAAACCATTATTTTAAGAAGGGTCCCTAAGCTTTGCCAGGCTGCCAAAGCAGTCTATGACTCCCCAAAAAGGTTAAAGACACTGTCCTGGAAGCATTATGACCCCATTTTGCAGATGCATAAACCTATTCTCTAAGGAAAGAGATGACTTACCCTAAATCAATCAGTTAGTAAGAAATGAAAGCCATTATCTTCAGACTTAATACATATCTTCAGACTCTTGTAAGGAATTTCCAACCTGGAGTTGGTACTCCCAAGTAGTGTGAGAAGCTTGTTAAAGGGGAATGGGAAATATGTGGTAAATAACTATATTATCAAATCAAAATATTAGAAAAGTAGAAATGTTAGCCAAAAGAATGAATTAGAGAATTGGTAAGGGGTGGGGTGGAAAGGTGGGAAAAGGAGGGAGTTTTCTATTGCATCTGGAAAATGTGACAAATAACAGAAAAGATAATTCTTATTGGCCAAAATCAAATAAGGTTTAGATATAAAACCTTTTTCAAATTGAGCTAGGAAAAAATCAGCAATAGCCTGGTGAAAAAATTATCCTAATCAATCACTAACTAAACTAATTCCAAATTGATTTCCAATAAATGAAGTTACAAAGCTTTTGGTGTACCTGTAGCAAAGCATATTTCATTCTTAAAGTGTACTTATAAACTTTAATTCCATTTATAACAATTTATCTCTGTGAATAAGGATTCTCTATCATGATCTTAATAAAATGAGAGAGCCGTTATTACAGCTAACTCCTCCTCATCCTCTTGTCTTCTAGGTTCTTTGGTCTTCTGTCCCTGCTTCTCTGACTCTGGATAAGTGCCCAATCTCTTCCTAAGAGCCCTCTCTTTTTCAAATTCTTGTAGCAAGACTCCTCCTCTGCTATGACCTTTTCTTGTTCCTTATTCTCAGGGGATGGCAACAGCCTCAGAAGGTTGGTGAGGGCCTTTGGGCATCTTGAACACGTTGGCATGAGTGCCATGATTTCTCTGCATTCGGGGGTTTGGACTCTGTATCCACATTCATTTTATTCAGGACACAGGGGTGAGTTGGTACTCTTCTTCTACATCTTTCTTTTGGTCCCTGCAGATGGCATTTGGGGTTTTTGGGTCAGTACTTTGTTCTTGGCCAGCTATTCCTAAATTTCTATTTGGGTTGTTCAGTCATGCATGGTTATGGTGGCTCCCACCTTGGCCTCCATCCCCTTGTTTGAGGGACAGGCTCATCAGCTCTGCCATTCTGGCCACTTTTCTCTTTTCTAGCTTTTCAAATGTGACAGGAGGGTTGATTCTCTTTGAACTGCCGGAAGGTTTCTTTGGCCTTCTTTTTCCTTAGCATTTGATGGAACTTTTTGCTTTTGCTTTTCTTTTCTCTTTGAACCTGGGCCTCATAGTGAGACTTCAAAACTTAGGTTTTCTGAATCTTGAGGGAGACTTTTTCCCACTGGGGTCAGTAAAGAGTCTCCCCAGTGACTGTTGGTTCTTAGGGAGGAGGTTAAAAATTCCCTGTTCCAGGGAAGTTCTTGCCTACCAGTCACCCAGAAGTTCCTCCTCAACAGGGGCAGTCCATACTTGTTTCTCCTCTAGGGGAAAAACTGCTCTCCTGTTCTTTAGAACTCCAGGATCCCACCTAGCCACGGCTTGGGAGTTTTTTTTATATGCACATTCCCTACAGATCTGCTCAGTATCCTCTTTGCCAAGGGATCACTCCACATTCTTCTTATTTTTGCCTTTTTTAAAGTTGTCTTCTCACTTTGGCCAGTGAGGAAGAAGGCTTGATATGTTCAGGCACTTCTGAAAGGGTCAGATTTTCCTCCATCCCTTTATACTGAACTCTGATGCTTATAGATGCTTGCTCAACCTACTTCTGCCTGTTCTTTCCATCCAGGTCACTGATCGCCTCTAAGAGTTGTAGATGTTTCCTCTCTCCATCACTGTCTTCCTCATCCTCACTGGCACTTAAGGGATAATTGTTCAGAAAATCCACTGCTTCTTCCTCTTGGCGCAAGGCAGAAGGCTGCTCTGCAGGGCTAACATCCTGGTCATCTTGGCAAGAAACTGATCAGGCCTCCATCCAGGGCTCTTCTCACAATACCACGTTTCCTCTTAGTCCTACAGAGAACAAAAATAAAACAAATAATGTTATTTTAAATGTTCTGAATAAAAAATCAGTATAGTCCAGTGTGTACCCCTATAATTCGTTTTTTGGAACACAGAAGTAGTGAGCCTGAAGGCACTTGGCCAAGTGGAAGAATTACAGGGAAGCTGGAAAGTTTAGTAAAGTGGTGTCAAACTCAAATAGAAATGGGGGCAATTAAACCAAACACAAGGATCCCTGTGGGCCACAAACTGACTTAGTTTTAAAATTTAATATCATCTGTATTCTTCTGTATTTTGTTAAATACTTCCCAAATACATTTGAGTATGACTCAGGCTGTGCACAGTGTATTTGACACTTCTGGTTTCGCTCATCATATTTTGTCTTGGGCTAACTCAACTGGCACATGGCTTCTTCGTGCTTTTATAATAAATGATACAAAAAACCTGGATGCTGACGGACCACAGATATTACCAATCAAGGAGCCAATGTAATGTCTTACTAATAAGAGTTTGTAATTCTAGTATTGGCCAGAGAAGACAGTATCAGGAAACAGCTATGACTCTGTGAAACATCCTCTTACTCCAACACAAAAAATTAAAGCCATCTTCCTGATTCAATTCAACACATTTATCATATGTTAAGTTAATTACACTCTTTTCTTTACCCATTTGTACATAGCAAAAAGGGCTTAAAATACATGACCACAGTCATGTTTTTTAATTTAAGTTTTCTTTTTTGTTATGAACATAAGTCAGCAATAATGAAGGTTTCAATAAACATGAGAACAGAAAAGAAGACTATATGTGAAAATGAACTTCTATTATAAATGGGTTTTTAAGTGCATATTAAATGTAATGTGATAGTAACAATATATTTTTAAATGTTTAATTGTTGCCCTATTCTTTCTTTACATTTTTTTGGAGGGATCAGTCTCCAAAGCTTTTCTTTTTTTCTTTTTCTTTCTTTAAAAAAAACCAAAACCCAAACCCTTTTTTTCCATCCTAGAACAACTCTAAAGCAGAAGGGCAAGGGCTAGGCGAACAAGGTTAAGTGACTTATCCAGGATCACACAGCTAGGAAGTGTCTGAGGTCAGATCTGAACCCAGGTCCTTCTCACTCAGGCCTACCTCTCAATCCACTGAGCCATCTAGCTGCCCCTTTTAAGCATCTTTTCCACAGGGAACATATAAATTTACAGATGTAGTCATGCAGTCTAAGTCTATGCAGAAACTGCTATGATTTACAGAAAAATCTTTTCCTTATGGTTTCCCTACCATCTTTGATTAAAGGAAGTCACTTTATTTCTTGATGACCACATGCTAGTAGGTTCCCTTTCATAGACTAACTACATTTTTGGAAAGTAAATTTTTCTACATTCTTATGGCAATTCTAATACCACCCTGTGGCAGTTCCACTCCAGGTCATCCCTCTTCATTCATTACTAGGACAGCTGCTGCCATATTAGTATAGAGTTGTATCGAAGCATGGCCATGCCATGCCTTCTGGTGGGCCATATCTAGGACTCATTGTTGGGGGGTTAACTATAGTTTCCATTTTAACTGTAGTGGGGGGCCTGGTCACTGACCTACTGCTCAGAAATCTAAGTAGTAAAAGGGACAGTGTGCCCCTAGAGTGTCAGAAGAAATCTTTGTACTACAGCTCTTGTTTTATCTTTAAAGTAAATATTCATTTGTGAAAATTTAACCAATGGATGTTAATTGATTAAATGGAACTGAGATGCTGTCACTGGTAGCTAATAGTGTGGAGAAATTCACTGGAATGGAAGCTCACGCTGATAGCATTAGAGAAGAGATACTCTCAAATCCTCAGGGTCACCCCAAGGAGTCTAAGGGTAAGATGTAAGCAACCTTGTAGTGGGAAAATGAGGCCAGAACTCACTCACTATATAATTCTATTAATTGCTAGGCTTTCTTTAGTATGCTATAGAATTACAGAACTCTAGTGCTGGAAACGACTTTAGAAATCACTGATCCAATCCCTTCATTTTACAAGTGAGGAAACTGAGTCCCAGAGAAGATAAGTAATTTGCCCAAGTGCCCATAACTAATTAATGTTACAGCTGGGATTAGAACTTTTTAGTTTGAAATTTCTCTGTAAGCTGATGTTACATTTTATCTTACCAACAACCAAAAAAAAAAAAATACTCACCACTCAACAGTGGTAACTAATCCAAAAGAAAAGGAATGCCGAAGAATTTCAAATTACTGAATAACTGCACTCATTTTACACACCAGCAAGGTTATGCTTAAAATTCTGTAAGCTAGACTTCAGCAATATGTGAACTGAGAATGAGCAGGAGTACAGGCTGGTTTTCAAAGAAGCAGAGGAACTAGAGACCAAATTGCCAACATTCACTGGATTATGAAGAAAACAAGGGAATTCCAGAAAAAACATACATCGACTACACTAAAGCTACTGAAACTACTTTGGCTGTTCAAGTCACAATAAAAGATGGCAAGTCTTCAAATTGACAGGATTACCAAATCATCTTACTTACCTCCTGAGGATCCAGTATGTGGGTCAAGAAGCAACAATTAGAATTGAACATGGAAAAATCGATTGGCTTAAGGTTGAGAAAGGAGCACAACAAGCTGGCATATTGTCACCTTGTTTATTTAATTTACATGCAGAATATAACACATGAAATTCCAGGGTGGATGAATCAAGCTAGAATTAAGGTTGCCAGGAGAAAAATTAGCAATCTCAAATATATAGGTGATAACATTCTGATGGCAGAAAGTGAGGAAGAATTAAGAAACCTTTTGATGAGGATGAAAGAGAAGGGTATAAAAGCTGGCCTGAAGCTTTATATATATATATATATATATATTTTTAATTTAAACCCTTACTTTCTGTCTTCCAGTCAATACTTTGTATTGGCTCCAAGGCAGAAGATTGGTAAGGGTGGGCAATGGGGGTAAGTGACTTGCCCAGGGTCACACAGCTAGGAAATGTCTGAGGTCAGATTTGAACCTAGAACCTCCCATCTCTAGGCCTGATTCTCAATCCACTGAGCTACCCAACTGCCCCCCAGGAAGCTCAATATTAAAAAATTAGATCATATGAGGGGATATCCAACAATTGGGGAATGGATAAATAAATTGTGGTAGATGTTTGTGATGGAATACTATTTTGCTATAAGAAATGATGAGTAAGATGATTTCAGAATAAACTGGAATGATCTGCAGGAACTGATACAGAGTGAAATAAGCAGAACTAGGAGAACATTGTACACAATAACAGAAATATTGGATGATGATTATCTGTGAAAACTTGGCTACTCTCAGCAATGCATGAACTGGGACAATCCTGAAAGACTTATGAAAGGGAAAGCTGTTCACCTCCAGAGAAAGAACTGTTGGAGTCGTCTTTCACATCAGTGTATTTTATTTTGGGGTTTTGGTTTTGTATGACTTTGCTCTTACAACAGTGACCAATATGGAAGTGTGTTTTTCATGACAATAAAAAAAAAATTAAAAAAAAAATAGATCATAGCAACCAGTCTTACCACTTCCTGGCAAATAGAGAAAGTAGAAATGAAAACAGTGTCAGGTATTATATTCCCAGACTCAAAGATCATTGCAGATGGTGACTGCAGCCATGAAATTAAAAGAATTTAAAAAAAAATTTTTGGGAGGAAAGCTATAGCAAATCTGGAAGCATATAAAAATACAGAGACATCTTGCTGACAAAGGTCTATATAGCCAAAACTATGGTTTTTCTAGTTAACATATAGTGTGTTAATTAAAATCACCTGGGGTTCTATTTGGAAGGATTGAACCTCAATATAGTGTTTGACAAACTTCTGTGGACCTGTGGGGGTCCTTAAAACTATATTTCCCATGGTCCAATGGGTTTCATGGGTTTCCTGTTTTGGATGACGTATTAAAGGTGAGGGACTGTTTTAAGTAGTGGGTAGTGACTTGGAACTTCCTCTTTAGTTACCGGAGCTGGAGGAGAGAGGAAGGTAAATGGTTGAGGTGAGGTTGGAAAAGGTTTTTCTTACAGGCGTGTGGTCAGTTTATCTCTATCAGCATGGCTTTTATTAAAATACTATTCTCCCTTTTGATCTCGATCATCATCATTTTTAATCATAACAATAGCTACAAGAGTTGGACTATAAGGAAAGAGTGTCATAGAACTAATGCTTTTGAACTGTGATGTAGAAGACTTTTGAAAGTCCTTTGGACAGCAAGGAGATCAAATCAGTCAGTACTTAAAGAAATTAATTCAGACTGCTCATTGGAAGGACAAATGCAAAAGCTGAAGATTCAATACTTTGGCCACATAATGAGAAGACAGGATTTTCATATATATACTTAGTAAACACCAAATTTTCTTAAATGCGTAAAAAAGATTATATACAAGGCCACAAACTCTACATTGTTTACAATTTGCTTTAAAATATGTAAATTCTCTATGTATACTAATATAAACATCATTTGCTTTTGAGTTCCCTTTGGATTTGTTTTATTGGATACTTTTTTCTCTTGATTTTGTGGTTATTTTAAAAATTATAATCATGGTATGTATTATTCTTATTCTCTTTTCTTCTCTTTTTATCTCTTCATATATTTATCTTATTTTATTTATATTACCAATATTTGTCATTTAATTAACATAATACATTATATTTCATTCAGCTATCACAACCTATTAAGCCATTTCTCCCATTCATTACATTTGTGTTATTTCCAGTTATTTTATCAAAAATAAACAGAGCTTCCCTGAATATTTTCATGCAAATATAGTTTTTTACCCTTTCAATAATGCTCTTAGATTCTACCCCCTAGCTAATGGGATCTTTAGGTCAATGACCATGAACATCTTTAAAGTTCTTAATGTACAGTTCTTAATTCACAGCTATTCTAGCAATGTAATATTAGGCCTGTTTCTCCATGTTCCTATCAGCATTTTAATCCAATCACTTTAGCCTGTCTGAGTCTCAGTTAACATATATTATCAGGACCATGTTTTGCTAAATTAGATTGGTCCTTAGGCAGCAGACATAATCTGTTGCCAGGACTATACTCTTTGCAAAACAAGTCTTTTTAGCTTGGTCATGCCCAGTGGAATTTTTGTTCCATTGTAGCACTGGATTTTCTCCACAGTGTGTCATCCTACTTCTTGATTCCCTATCTTCTCACTTTACCCCCTCTACCTTTTGATATGTACTCCCCTCTAAGTATCATCCCCTTCTCTCCCTTTTCTTATCCACTTTCTTTTTTCCAATTCCTTCTTTCTTTTTCTCTTTCCAATCCCTTCCTTATCCCATCCTTCTTCCCTCCTGTTTTGTTATATTTTAGGAAAATTTTTACCATTCTAACTGTGTATATTGTTCTCTCTTTATTCCAAGTCTGATTAGAGTTCCATTCCAGTACTCCCAGCCCTCTAATCCCATCCCTACCTCATCTCTTTTCTATGTCAGTTCCTCCACTCATTCCTCCTCCACATGAGATAACAATTCCACTACCATTTTGGCTCATTTCATTATATTCCCTTGACCTCAAATCCCCCAAACATATCCCACCCCTTCAAAATACCCAAGCAATGATGCCATTACTTAGGGCCATAGATGGCATTTTCCCATGCCAGAATCAAACCTGTCGAACTTTTGGGTTGCTTATGATTAATCTTTCTTTACCTTTGTGTGTTTCTTATAGATCAACTTTTCTGCTGAGTTCTATGTTTTTCTCCAGGAATAGTTGAAACTCCTTTAGTTCATTAAATATCCACTTTTTTTTCTTTTATAATTATGCTCATCTCTGCTGGATATGTTATTCTTAGTCGTAAGCCCAATTCTTTGCTCTGTGAAATACTGTGTTCCGTGTATTTCAGTCTTTTGATGTTGTAGCTGCTAAATCTTGTGTTATAGTAACTGACTCCACAGTATTTAAATTGTTTTTTTTTCTTGTTGCTTATATTTTCTCCTTAACCCAAGAGCTATGGAATTTATCACAATGTCCCTATGCATTTTCATCTTTAGATGTCTTTGAAATGGTGATTGGTAACTTCTTTCAATTTCTATTTTATCCTGTTTCTAAAATTTCTGGGTAGTTTTACTTGATGATTTCTTGGAGTATGGTATCTAAACTCTTTTTTTTTTTTTAATCATAACTTTCCAGGAGTCCAACTCCTCTTATATTGTCTCTTATTGGTCTATTTTCCAAGTCAGTTGTTTTTGTGGTGTTTCATATTGTCCTCTTTTATTTCATTCTTTTGATTTTGCTTTATTATTTCTTCTTGTTTTAGGAAATAATTAGCTTCTCCTGGTCCAGTTCTAGTTCTTAATACATTATTTTCTTTTGTAATTTTCTGATCTCGTTTTCCATTTGGGTGATTTTTTTTCATAATTTTCTTGATTTTCTCACATTGATTACAATTTTTCCTATTTTTTCCTCCATCTCTCTCATTTAGTTTTCAAGGTCTTTTTAAAACTCTTCCAAAAGTTCTTTCTTTTTCCCTAGTATTTTTTTTATTTTTTAGAATATTCTTCCATGGTTACATGATTCATTTTCTTTCCCTACCCCCTCCATGCAGGACTGGAGTGGAATGAGAGATCCTTGTTATACACCAATATCAGCATTTTGGGAGTGGTAATGACCAAGATCTGGCAGATATGAATTTAATTCAGTTCAATAAGCATTTATTAAATGCATGCCATGTGGAAAGCACTACTTGAAACACTAAAGAAGCATACAAATACAAATACCAAACAGTGCCTACCTTCAAGAAACTAGTATTTTGTTAGAGGGATAGAAACCTATCCAGATAAATATAATGGAATCTAAATAAGAAAAAATAACTAACAATGAGAAGGAATCAGGAAAGGGTTCACAGAGAAGGCATCCCAAGGGCTGGGCTTTCTAACTTCTAAACAAAGTTAAGAATTCAAAAAGGAGGAAGGGAAGAACCTGAGCCTGTTGTAGGCATGAGGGTGGATGGCTACTGCTATGCAGAGCCCTTCCCACCCAACTGTCCTCTTCTGGGCTTCTTCATCATACCCTTGGGTGGGCGCCTTCCTCTCATCCTCAACACCTCCCTCTTAAGACCAAGATCCCCTTGGAAGCAGGGACTATCTGTGCCTCTCTTTGTGGAGGCTCAACACAGTGCCCGGAACACAGTAGGTGCTGCATAAATGTTGACTGACTGCTTGACCCAGGAACATGAGATGGAAAGTTGAAGATAAGGAATAGCTGCTAGTCCTGCATGAATGGGAAGAATGTGAAAAGGGCTGGGAAGTAGAGAGGGTAGCGAAGACTTGTGGAGAGCCTCAAAGAAGACTGTTTGTGCTTCTCTCATGATGTTAATCACATTGTTGACTGCATTAGAGTTGGGCTTGTTTTGCTTGCTTCTCCCAATTAGACAGTAAGCTTCTTGAGAGCAAGAATTGTGTGATTCATCTTTGTGTAATAGCTCTTATTTCTAAAGTATTATTACTACTCCTAATGGACACCAATATAGCACTTTAAGGTTGAAAACAGACTTTCCCTGCAACAATCCTGTAATGTGTCCTCACTTTACAGAGAAGGGAACTGAGGCTCAGGAGGACCCAGACTTGCTTAGGTCCCAGAGCTAAGAAATGACAGAGTTAGATTTGAAACCCAGCTCCCCTGACACTGAGGTATAGCATTCTTGCTACCAAATCATACCACGTTTTTCCCACAATGGCCTCATAGGAGAAATAATACAAATAATACTTATCCCCATTTTACAAATGAAGAAACTACTCTAAGGAGCTGGAAGCCTAGAAGACTTGCTCACATTTGGATACACAGACATACATCAGAACTCAGGTCTTAAGAATCGTAGGATCGTAGACTTTAAAGCTGAAAGAAACCTCAGCATGACACCCAGATCTGCTGTTTTTGTTCCTACAATGTGCTGCTTGCTCTTTGTAGCTTTAGTCACAGAGCATACTCAGCAAATATTTATAGAATCGGATGAATTCTATATTAGAATTTCTATATTATATATAGAAAAGGATGAATGGGAAGAGCAGGCTTCTGGTTATTCCCAGGGTCCTGGATCTATATAATTCTAAATTTGTGAATTTTATTTATAGCAGTATTATCCAAGGCAAAATGCCATTGTAGTTCTCCTTTATCTCCGGAATTATTTTTTGTTTAGTGTGAATAGAGGAGGAGGAGGAATAAATGTAAAAACTCAAAGCAAATGAATGATCTGATTTCTGTTTGTTGTTTTTTTTTATATACTCTCTCAACTGCCATATACCTCCATCAATCACTCTCCCTGAGTTGACATCAATGAATGTGTCCTGGACTAGCATTGGGAATTCCACATTTATTTTTTAAAGCTTTGTGCCATTATTTCAGGGGCATCTCTGCCTTTCTTAGAGATAATCTGTCTCACAGGCCCATATGCAGCATAGAAGAGTCTAAACAAAGAGATTTAAGATTTATAATAGAATCCAAAATTATGGTCTCATTCACACATTTTAGTTAAAGTAAGAGGATCTAAATGTGCCGAGGAAGTGAAATCAGATCATTCAATATGAAAAAATTACATTTATACATAATGGTGAAATGTACATTAACTGAGGCATCATCATAATTCTTTCTCTTTGGTCATGGTCTTTGGGCTCTGCAGAAAATATGCATATGCCTTCAATATTCCAGATTCTATCCAATTGACTAAAACAGCCTATGTATAAGTAAAATAATGGATGAGACTGAGACGCCAAGATTAAACTAGATTAGTGGCAGAAGCCTAGTGTGCAGTTTCAATGTAATTAAATTGATGATTTAATGTGTTTTTTAGCCCAGAATCATTTTAAGAGGTTCTGTGTACGAGCACAGAAATGGATATGCATTCATCCAAGTTGTAGACAAATAAGAGATTGTAATATTTTGGAGTCCTCTTGGCAAAGTAATCCATTCTCATCAATCTTAACTCTATGGAAGAAAATAAGGGAGAAATATTTCTCATCCAATCATTCACAGGCATTACTTAATATAAGAGAACAATCACAGTCCTCATTAATATATTAACCTATGGCCCAAGAAGGTTTTGCAATAAATGGCGTGACAATACCTAACAACAGATGTGTCTTTGACACATTCCATCTCTTCATTAGTGGAAGTGGAGAAGGCTCTCTGGTGGCATTCTATAGCTTCTATGCACTGGCAGTGTGCTGTGCAGTAGTAGTAGTAGTAGTAATAGTAGTAGTACATAATACTGGTAGTACTATGAAATAGTGGTACTTGGTAGCACCTGGCATATGTAAACATTTTCCTTTGGAATAAAACTAGTAAGTTCCAATTCTAGTGGGCTAAGCTAGTTAGCAAACATAGAGACTCATCAATTATAAATACCAGAGTTTCTGAGAAAGTATTGTTGTTTTATTAAAAAAAAAAAAAAAAAAAAAGAAAGTTCTTTGCATTCTAGGCAAGTAGCAGGAAATCATGGGATCATGGAGTCCAAAATTAATCATAATTAACTTGATTGTAAATTCCACAAAAACAGATTCCCACTTAACTAGTGCCTAATAAGTAATAACCAACATTTATACATAAATAATAATCAACATTTATACAAATATGTGTGTGTAAGCATACACACGTATGCTTTATATACAACTATCTCATTTGAAGCTTACGGCAATCCAATGAGGGATATTACCATTTCTATTTTGTAGTTTAAAAAACTGAACATCAGAGGTGGTCATTTGCCTGAGTCACCCCAGGGCTTCCTGACTGCAAGGCCAGCATTCTGTTCAGGATGCCCCGTTGCCTCTCCGATGGTAGCAAAGGAATGGGACCAAATAAATGTCTGTTGGCTAACTGACCCATCCAACTGGTGATCTAGTTTAATCTCCTGAATCAAAGCAAGTTTCACAATCCTAGGAGAATCAAGGAATTTTATAAATGGAAAGGACTTGTAAGGAAACACACCGATTCAACCCCCTTGCATTCCTCAGGATGCCACCAAATATATCCCATGTGGAGGAGGCTCTGTGCTCTTTTGATTCCAAGAGACAGAAGATTCCAAACCCTTATTGGATATTATAATACAAACCTCACTATCAGGAATTCTTCCTTAAGTCAGACCTAAATCCCTTCTGCTGCAATGTAAGCCTAATTCCTCTTGCTGTTTCCCTAGCAGAGATAAAGAATAGCTGGCTACCAAAGTAAATGCTTACTTAGACTAACAATCTCTTGCTTTTCCTGTCTTGGTTTTTTAAACTTAATGATTTTAGACCCTTTATCTTTTTTTATTGCCACCATTTTTTGAAAAATAAGTTTGTTTTGCAGTGGGTTCTTTTTAAGATAATTAAAATTCTTACACGGCTGACTTTATATGATCATTTCTAAGACTGTAATTTAAATTCAATTCCACAAGCATTTATGAAGTACCTACTTTGTGTTGGTCAGCAAACACTCTGCTAGGCCCTGGGATAAACTAGCATAAAGAAATTTGATACACATAATAATGGAATTGTGCCTTAGATGAACTGCTGAAATAGATATATGAATTCAAAAGTGTTGTAGAAATATTTACTTGAGTAAAAATGGCACCATTTACATCAGAAAAATAATCAAGACATTTAGGTTCAAATCCTGGCAATGTAGGCTACAAGCACTGGGATCTTGGTAACATCATTTATCCCTTCTCCAGGCCTCAGTTTCCTCCTTTATAAAAGGAGAGAGTTATACTGTATGATCTGTGAAGTCCCTTCTAGCTCCAAATCCTATGATTTCAGACTTGGCTTATTTTCCAGAATTCAGATCTTGACAGTGGCCTCTGGCCTTACCCCATTTCCACCTAGGTGTGTTTTCTTCTAGGCCTTTAGTTGCATACTATTATGCAATTCTTGAATGGTCAGGGTTAAACCCAGGTTATCAGGAAAATCAAGTTATGTCCCTGCATTTATAATCAAGGGAGTAACTTTAGTGTGGCATAATCCAGCAATTATTATCAGTCAAATGGAGAGAGGACAGAAAGCAAAGTAAATTCACCTTGTTAAATGCTTACCGCTTGAGCACTAATGAAAATTGCACTATAAATGACAAAGTAATGGGCCAGCTTCTGAAGTCCATCGGAAGGCAAATGGACAGCAGGATCAGACCCAATACCAGTAAGTGTTCCCAAGGTGAGGGCAACTTTCATCTCCATGCTGAATCTTACCAAACAGGAAGAATTACTTTCCTTGGCAACAGATAGATTAATTGTATAAATTACACAAAGGAAATGCAAAGTTCCATAATGCAAGACATTGATTAATGATGCTCTCCTGATTTATTGTTGTGTATTTTTAAACCAAGGCTATTTAATACAGAGCTAATTTAAAAGCTAGTGTTTAGGCAACACTTGATTATTGCTTAAGATTTACTCTTATGCTAACAAGAAAATTATTCTGACTACATTTTTCCAGTGTCCTGGTCAAAGGCTGAACAACTAATAAAGTAACTGGTCAGGTGGTAAGTACTCAGAGGTTGTTTTTTTTTTATCCACTTCTTTGTCTCTTTAATTGTTTTCCACCATACTTGAAGATATTCTTGAAGTCCCATTCAATAGACCAGCTATTTCATTGTTATTAACTTTCTATTTATTAAATATTTATTAAATTAAATTTATTAAATCATTATTTAATTAATATTTATTAACTTTATTTATTTATTAAATTAAATTTATTAAATCAAGTGTGAGTTCATTTGTATAGAGATATCTCTCTCTCTCCTATCAAAGATCTCAAGAATGACGCAAATCACAACTGTCTATGACTTAATAAACAAATCTTAGAGGACTGCCAGAGATATTTAGAGATTCAGAATCACACATCTATTTAATGTCAAAGGTAAAATTTGAACCCAGGTTTTCCTGGCATCAAACCCAAAACTCTATTC
Organism: Gracilinanus agilis; assembly: GCF_016433145.1. NCBI lineage: Eukaryota > Metazoa > Chordata > Mammalia > Didelphimorphia > Didelphidae > Gracilinanus > Gracilinanus agilis. Next base: position 89,744,183 of record NC_058134.1, on the reverse strand, counting down.
ACTATACCACAAATAGATTTTTAATTTCACATAGAATGAAGCAAAATTCCTTTTCAGCATATTTATAAAATATACAACCCCCCCCCAAAACATTTTAAATGTGTCTATGTGAAAATGAACCCCGGTATGCAACTCAAAAGCATGGGATTTCATGCAGATAGAATAGGACCACAGTATTTCACCAACACTGTATCAAAGTCTATCGTCTAAATCACCAGAGCATAAATGCTCAATTGAGTCTTCCAAAATTTCCAGTTATTGCTAATCCATTCAAGATTTTAAAATGTTCCCTCAGCATTTGGGCCATAATTTGGAGAGGGGGTGACCTAAGTTTTGCCTTAAGGCACCCCCATTTAGTCAGATTTCTTCATCAGATAGAAAGAATAAATATTAGCATTAATTTAGGGGAAATGATTAAAATAAAAAATTAACAGATAGTCCACTTCCTTTAACTTCCTCTTTTGATCCACAATGGCTATGTCCCAAATGAACTCATTCCTGGCCCAAGGACCAGGAAATTCCCAACAGTGGCTTCATGCCCTATCTCCCTGCCATGGGGGAAGCAGTATCACTGGATCTCCAGCTTAACACAGGGCCCTGTATTCTGAGGTTTGAGGTCTCTCCTACTAGAATTCTCAATAAGTTGGCTTGAGGGGGAAGCTAGGCGGCCCAGTGGATTGAGAGCCAGGCCTAGAGACTGGGAGGATGCAAACAACTATTTACACACAAGATACATTGGAGATAATCTTACTAGGAAGGCACCAACAGTAAGGAAGCCCAGAAAAGCTTCTTTTGCAGAAAGTAGAAGTCTTAAAGGAAGCCAAATAAACTAAAAGGCTGAGGAGAGTGGACAGAGCAGGACAGTCAGGGAAAGCTAACACAGTCAAGAGGGTCTTGGGTGAGGAACCAGAGGCACTGGGTCATAGAGAACATGGAGATAGTAAGACATCAGAAGAATGGAATGAGAGGAAGGGCCCAAGTTATGAAGAATTTTAAAGGCCAAACAGAATTTTCTACTTGGTCTTGTGAGCAATAGGGATCTGCTGAGATTTATTGAACGGGAAAATGACATAGTCAGACCAACCGATTTAAAGATCACTTTGATAAACCAGGAAAGACTTCCATAAAGTGCGGAAAAGTAAAGTGAGAAGAACCAGGGGAATGTTGTATGTAGTAACAGCAATAAAATAGGATGATCAGCTGTAAACGACTTACCAATTAGCATTACAAAGATCCAGGACAACTCCAAGGCATTCATGATGAAAAAGGCTGTCCACCACCACAGAAAGAAGGGATGGCATCTGAATACATTTTTCACTTATTACCTCCATGAATTTTTCTCCAATATGAGAGCTATGTGTCTTCTTTCATAATATGATGAGCCTGGAAATATGTATTGTATGATAACATATGTACAACCTATATCACATTACTTGATGTCATGGGAAAAGGGAGGGAGAGAGCATGGACTGCAAAATGTTAGAAAACGATGATTAAAAATTGCATCAACATGTAATATGGAAAAAAATAAAAATTAATTTAAAAAAATCACTTTAATACATGAATGGAGGATAGATATACTGGAGCTGGGAAAGACTTGCACCTGGGAGGGCCACCAGGCATTATATATTATATGACAAAGGCTACCATGGAGGTCAAAGTAGAATGAAAGTTCTTGAGGTCAAGGGCTGTTGTTTGTTTTTGAATCCCCAATATCTAGTGTATTGCTTTGAACACAGCAGATACATCATCAATATTGTCTAGGGGAGGAATACCTTCCTGTGGTCTGGGTTAATCAGGGACAGAATGGTAAGGACTCGGGCAGAAAGGAGAGCAGGGAAGCTCTGGAGGCAGGAATAAAAGTGAGAGGACAGTCATCAAAGCTGGGGTACACCAGGTATATTTAGGACAGCAAGCAGTCCAGTTTGGCTAGAGCAGAGCATTTGTGTTGAAGAACAGTAAGCGCTAATGTTGGAAATGTCCGGAAAGAGACCACTGAATCCCAAGCTAAAGGACGGTCATGGCAACCAGGAGCCCCTGGAGAGTAAAGAGGCACAGGAGGTAGACTGGCAAAGAGAAAGCAGCATTCAAAGATTATTTTGATAGTGTGATAAAGACAAATTTTGGAATTCTCCAAAATAAAAACAAAATCAATTCACTTTTATTTAAAAAACCATCTCAGCCCAGGAACAGAGTTCACAAGCCCTGCTCACTGGAGCCACTGGAATGGACCCTGGATGCTGCTCCCTTGACTCACCAAGTGGGATCAGATTGCTTCTTCTGACCCTGGGCTAATCTTATTAAACATGACCTCAGATTGCTAGGTCTTCCCTATCTGCTTCGCCTCTCCTGCTCATCTGTGCCCTTGAGCCCTTTTCCTTCTGGCCCACCCTCCTCCCAACACTACTTGGGAAAAGGGCCTGATCATCCATGTATCCTTACATGTTGCTGAACTCTGTTTTTTGATACAATGAAGGGATAAGAAGGAGGGAAAGTGGGGCAGGAGGAGGTGTCATGAAGTGTGGCAGAAATTTTTTTTTAAAGCCTGAAAGAATCATTTAAAAATAAATTTTAAGAATTTTGAAGCCAGCCAGCAGGCAGCAAAGAATTGGCTCCAGTCTCATTTATCATTTGACAGGACTGTTCTACCTTGGCCTGTCCCTCTGCTGGGGATAAGCAGCACTGCCTGCCCTTAGACTGCCCCTTCCATGGGAGTGGAAGGCGTGACTTCCAGTAACTACTCTGGACACTGGGTTTCAGGGCTGCCAAGAGTAGTTTGCTAACAATAAGGCAGGACTAAAGGATCCTTAAATAAAAACAGTCACTGTTGAATCCTGCTTTCAGAAAACATGTTTGAGTATTCGTGGATGCATCCTTTAGGTTTGAGAATGATCCCTGCATGGCAGCAGAAGAATTCGCTGTAGGGATCCATTCAAATTTTTATTTAATTTATCTATTTAATCTACACACGAATTTCCCCAAAAAGTATGTTAAGTAAAGTGAGGTAAACCTGCCCTTTCATGAAAGACTCCTTAAAACTCTTCTAGAAGCAGGGAAAAGGGATGCCCCTAAGAGGCAGTGTCAGGAGAAGCGGACAGAACTCGGAGGCACAGGGCGTTGCCAAGGAGAAGCCGCAGCACATCAGAGATGCTCTTGCCACTGCGCGCATCCAGGGGGTCAAGAACGCTCCTTGCAGTGATCATCTCAGCACCTGGGGCTCTGTTGCGCGGGCGAGCTCCAAGGCACGGTTCTTCTGGACGCAGACACTTACAGAATCGCAGCGAGGCGCAAAGCCGTCGTCTGACTGTCCGCCATGCTGCAGGTGGAGGAGAGGTGCGGCGGGATCCTAGGCGGGCGCAGTCTCGCAGCGGTGGGCACAGCCTGAGGACCGCGGGCTCCCCAAGGAGGCAGGAGCTGACTGACTCACCCAACGCAGGGCTCAGAGCCAGAGGGGTGAGAAACTGGCTCAGAGGCGCCCCCTTTCTGCTCCAATCAGGGCTGCCGAACCGCAAAGCTTCTCATTGCTCTGTCTCCCCTGCCCAGCCTGTCAGGGTCTCTCCGGCTTACTCCCATTCTGATCACTTCGCCGACCGAAATCTACTTTCCATCTTGCAGATGTTCCGATGACGGCTAAGGATGGTTGGCATGAACTTGTTCCTGCGGTCAGGATAACTAAAAACAGGGATGAATACTTCCTAAAAATAACTAAGGAAGACCTTGGTTCAAGCGGTGCCTCTGACACATGTACTGGCTAATGGGGACCATACGGGCCGAGAGAGCGAGCCAGGGAACCTATCCAGGCACCAGGCCACTCTCCAAGACTCCAAGGACGGAGCAAGCATCATTCGACGTGGGGAGAGGGTTTCCTCACGGGGCGTTCCTATGAATAAATGGGTGGATGGATTAACGAATGAATGAATAAGCACTTACTGTGCTAAATCCAAAGATACACATAGAAAAAATGGCTCCTCAAGGATTTCAGGCTCTCACTGGGGGAGATAATGCATTAAAAAAAAAAATCACATACAGGGGGGATGGAAAGCTTCAGAAGTCCTAAAGGTGCTGTGGTGGGGCAGATGGAAATGAATAACAGGCCTGGTCTAAAATAAATAAAAATAATTATCTAGTTATTATCTCAATACCATTTAGTAAACATTTATTAAGCGACTACAGTGGGCTATTGTGTGTGGGTGAAAGTGAAGGGAGGAAGGTAGGAAGGGAGGATGGATGGGAGAAAGGAAAAGAGGAAGGTAGAGGAAGGGAAAGGAAGGTAGCGGTCCCCAACCCAGGCAGGGGGAAATCGATGAGAGCCCTACAGAGCTCAAATAAAAGATCTGAGAGCAACTTTAGGGTTTAGAATAGCTAGGTTTTATTTAGATTAAGAAAGGGAAAGTCTAGGGAAAACTAGGAGGTAAGAAGAAAGGGGAAAAGGCGCCAAGAGAGAGATCAGGATCTCAGGGTAAAGAGCAGAGCTTCCAGGGTCGAGAGAACTAGTGAGAGGACAGAGTGTGGAGATCTTCCAGGGTTGAGAGGAAAGGCACCAAACTTTCTCTTTTATACTTTCTCTGACACCTCCCACAAAGGAAGTGGGAGTTGTCAGGGGAAGTTGTAGCAGAGAGTCCTGGGAGTTGTAGTCTTCCAGGGCTTATAACAATTTCAAATGACACACTATGAATACAAAAATTAGGGGGGGGGGGGGAATTGCTCCTACCATCTATAAGCTTATATCTTATTGAATGATACAGCATGTAAACAGATAAATTTAATAGTTTTGGGGGGTCAGGACTTATGGTTTTACAAGTCTGAAAAGACCTTCTTCCCTGGTGCAGATCAGCAACTCATCTGTAACTTATAGCTTAGAGTCTTAGAAAACTACCTGGGTTTACTGAGAAATTAAATGACTTCCCCAAGGTCATTCAGCCAGTATGTGTCAGAAACAGTTCTTGAACTCGGGTCTTGCTGACCCTAAGCCTAGATCTCTACTATACCATGCCACCACAGACAAATGGAAACATAACATGGGGTGGTTAGAAAAGGCTTTGCCAGGGAGAGAGAGACCAATCTAAGAAGGGGCATTCGAAGAAACACTGAAGTAAGAGTTCAGAGAACAGCTATTCATGTAGTTGGACTGTGACTTGGGGAAGGGAAGGAGCATCCTGTGCACTGCTTGAAAAGCTAGCCTGGGACTAGAATGTGAAAGGTTGGAAAAGCCAGCCTGAAAAGTGGGCATTCTCTCCTGGAGGCACCCAGGGCCAAATCCAAAGACCCTGTTTGTTTTAGTGATTCAATCAACCCAAAGCTCATGACCTAAGCACAAAATCCACTTGCTCTAATTCCAAAGGCCTGCCATTTTGTACTGCCATTGATAAGGCAGGCCAGGGGGCAAATGCTCATAACTAGTAGCAAAATGCAGCAGACACAGTCTATGTGATTCAAAAAGGATATCATAAGTAATGAGTAGCAAATGTCCATCAAGTATTAAATAATCTGATATATCTTTGGTTCTTAGCTCTATGGAGAAAGAAGACAAAGATCATGTAAGTGTTAGAGTCACAGACTTGAAGCATCTGCATTAACTACCTATCTAACTAGCTTTAACTAGTAAATCATATTACCTCTGTAAGTCTCATTTTCCACAGCTGGGCTAGCTCATCTCCAAGATTCCTTTTAGCCCTGAAATGTTATGATCCTTTGATTCTAAAGTATGCCAAATTGGCTTAGGGTACAGTACTGTTAGGATGCACTAAATGTGGTTCTCAAAAAGTGCTCATAGGAAATAAACTGAATAGATATAATTATATGCATATAAATGGTCTGGCATGAATAAAAAGCAGCCCCATAATCATACATGACATTATGATAGACAGTTAAAAATATAAACTGAGAAATGCAAAGTCAAATCAACGAGACATCTAGAACGACCAAGGGAAAAGGGCACAATTTAGATCAAGAAGGTAAATTGTACCTGGAACAAGAGTATCTGAATCCTTTAACCTCTGGCATCTAGATCAGAGGGTGTCATCATGCAAATGGAAAAGTGTCTAGATAGAACATGAAATATTTAATGAAAATTAATGATACAGCTGAGTTTCAGCCAAAATTGGATATAATTCCACTGTATTCAACTGGACAAGAGCTGACAGAAGTGGGATCTGAGCCAGGGGACAAAGACTTTGCTTGGACTTTGGTAATAGTGACTGAGATGGATAACCATAGAGAGAGCCATGACATTAATAATGATGGGATCAGTGACACAGACAAATCTAATTTAAAGATCACAGCCTCAGTTTGTGGCTTAAGGAAGCTCAAATGTTAACTGCTGGTTTGTTTTTTGATTATGTACAAATCAGGGTGCTTGTTGGTAAAAAATGGAATTAGCTTTTAGAAAGAAAATACTTAATATCACAACGTGCAATGGCACCATATTTATCTTTCTTTCTCGTACAGGAGTTGTGAACATGAATCTGTAGTCAAGTGACTTTTTTCTTTCCCAAATGATGGATGGTATGAAATGACAAATAGACCCTCTATTCAACTTCTATTAAACAGCAGAACTAAGATCATTCTCGTCAAAGTTTTATTAAATACTCTATTTGTGGAAATGTTTTTCTAATATAAGAGTATAAACCAGTGGAATTACTTGTCAGCTCTGGGAGGGGGAGGGAAGAAGGGAAGGAGAGATACAAGAGCTGACACATTGCTACCTAGTGACAGCCTACTCCTATAAAGAGAACCTCATTCCAAAAAAAAGTAAGGTATCTCCTGTCAAGAACAATTAACCTGGAAAATAAATTGAGGGCATATAATTTGAGAATCATTGGTAGGCCTTCCTGAAAATCATGAACATCAGCAACAACATCAACATCAACAACAACAACAACAACAACAACAACAACCTGAATACTTCAAAAAACAGAACGAAACACTTCCCAGGTCAATTAAAACCAGAAGGCAAAAGTAAAATCTACTAGGCATTTCCTGAAAGAAACCCTAACATGAGAACTTGGAGAAATGTCAGAGTCAAAATCTGAGGCTTTTAGGTCAAAGAAAAAAATACTGCAAGCAGTCAGAAAGAAAGAATTCAAATTCCAAATATGTATAAACCAATAGAATTGCTTGTAAGTTCTGGGAGGGGGGAGGGAAGAGGAGAAAGGGAGAACATGAATCATGTAACCATGGAAAAATATTCTAAAAAAATAATAATGTAAAAATAAAAATAAATCTTGTAACACTATTTTGACTTAAAAAAAGAGAGAGAAAGATCTTAGAATATGCTGTGCCAAAAGGCAAAAAAGATAATGACTCAAAACCAAGAAAAACACACTTGGCAAGACTGAATCTAATCCTACATGGGGGGAAAAAGAACCTCTATTGGAACAGAAGACTTCCAGGCAGTCCGGTTGAAAAACCCACAAACTGAGTAGAAACTTTGAAATTCAAAGTCAAGAGAAACTGGGAATGACAAAATGCTTATATTCTAATGAGGAAGCAGAAATGAAAGTCTCTTCAGAACTCTAATGTCTTCAAGGGTGATAGAGGGATTCAAATAAGACAGAGAGTCTGGGGTGGTTTTGTTCAGTTTTGATAATCCTAAGAAAAGAAAGAGAAGGGGGAACATCCCTCATGATGAAAGTATACAGGAAAAAGGGATTCATAATAAAAAAGAATATCCATCACCATAGAAGGAACAGACAGACTGAATGCAGATTGAAACATCTCATTCTTCACTTTATTTTCTCCATGAATTTTTCTCTAGTGTAAGAAATATGTGTCTTGTTTCACAATATGACAAACAGGGGAAACATGCATTATACAATAATATATATGCAAGCCACATCATATTACCTGCCTTCTTGGGGAGAAAGGAGGAGTAAGATGGAGAAAGAATACATGGACCACAAAAAAAAATTTTTTTTAATTGTATCAACATAATCTGGAAAAAAAGGGTCTATTCATATGGAAGAAAGATTAGTGAGAAACAAGAGCATCTAATCTGAGTTGGACAAAAGAAGATTGAATATACACACACAAGGATTTAGAATAGAAATACATTCAACATTCTATTCAAAGGGGAAATATACATGAATCAGGGAATAGAATCATAGAAAGAATAGTCTGGAAAACAAACTCTAACTTTAAAGAGGGAATTCTGAAGGGGAACTGCAAAGGAAAAAAAGAGAGAAAAGAATTTATGGTCCAAATGTGAGTAAGGGGAAGGGAAGAGGGGCACTGATTCTTCTGCTACCTCTTTATTCCTCCTCTCAGAAATTAGTTGGCTGGAGACAAAGTGAAGGAAACGTATAAGATGATATGATGAGGGGATAAATACAATTAACATTCATTACTGTGAATGAGAATAGTATGAAATCACTAAAAGAAAACAACAGAAAAGGATAGCAGAATGAATTAGAAAGAAAAATCTAACAATATGTTGTTACAAGAAACATACTTGAAACACAATAATAAAAAAGAAACAAACATTTACAGTGATAAAATAAAGTAGAGCAAAATCTACTCTGAGATGAATTTTTGTTTATTTATCTAATTAATTGATTTAGAATATTTTTCCATAATTACATGAATCATGTTCTTTTCTTCCCCTCCTCCTACTACCCTCCTGTAGTCAATGTGCAATTCCACTGGATTTTACATGTGTCATTGATCAAGACCTATATCCATACTATTGATATTTGCACTAGGGTGATTGTTTAGAGTCTACATCCCCAATCATATCCACAACAACCCATGTGATCAAGCAGTTGTTTTTCTTCTGTGCTTCTACTCCCGCAGTTCTTTTTCTGGATGTGAATAGCATTCTTTCTCATAAGTTCCTCAGAGTTGTTCTGGATCATTGCATTGCTGCTAGTAGAGAAGTCCATTATATTCGATTGTGCCACAGTGTATAAGTCTCTGTGTACAGCATTCTCCTGGTTCTGCTCCTTTCACTCTGCATCAATTCCTGGAGGTCATTCCAGTTCACATGGAATTCCTCCAGTTTATTATTCCTTTGAGCACAATAGTATTCCATCATCAGCATATACCACAATTTGTTCAGCCATTCCCCAATTGAAGGGCATATCCTCATTTTCCAGTTTTTTGCCACCCCAAAGAGTACAGCTATAAATATTTTTGTTCAAGTCTTTTTCCTTATTATCTCTTTGAAGAATAAACCAAGCAGTGATATGACTGGATCAAAGAGCAGGCAGTCTTTTAAAGCCCTTTGGGCATAGTTCCAAACTGCCTTCCAGAATGATTGGATCAATTGAGAAGAAACTTTTTAAAGTTTTTTTAAAAAGGAAGGGTAGCATCATCATCTTCGGCAAAGTAAGAGCAAAAATAGACTTCATTAGGAGAGATTAACAGGGAAGAAAGATTATGATTACAGGTAACATAGGCAAATAATTAACCTTGGTCTTTAGTACATATGCAGCAAATAGCACAGTATCTCTGTACATAAAAGAAATGTTCATCCAATTACAGAAAGCCAAATACTTGGGGATCATAATGTACCACTTTCAGAACTACAACCTAATAAAATATAAGCAAGAAAGAAATTAACATAACTATGAAAAAGTTAGATATGACACATATCTGGAGTACACCAAATAGGAATAGTAAGGAGAACAGATATTGCTCATCTGTGCATGACATAGCTACAAAAATTGTACATTTTCTAATAGATAAAAGCGTTACAAAGATAGAAAATAAAAAATATTAAACATCCTTTACTGACTCCAATACAATAAAAATTGTAATATTAAAGGTCCTTTGAAGAAAACACTTAAACTTAAATGGGAGACTAAATAAACTGATCCTAAACTTGTTCAAAAAACAAATCATGGAAACAAAGGATAGTTTCTTAAAGGAGAATGACAACAATGAAATAGCATACCAAAACTTCTAAGATGCAAAGCAGTATTTAGGGCAAAATTAACATCTTTAAATATTTCACCAACTGAAAAATGAAAGAACAGATCAATAAATTGAGCATGTAACCAAAAGAATCTTGAGAAATAGCAAATCAAAACCCTTAACTAAATATCAAAGCTGAAATTCCATTCTAAATTTACTACAGAATATGTAGAATATCTAGGAGTCTACCTACTAAAATACAAACAGAACTATATAAATACAACTACAAAACACTCTTTATAGAAATATACACCTAAATATTAATGACCCATGATTAGGTGATACCAGTATAATAATACAACTTACAAATTAATTATAATTGTAATTACAATAACAAATTAAAAGTTAATTGGGGAGCAGCTGGGTAGCTCAGTGGGGGCAGCTGGGTAGCTCAGTGGATTGAGAGTCAGGCCTAGAGACGGGAGGTCCTAGGTTCAAATCCGGCCTCAGCCACTTCCCAGCTGTGTGACCCTGGGCAAGTCACTTGACCCCCATTGCCCACCCTTACCACTCTTCCACCTATGAGACAATACACCGAAAGTTAAGGGTTTAAAAAAAAAAAAAAAGTTAATTGGGGAAAATATAGCAAACTTCTTTAAAAAACATCTGATATCCAAACTAGTGGAAATGCGCATCGGCCATGGGTGGGTGGGGGTGCAGGAGGGGGGGTTGAAGGGGAAAGGTGGAGCATGAATCATGTAACCATGTTAAAAATGAATATTAATAAATGTTTAAAAAACATCTGATATCCAAATTAAATTGCAAAGTGACTCAAATATATAAGAATAAGAGGCATGTCTCAAATAGATAAACAGGGAAAAAATATGAGCTTGCAACAGCCACATAAAAAATGCTCCAAGTCACTTGTAATAAAAGAAATGCAAATTAAAACAATTCTGACATTTCATTTTATCCCTCACAGGTTGATAAAGATGACCAAAAAAAAAAAAAAAAAAAGTCAGGACTGAAGAAGATGGCAGTTAAAGTGTTCACTTGTTAGGAGAACTCAAAGAAGGCCAAAAGGAGTACAAAGTTAGCTGAGGGCTTGAAGATGATGAAGAAATAGCACTTAGAAGGTAGACAGGTATGATTATTGGGCCACCAAGGACTCTCAAGATCTATCTATCATTTCCGATAACCTGATAAGGACAGCTTAGTTGATACGGAAATAACCGGACACAAGAGACAATATTGACTGTTAACTCATAGCTGCTTCTCCGAAGTACCATTGAGTCACAAGTTTATTATATAAGAAATTCAAACTCCCTTTCACCCAAAAGCACAAGGAGAGTTTCCCACAGAGATGTATTTTTTTTAATATTTTATTTTTTTAGAAACATTTTCCATGGTTACATGATTCTTGTTTTTACTTTCCCCTTCATCCCTTTCAACCCCCCCATATCCAATGCGCATTTCCACTGGTTTTAACATGTGTGATCAATCAAGACTTATTTACATATTATTGATAGTTATATTGGTGTGGTCATTTAGTGTCTACATCCCCAACGATGCCTGCATCAACCCATGTGTTCAAACGGTTGTTTTTCTTCTGTGTTTCCACTCCTGTAGTTCTTCCTCTGAATGTGGGTAGCATTCTTTTCCATAAATCCCTCAGAATTGTCCTGGGTCATTGCATTGCTCCTAGTACAGAAATCCATTACATTCTATTTTACCACAGTGTATCAGTCTCTGTATACAATGTTCTTCTGACTCTGCTCCTTTCACTCTCCATCAATTCCTAGAGGTCATTCCAGTTCACATGGAATTCGTCCAGTTTACTATTCCTTTGAGCACAATAGTATTCCATCACCAGCATATACCACAATTTGTTCAGCCATTCCCCAATTGAAGGGCATCCCCTCATTTTCCAGTTTTTTGCCACCACAAAAAGCATAGCTATACATATTTTCAAACAAGTCTGTTTATCTATGATCTCTTTGGGGTACAAACCCAGCAATGCTATGGCTGGATCGAAGGGCAGGCATTCTTTTATAGCCCTTTGAGCATAGTTCCAAATTGCCAGCCAGAATGGTTGGATCAGTTCACAGCTCCACCAGCAATGCATTAATGTCCCAATTTGCCCACATCCCCTCCAACATTCATTACTCTCCCCTGCTATCATTTTAGCCAATCTGCTAGGTGTGAGGTGATACCTCAGAGTTGTTTTGATTTGCATTTCTCTAATTACTAGAAACTTAAAACACTTTCTCATGTGCTTATTGATAGTTTTGATTTCTTTATCTAAAAAATGCCTATTCATGTCCCTTGCCCATTTATCAATTGGGGAATGGGGATTTTTTATACAATTTATAATTGTTTTAGCTCCTTGTATATTTGAGTAATTAGACCTCTGTCAGAGTTTTTTGTTATAAAGATTTTTTCCCAGTTTGTTGTTTCCCTTCTGATTTTGGTTGAATTGTTTTTCTTTGTACAAAACCTTTTAAATTTAATATAATCAAAATTATTTATTTTACATTTTGTAATTTTTTCTAACTCTTGCTTGGTTTTAAAATCTTCCCTTTCCCAGAGATCTGAGAGGTAAATTATGTTCACCTAATTTTCTTATAATTTCCTTCTTTATATTCAAGTCATTCATCCATTCTGAATTTTTCTTGGTGTAGGGTGTGAGATGTTGATCTAAACCTAATCTCTCCCATATTGTTTTCCAATTTTCCCAACAGTTTTTGTTAAATAGTGGATTTTTGTCCCAAAAGTTGGGATCTTTGGGTTTATCATACACTGTCTTGCTGATGTCACTTACCCCAAGTCTATTCCACTGATCCTCCCTTCTGTCTCTTAGCCAGTACCATATCGTTTTGATGACTGCGGCTCTATAATATAGTTTAATATCTGGTACTGCTAGGCTACCTTCCTTCACTTTTTTTCATTATTTCCCTTGATATTCTTGATCTTTTTATTCCAAATGAACTTTGTTATAGGTTTTTCTAATTCAGTAAAAAAGTTTTTTGGTAGTTTGATAGGTATGGCACTAAATAGGTAAATTAATTTGGGTAGGATGGTTCATTTTTATTATGTTAGCTCATCCTACCCATGAGCAATCTATGTTTTTCCAATTGTTTAGATCTAGTTTTAATTGTTTGGAAAGTGTTTTGTAGTTGTGTTCGATAATTCCTGTGTTTGTTTTGGTAGATAGATTCCTAAGTATTTTATATTGTCTAGGGTGATTTTAAATGGTTTCTCTTTCTACCTCTTGCTGCTGTGATGTGTTGGAGATATATAGAAATGCTGTTGATTTATGTGCATCTACTTTGTATCTTGCAACTTTGCTAAAGTTGATTATTTCTACAAGCTTCTTAGTTGATTCTCTAGGATTTTTTAAGTAGACCATCATATCATCTGCAAACAGTGATATCTTAGTCTCCTCATTGCCTATTTTAATACCTTCAATTTCTTTTTCTTCTCTAATTGCTACTGCTAGTGTTTCTAGTACAATGTTAAATAATAGAGGCAATAGTGGGCATCCTTGTTTCACACCTGATCTTATTGAGAAGGCTTCTAATTTATCCCCATTGCATATGATACTTGTTGATGTTTTAGATATATATTGTTTATTATTTTTAGAAAGGTCCTCCTATTCCTATACTTTCTAGTGTTTTCAATAGGAATGGATGTTGTATTTTGTCAAAGGCTTTTTCAGCATCTATTGAGATAATCATGTGGTTTTTGTTGGTTTGCTTGTTGATATGGTCAATTATGTGAATGGTTTTCCTGATGTTGAACCATCCTTGCATTCCTGGTATAAATCCCACCTGATCATAATGAATAACCCTCATGATCACTTGTTGGAGTCTCTTTGCTAGTATTCTGTTTAAGATTTTTGCATCTATGTTCATTAAGGAAATTGGTCTGTAGTTTTCTTTGTTTTTTTTTTTATCTACCTGGCTTTGGGATCAGTAACATATTTGTATCATAAAAGGAGTTTGGTAGAACTTCTTCTTTACTTATTATGTCAAATAGTTTGCATAGTATTGGAATTAGTTGTTCTTTGAAGGTTTGATAGAATTCACTTGTGAATACATCTGGTCTTGGGGATTTTTTCTTAGGGAGTTCTTTGATGGCTTGTTCAATTTCTTTTTCTGATATGGGATTATTTAAGTATTCTATTTTTTCTACTGTTAATCTAGGCAATTTATATTTTTGTAAATATTCATTCATCTCACCTAGGTTGCTATATTTACTGCCATATAATTACAAAAATAGTTTTTAATGATTGCCTTGATTTCCTCTTCCTTAGAGGTAAGGTCTCCCTTTTGATTTTTAATACTGATGATTTGGTTTTCTTCTTTCCTTTTTTTTTAATTAGATTGACCAGTACTTTGTCTATTTTATCTGTTTTTTTAAAGTACCAGCTTCTAGTCTTATTTATTAATTTAATAGTTCTTTTACTTTCAATTTTATTGATTTCTCCTTTAATTTTTATAATCTCCAATTTGATTTTAGCTGGGGATTTTTAATTTGTTCCCTTTCTAGTTTTTTAATTTGCATGCCCAGTTCATTGATCTTTGCCTTCTCTAATTTGTTAATATATGCACTCAAGGATATAAATTTCCCCCTGAGTACTGCCTTAGCTGCTTCCAACAGAGTTTGGTAGGATGTTTCATTCTCTTCATTGAAATTGTCATTCTCTTCAATGAAATTATTGTTTCTATGATTTCTTCTTTAACTGGTTTTGGAGAATCATATTATTTAATTTCCAATTAGTTTTTGATTTGCCTGTCCAGGTGCCCTTACTAACTATTATTTTTATTGCATTATGATCTGAGAAGGTTACATTTATTATTTCTGCTCTTTTGCATTTACATTTTGCAATGTTTCTATGCCCTATTACATGGTCAATCTTTGTAAATGTACCATGTGCAGCTGAAAAGAAAGTGTATTCTTTTTTGTCCCTATTTATTTTTCTCCACATATCAATTAAATCTAAATTTTTCTAGGATTTCATTTACCTCTCTTATCTCTTTTTTATTTGTTGGTTTGATTTATCTAAATCTGAAAGAGGAATATTTAGATCTCCCACTAGTATGGTTTTACTATCTATTTCCTTCTTGAGCTCTGCCAGTTTCTCCTTTATGAATTTGGATGCTATACCTTTTGGTGCATAAAGGGTGAGCACTGTTATTTCCTCATTGTCTATACTGCCTTTCATCAGGATGTAATTACCTTCCCTATCTCTTTTAACCAAATCTATTTTTATTTTGACTCTGTCAGAGATCATGATTGCCACTCCGGCCTTCTTTTTCTTATTTGAAGCCCAAAAGACTTTGCTCTAGCCCTTCACCTTAAACCTGTGTATGTCCACCCGCCTCATATGTGTTTCTTGCAGACAACACATGGTAGGCTTTTGGTTTCTAATCCACTCTGCTATTTGCTTCTGTTTTATGGGCAAGTTCATCCCATTCACATTTAGAGTTACAATTATCAGTTGTGTGTTCCCCAACATTTTGGTATCCTCTCCTAGTTCTACCCCTCCTTATTATGCTATTTCCTTTTAAACCAGTGGTTTGTTTTAGACCAGTCTCCCTTGTCCCCTCCCTTGATTTACTTCCCTTTCCACTCCCTCCCTTATTATTCCCCTCTTTTTATTTTTTAAGGCCTAATGAATTCCCTCCTTCTCCTCCCCTCCCTTTTTTGGCCTCCACACTCCCCTGCTTCCCTTGGTTGATCCCTTCTGACTTTCTCAGTAGGGTTAGATAGAATTCTATATCCCAATGGATATAGCTACTCTTCCCTCTCAGGGTTAATTCTGCTGAGAGTAAGGTTTAAATATTACCTCTTAATGCTCTCTTCCTCTCCTTTTTATAATAGTATTGCTCCCCTCCCCTTCCCATGCTCTCTTTGTGTGGTATAGAATATCTTATTTTTCTTATTGAAGTTTCTCTTGATGCCATCTACTATTCACCCTCCCTCTTTTTTCCCCCACCCCGTCTCATCTTAGATCATTTAGTGCTCCAACCTCTCCCTATGAATAATTCTTCTAATTACTATAATAGTGAACACAGTTTTTGAAAATTACACATAACATTTCTCCATATAGGAATACAAATAATTTGATCTTATTAAGGCCCTTAAAGGGGTAAATTTAAGAATAAGAATTTTCTTTCTTTCCTCTCTTTCTTATTTACCTTTTCATGTTTCTCTTGGTTTTTGTGGTTGGATATCAAACTTTCCATTTAGTCCTGGTCTTTTCTGGGCAAATGCTTGGAAATCTTCTATCTTGTTGAATGCCCATACTTTCCCCTGCAAGTATATAGTCAGTTTTGATGGGTAGGTGATCCTTGGTTGTAGACCCAGTTTTCTTTCCTTTCTGAATATCATTTTTTTTCGGTCTTTTAGTGTGGAGGTTGCCAGAACCTGTGTGATCCTGATTGGTGCCCCTTGATATCTGAATTGCCTCTTTCTGGCTTCTTGTAATATTTATTCTTTAACTTGGAAGCTCTTGCATTTGGCTATTATATTGCAAGGGATTGTCTTTTCAGAGTCTAGAGTAGAGGGTGATCTATGGATCCTTTCAATGTCTATATTGCCCTCTTGTAGTAGAACTTCAGGGCAGTTTTGCTGAATAATTTCTTTTAGTATGGAGTGCAAATTTCTATTAATTTCTGGTTTTTCAGGAAGACCAATGACTCTTGAATTGTCTCTTCTAGACCTGTTTTCTTGATCTGTCAATTTCTCAGTGAGGTATTTCATGTTTCCTTCTATTTTATCAGTCTTTGCTTTATTTGTTCTTGCTATCTCGAGAGACCATTGGCTTCTAATTCCTCAATTCTCGCCTTTAGAGACTGATTTTCCTTTTCAATCTGGTCTATCTGGTTCTTCAAGGCTTCCAGCTGGTCATTTCTGGTCTTTAGTTTGCTTATCAATTCATTTGATTTCTGAGCCTCACTTTCCAATTATGAAATTCTGCCTTTTAAGCTGTTATTTTCTTGCCAGATCTCTTCCATCTTTCTCATAATCTCTTATTTGAACTCTTCAAGATCTTGTGACCCATTTTCATTTTTTTGGGAAGGTTTGGATGTCTTTGTTTGTTCTCCTCTGTTTTCTGGGTTTTTTCTGTGCAGAAGTTATCAAGTGTTTGAGCTTTTTTCTTGGTCTTCTTGTTTATTTCTTAATTGGCATCATTATGTTTTATCTGCCAGAAGGCTGAGTAAGGCAATCTGATTCTCTTTATATGGAGTTAGGGAGCAGTTTTTTCCTGAGGCTACTTTGTGAGTCTCCTGGTTTCTCTGGGGACCCTCCTGGGGTCTCTGGTGTAGCTGTTTTCAAGGTTGAGGCCCGTGTTCCTAGCCAGCTTCCCAGAGCCTGGAACTTGGCCCACATTTGCTCCTTCACCTGAGATTTTCCCCTGAGTCTGAGCATGCTGGGCGCTGCTGCTGCCTCTCTCAGCCCCACTCCCTTGTCCAAGGTCTGAGTTTTTCAGCCACTTGGGATCTCAGGTCTTGCTGCTCTCAGGGGCAAGCTCCTAGTAGTGCCAACTAGCTGCCTAGGGGCTAGATTTTGTGCCCCCAGTGGCTCTAACTCTGGAGGGCAGCCTCTGCCTCTGGTACTGTGAGTGGGGGAGGGTTGATCCCCCCCCCCCCCCAGCATTTTGTTGGGAGCTATTTCCCCCCTTATAGCATGGAAGTGCGCAAATCCCACGTACCTTAGATACTGCATCCTATTGTGGGCACCCAATATTCTTTCGTCTGGATTTTGTTTTCTTGTCCTTTGGATGTACTCTATATCCATTGGTAAGGAGAGAAAATCGCCCTGCCTCTACTCTGCCACTATCTTAATCCAGAAGTCTATATAGCCAGAGCTGTATTTTTAACATAGACAATACAACAAGCTTAGAAGCTTTAAGGTGAAGATAAGAACCAGGCTGGACTTTCAGCTTGATTTGTTATTACCAAGCCAAGTCTGAGAATCCTTTTCTTAGGGGCAAATGCCCCAGCTAACTAAGGTTTCGGCCTTGGCTGCATTTCTGACCAAAGGGGAAGAACCTTTTAAATGCTGGTTTACTAGGAACTTAAACTTTTCAGTAAGGCCACAATACTTTTCAACAAGAAATCACAAGGATCACAAAAGGGGTCAAAAGAGGAGTCTCAGATTTTTATCTATTCTCTTATTGGCTTCTCACATAGGACGAATTATAAAAACAGAATATATAGGCTAAAAGTCATGTGGTCCTCCTAAGGATTTTCAAGAGCTAGACTTTTAACAAAAAATGATTATGAATGGGACAAATAATTCCCGTGGAATGAGGGATGCATAGAAAAGACCATTGATGGCAAAATGACAAAATGTTTATAGCACTGAAGTTATATTTCAGGATAATGCTGTCCAAAGAAAACATGAAGTTTCTACAATCCCTAAAAGGGAAAACATATAGTAAATAATTTTTAACAGATCTCAGAACCAAAAATCTTTTTCTACTCATATTAATGTCCTAATGACCAATTCTCACAACATAAAACCTACACATTAAGAGTTTCAGCTATTTTAAATGTAATTTAAAAAATAAATAATTAAACAAATTTTAATTAAAAAGAGTTTCAGCTGAGACAAGTGACCTGGACATTTGTAAGAAGATGTTTAATATATGTATACCCATTATGTTTTCATGCCTGACAGGAAGAAAAATGAAGCAGAATTTTTTCCCTTATCAAGGTATTATTATTTAAGCATAAATTCATAGCACTCCAAATGAAATTCAGGTTTTACAAGATAAAAATATGACAAAAAGTGTCAGATTGTTGTGAAATAATGTATGTTTCAGAAACCCAATTTCTCAAGAAGAAAAATTATTAATGGCTTGCTTTATTTATCTTGCCTAGCTAAAGAGATTTGATTTAAATTGTTTAAAATAGCAAGAACAAAAAATAATGTTGCTAAGTTTGTTTAGTTTTTTAATATATGGATGACAACTAGTAGGAACAAAAAAGTATGTTTAATCTTTTGATAGCTATATTAATAAAAATGAGGTGAAGGAGGGGATGGATTTCTATTTTAAGGAAGGTCATTTGTGTTACATGTAACGGACAAAGAAAAATATTTGTTTACAGTCTTTGTTCTGATAAATTAAAATTTCAAATTTGAGTGAAAAAACAAAAAAATTGGTGTATGGATATTATTCTGAAATTCAAATTAGAGTTAAAATAAATAAAGCTTGGAAAGCATCCTCAAAAAAAAATAAAGATGACCAAAAAAAGAAAAATTACAATTGTTGGAAGTATTATGATAGGCCACTGTGCATGGTTAGTGCAGCTATGAATTTATTCAATTTATTCTAGAAAGCAATGTAGAAATAAACCCTGTAATGCCCATGGCGCAGCAATACAACTACTAGGCTGTTATGCCAGAGATCAATGAAATCATATAAAAAAAGAATATTTGTAATAGCGCTTTTTGTTGTAGCAAATAACTGGCAATTAAAGGAGGGTCAATCAATTGGGGAATGGCTATACAAATTATGGCAAAATTATAGGAATATAGTGAAATATTACTTCACTGTAAGAAATGACAAAAGGGGTGGATTTAGAGGAACCTGGGAAGATTTGTAAAAATTAATGCCAAGTAAAGGGAACACAAATAGAACAATTCATGTGATGGCAATAACTGTAAAGAAAAACACTTAGAAATTGTAACCAAATTGTAACTGAAAAACAAGACTTAAGAACTCTAATTATTAATGTGGTTACCAATCACTATTCCTGGGCAAAATAAGACATTATTGGACAAGGTCAATAGGTAGATTTGTTTTGCTTCACTCTGCTTATTGGTTATAAGGCTTTTGTTTTTATTTTAATGGGGAAGAGAAGCTTTATAAACAAAAGTGGAACGCAGTCATGGTGAAGACAAAAAGAAGAAAAGCATATAGAAGGAACAGAAAGAAATTCAGAAGAACGACAAGCAAGATAGTTTTGAAATTAATATGCTGAAATACTTATATATTCTCAAAAATAGCAAGCTAGGCATCACGGAAATTCTCAGTTTCACCTACCATCTTCTTTCCTGTCCTTTGTGTATGGAAATTCTGTTTGTTGGTGTTCATCAAGTTCAAAATAATAAAGAACAAAAACAAGTGGTAAAAACATATAAAAGTATAGATTTTATGATTTCTTAAGAATTCTTCTACTTCTAAAATTATTTTATAAATGTAAACTCTGTAGGAGTCATCCTTAGGGCTATTAATTACTAGACTGACTAGCACATTCTTGAGTGAAGAATTTTGTCCTTTTGGAAGGGGCCAATATGATAATTTATTTTTCTTGATTGTGTGTTTGTTGCAAGTGCTTTCTTTTTTCTTTCTTTTTTTTCTTTAGAGGGAAAAACAAGAAAGTAGAGGCTTAGAGGTAGGAATTAGAGAAAATAAATAGTCAGTCATTGAAAAATAATTAACTTTTAAACTTCTGTAATTGTTGTACTGTTCTGTAATATAGTTATGCCCTCAGCTGCCAAGAAGTGTGTAGGGCCACATCGAGAGGCCCCAGCCTTTGGGGCTCTTACTGTTACTTAGTGGAAAAGCACAACAGATTTGGAATGAGAGGATCTGAGTTTGGCCTCAGCTTTGCCACTTCCTATCTGGGTGACATCAGGCAAGTCACTAATCTCTTCTGGAAAATGGGATGATGGATTAGGTAACCTCTGAGGTCCTTGCTTTGAAACTCACCTCTTCTCCCAAGCTGTCCCCCTTGATTTTTTTTTTAAACCCTTACGTTCTGTCTTAGAATGGATACTAACTATTGGTTCCAAGGCAGAAGAGTAGTAAGGATTAGGCAATTGGGCTCAAGTTGCCTGCTCAGGGTCACACAGGTGGGAAGTATCTGAAGACAAATTTGAACCCTGAACCTCCCATCTCCAGGCCTGGCTTTCTTTCCACTGAGTCACCTAGCTGACTCTTGTAGAAATGATAATAAATAATGGAGACACCAGGGATGTTTCAATAAATCTAAATGATTATGGGTTTACACGCACTGAGGTTTAGGAGAGACAGGACCTGGACAGGGAGACCAGAACAGCTAAGCAGCTCCTTACTGACAAAGGGACTGTTGACCAACTGCCACCACTGGGCCAGAGACTTTAACCACCAACAGGCAGGTAAAAGGTTTTAACAGGGTTTAATTATATTTAACTTAAATAGAGGTGGGATAGGGATTTCTATACTTAAAACCTAAAGGATAAAACCACAGGGCAAGGGGAGGACGTATTCTACTCTAATCTAAGTGATCCAGCAGGCAGGGCCCAAGGAGCAGAGCAGTCTCTGGGAAGCTGATTTAAGCCTGGAACCAGCCAGTCTTGAACAGCACGGCTATGGATCAGAGGGGTGGCTTTGAGGGTTCTCACAGTTTTCCAAAGAGGTTCATAGGATGCCAAAATCCTAGGTGGTCCAAGATATTCAAGAAGAAAGAGTGTGCTTGAGAAACTGTCTACCAGATCCCAAACTTCTCCTCTTCTTGGTGCTGTTCTGTTGTTGCTGGAAATCCACCTCCACTCAGGATCCCCAGGAAATCAGGAAGCGGGGTCTGAGATCTCCCTGGGCTGGCAACAGTTTGCCCACCACTAATGGAGTCTCTCTCTCAGGGCACACACACTTCCTCCTCCTTCATTCCATCATAGAATGCACCAGGCTTCTTGCTAGGTCAACCTTAATACTTAATCAATTGTGGGAAGCCAATAAGAGAATAGATAAAAATCTGAGATCCCTCTTTTGACATCTCTTATGAACCATACCTTTTCTTATTAGAAAAACATTATAGACTTATTGAAAAGCTTTGAGTCCTTAGCAGACCAGCAACTACTGAGATAAAAATTTCTCTCCTTGATAATTAAGAAGCCTGAACTCTAAAAAATATAGTCAAGGCTGGACACAGACAAATATAGAGATAAGACTGAAGCCAGACTATCCGACCAGGTGCAGACCTGTAAATCAAGGCAGAACGCAATTAGTAAACATCTCCATGAAATATATTTCTGCTCCCAGAATTAACCCCTACTAATTGGTGGTTGGAATTTGGCCCTTGTCCTTGTACCTATATCTCTACTTTTTAGACTTTAATGGATTGTGTATGATTTGTAACTCCTTCACAGCTGTGACTCTTTCTTTGTGTTCTTTGTTTGAAACCAGTATAAAATAAAGTCCAAATCCCATAGCATTAGATCAACATGGGCTAACCACTAGTCTGGTTGTTCTCATTTTCTTTTTCCTGTCTTAACAATCCGATGCCACAAAATGCCACTCAGGACCCCCCCAAAAATATAGAGAGCTGGCTCTCTATAATCAATAACTAATCTTCCTCACAACACTCTCCACCCTTCTAACCCCTTACTTTGATTTTGAATCTCAGGTGCATATACACAGTTGTCTGGATGGGAGCTGGAGGTGGTAGAATTTCTGATAATTAATTGCTATTTCAAGTTATTTAAAAATACATTTTACTGATCTTTTTTCCTTTTATTATTATTATTTTTTAATTTGGATTTTTTATTTTAATAACAAATTTCCACATGAGTTTTCTGATGTTATTAATGATCCAAAACCCCAAAACATCCACCCAAATAAACAAGTGATAAATCATATGTTTTCATTTGCATTTCTACTCCAACAGTTCTTTCTCTGGAGGTGGATAACATTCTTTGTCATAAGTCTTTTAGAATTATCTGGATACTGATCCTTTAAAAAAAAATTCCTTATCCTCCCATGTTTATCCAAGCACAATTGAAAAAACAAGCCACATTGTTAGTCATATCTAAAAATGAATGCTTCATTCCAAGCAGATATATTGTCATTTCTCTTCTAGATTGCAAGGGTCCTAATCTGGGATTCACGAACTTTTAAAAAATATTTAAATCAAGAAGGAATTGAATCTTCCACTATATTTACTTCATGATATTTCTATGTTGGTGTAATGTGTCTTCTATTATGAAATGAGGAATATGAAAATATGTATTATATAAAATATTTTTTTAAATAACTTGAAAAGTACAGGTATAACCATATCAAACTTCACCACCTTGAGGAGGTGAGAAGAGGAAGAAAAGGAGGGAGGGAGAAAATTCCCATTCTAAAATGTCAAAAAAATTGTCAAAAATTGTCTTTACATATAACTAAAAAAATGTAATTAGGAAAAAATGTTTTGATCATTGTGTTCAATAGAATCGGTTTCCTTTGTAATCTTCTGTATTCTATTTTTTTTCATTTGAAAACATCATACTGAAAAGGGATCCATGCAATAGGCTTCTCCTGACTGCTAAAGAGGTCCCTGACATAAAATAGGTAAAGGACCCTAAGTCTTTAGAGGATGGAAATGCTCTCTGAAGTAAAAATGGGTCACTGTATTGAATAGAATTTCCATGTTTTTCAGTTTTTTCTCTTTACACTACTGTCATTGTCTAAAAGGTTCTCATTCTTCTTGGCTTCATTAGAGCTGAAGAGAAGTACTTTAAAAGAACAAGAGTAGAGGGACACTACAGTTAGAGGGTGATTTGGAGGAGGATCCAGCAAAGGAGCATGAGAAAGAATGATCAGATAGGTAGAAGGAAAACTAGAAGAATGGTGTCTCAAAAACCTAGAAAAGAGAGAGTATCAAGAATAGTGATCAGCAGTATCAAAGGCTGCAGAGACATTAAGACAAATGAGGACTGGGAAAAGGTCATTGGATTTGGCATCTAAGAGATTCTTAGTAACTTTGGAGAGAGTAATTTCAGTGGAATGATAAAATCTGAAGCCAAATTGTAAGGGGTTCACTAAGAAGACAATGAGAGGAGAGAAAGTGGAGGCATCTATTGTAGACTGCCTTTTCAAGGAGGTTAGCAAAAAAAGGGCAGAAGAGATATAGAATATGTTAGCAAGGATGGAAGGATCAAGTGAGAGCTTTTTGAAGATGGCCATGGAGGGAAACAGCCAGGAAGAGATTGAAAATATGTGAAAAAGCAAGGATAACTGAGGGGGAAATCTGTTGGAAGATATGGAATAGGATCTTTTGTGCAGGTAGGAGGGATCAATTTTAGTAAAGAGTAAAGC
Organism: Gracilinanus agilis; assembly: GCF_016433145.1. NCBI lineage: Eukaryota > Metazoa > Chordata > Mammalia > Didelphimorphia > Didelphidae > Gracilinanus > Gracilinanus agilis. The sequence goes on along the minus strand of NC_058134.1, from coordinate 89,720,251 downwards.
CACTTTATCATATATGACAGAGGTGAAGAAGAGAGTGGCAGAAGGCATCTGAATAGAACATAAGGAAGAAGGAGAAGAGGGAACTCATGGAAAATGGTTTCAATTTTTTCTGTAAAATCTGAGACAAGGTTCTCAGCTAAGGGGGGAGCCATGGGAGGTATGAAGGAGATGAAAAGGTTTGTAAGAAGCCCAGTTAAGGTTGTATGTAACATAAATTTGTAATGACTCAGAACAGTTGAGTGATTTTCTCTTTGTTCAACAGCAAATGTAGTGGGTGATCCAAGACTGAGGCTTAACTGGATTTAATCATCAATATGATAAGGGGGATTGGGAATGAGAAGAGGAAGATAAAATAAGAAAATCAGAGAGAGGATAGGATAGGATAAGTAATCTAACACATTAAATAATTTGCTCTAGCACCCTGGTTCAAACCAGGCAAATCTAATTAATCCTTAGGAGGCTCAGCCTTGATAGATAGAAGGGCAGGAGATGAATGAAGCAGAAGCTTTAGTCACAGAGTTTCTTTTGAAAGAACAGTTTCTTTAGAGAAATCCAGGAAAATTTAGACTCACCATATGTAATTCCAAGGGAGAGATTAATAGCAGTCTTGCCTAGTCCAAGGTCTCAGCCAGCAGTTGGAGCTTCTCCAGGTCCAAGTCACCCCACAAGAATAAGCAAGCAGTCAAGAGAGTGAGTCCTGGAAGTTCCTTCAATTTATCTAGGCCATTTCTTTCCTCATTTCCTATGCCTTACTCTTAGTTTATGTGTCCAATCACTACAGATGCTTTTCTTAGGACTTCCTAGGGGGCAGTCAGTCAATTCTGATTCATCACCCATTCTTGCACACAAATGGGCAGGGTAGATTTAATCTCGTTATCACAGAACCCTTGGGCAAATCATCTAACCCAAATTGCCTATCCCTAATTGCTCTTCTGACTTGGACCCAATATTGGTTCCAAGACACAAAGCAAGGGTTTTTTTGTTTGTTTTTTTTTTTTTGGTTGTTGTTTTTTAAAAAGGAAGGGGGTGTACCATAATAACAAACATTTATACAGGGCTTACTAGGTGCCAGCACTATGCTAAGCATTTCACAATCATTACCTTATTTTAACTTCTCCAAAATTCTGGAAGATAGATACTATTATTATCCTTATTTTACAGACATGAAAACTGAGGCAAATACCGGTTAAGTGACTTGTCCAGAGTTTCCAGTCTTCCTGACTCCAGGCCAAGAACTCTATTCAATGCACCACCTAGGTGCCAATGTCTGGCACATGACACATGCTTAATAAATGCACTGTAATTGCTAATAATGCATTTTACTGGTTTTTGTGACTTCAAAGAGTTTCTCTACACAAAACCTGGTCGTAGAGGAGGGGCAAAACTATTGGTTAAGGCACTTGCCTATGTGCACCTGACTGCCAGCAAATGTCATCTTGCTTTTTGTTGTCTCTGCCAATTTGGGGAGTATGAAGTAAAATCTCTGAGCAGTTTTAGTTTGCATTTCTCTTATTATCAGTCATTTGGAGAATTTTTTTATATAGCTATTGGTTGATAGCTTTGTTTTCTTCTCTTGAAAACTGTTCCTAGCCTTTGACCATTTATCTGTTGGAGAATAGCTATTATATAGTTGAATCAGCTTCTTACATATCTTGACTATTAGAACTTTAAGGCAAAGATTTCCCTCAATTAACTTAAATGTGTCCTTCCCTTTTCCTCTAATTCAGTTATGATGGAACGTTTTATATTTAGGTAATGTATCCATTTGAAGCTTACTATAATATAAGGTATTAAATGTTAGTCTAAAATTCATTCCCTCCATATTACTTTCCAATTTTCCCAATTTAAAAAAAAGAGCTTCTTGAAAGGAAAAACTGCTTTACAGACACATTATATAACTATGTTCATTTGTTATATACCTAGTCTGTTCAAATGATTGACTTTGCTATTTTTTAGCCACTACCAAAGTTTTGATGATTACTGCTTTTTAGGTTAGTTTGAGATCTGATATTAATAGGCCTCCTTTCCCCCAGGTTTTAAATAAATTCTTTTCCTTGAGATTCTTGACCTTTTGTTCACCCAGATGAATTTTGTCATTATTTTGCCAGTGGTATAGGCATTTTGGAATTTTGTTATAGCACTCTCCTTTCCCCTCCCCCCTTCTTCTCTTCCTTCCTTACTCCTTTCCTTCCTTCTTGCCTATACTTTCCTTCCTCCCTTTCTTTCCTCTTCCTCCTTCCCTCTTCTCCTTTCCTTCCTTTTTCTTTCTCTTTCCTCCTTCCTTTCTTTTCGTTACTTCCCTCCCTCCTCTATTCAATCCTTTCATTTCCTTCTTTCTTCTCTCCTTCTAGCCTTCCTTCCTACCTTTTTTTTCATTTTCTCCCTCCCCTTCTCTTTCCTTCCTTCCATTCCTCCATTCATTACTTCCTTTCTTTTCTCTCCTTTCCCCTTCCTTCTTTCTTTCCCTCCCTCCTTTCTTCCTTTCTGCTTTCCCCCATCCCTCTCTATTCTCTGCTTTCCTGTTTCCTCCTTCCTAGATAACGAATTGCAGAGGTGGTGCCTAGAGGCCTCAGTGGAGGGCCTTCCCAGTTCCATGAAATCTCCAGTCTGTCCCTTTGCCACCTTTTTGCAGTAGACTATTAGCCCCTGGAGGGAACGGCCCACAGGGGGCAGAAACCACAGCTCTCCCACAAATCCCTTAATTGAGGATGGGCCGACACTTGCTTTTCTTTGTCCCAAACCTTCTCCCACCTCTATAATAATTCCTGTCCAGAGACATCCTCCACATCCCGTCCCGTCCTCCCCCACCCATCAAACCACGCCAAACTCTGGGTGCCCAGGGCAACAGTGTGTGAAGCCGCCACGGCGGGCTCCAGAATCTCCACTCAACCTTCTCGGTGTTCACCCTAGCTTATGCCCTCTAGGCTACGCGTCCTCCCGCCAGCAGGGGGCGCCGTGACGCGCTCCCTGCCCGCCTCGCACTCCAGGCCGACGGCCCCTCTACTTCCGCCGCGAGCGCCCGACGTGATCCTCGACCCCGGGAAGATGGCTGCGCCCTCTTACATGTGGTAGCCGCCGGCCCAAAATAGGGCCGGTTGCCCAGGAGGGAAGAGGCTATGAAGCGCAAGACCGGCCCGGGCCGCCATGGCGGCGCGATGAAACGATTGCGGCTGGCAGTGGAGGAGTTCGTGCACTCGGCCGCCGGGGACAAGAGCCCCGGCGGCGGGGAGGACTCTGGCCACACCGAGCGGCCGCAGACCGCCCCGCGCCTCGGTGGAAAGAAGCGCCGCAAGGAGCTGAAGAAGGAGAAGCGACACCTGAGGAAAGCCCGTCGGCTACAGCGGACCGGGGGGCCGGTCAGGTCTCCGGGAGCAGCCCAGGAGCGGTCGGGGGAGAACAAGAAGCCGGCAGGCACGGCTCCGGCCTCGGCCCCTGGGAAGCCGCCGCCGCCGCCACAGCAGCAACAGAAGCAGAGACCACCGCAGCCGAAGTCCTCGCTGCCCCCGGACGGCCTCCAACGCAGGCCCACTAAGGCCCAGGCCCGGGGACCCGGCGCCGCCGCCATCGCTGCTCGGAAACGGGCGCTTTTGGCGGCCAACGAGGAAGAGGATCGCGAGATCCGTAAGCTGGAGCGCCGTCTGGGCCTGAGTAAGCGCCGCCAAAAGAAGAAGGGCGATGGCGACGGCGGCTCGACCACAGCTACGCTGCCCTCCAGCTTCGCCCGAGACGGCCTGGACTACATCCTTGGAGCGCTGGAAGCGGGCGGCGGCTCCGCCCTTTACGAGGAAGGGGACGATGAGGAGGAAAGGGAGTCACCGCAGTCCCGAGGGAGCATCCTGGACGTGGACGCGGGAGAAGACTGGAGCAGTGACGAGGACGAAGAGGAGGATGTTCTGGAAGAGGATCTCCAAGAAGAGAAGGAGAAGGAGGAGGACGCAGACCTGCAGGTAGAGGCCAAAAAGGAAAAAAAGAAGGAAAGGAAGAGAGTGCGTTTTGCAGATGAGAAAAGTGGAGATTCCTCCTCTGAAGATGAAAAAACCACCAATGAGGTACAGTGTGTAAAAACTGCCTTCTTGCCCCAGAGAACTTTGCTGCCTCCTTTTAAAACCATCTTTCTGTGCTAATAAGAACGTGTTTGGGCAGTGGTCTGTCTTTTAAGGTATTCAATTCACTTAACATTTTAAAAATGTTTTTACAAAACCTAACTAAAAAGATAGAAATATAATAAGATATAATCTACCAAAAAAATCCAAATTCATTTGCAAATTGTCTTTTGTCATTCCCATTGAAGTATTAGAGAGATAAAAGTAAGTGGGAGATTGAATGCTACATGAAAAACAAAACATTCCCAACCACAGGAAGCTTACTTCCAAGTAGCATTTCCAAGTAAGTGAATGTAATTTAATATCAGATGCTGTGAACTAGGGAGAAGCAGAGGTCACAATAAGGCAGTGCTTTGCAAGGTGCAGGAAATTGATGTATTTGACCTATCTTGGAGACTCCTTGACGTCAAGAATGATGTTTTTTACAAATGCCTCCCTCTTACAGAGTACATTTGTTGTCCAACATGAATGAAAAAAATACACCTAAATAGTTACTGTGTGTAAAATACTGTCTGTAAAGCAGTTTTTCCTTTCAAGAAGCTCACATTCTGACAGATGTAAAGATCATGAACATTCATATAGCACTTACAGTCTGCCAAACACTTTACAATTATTATTTCATTTGATACTTAAAAACAACTCTTGGAAGCAGGAGCTATTATTATCACCATTTTATCCATGAGGAAACTGAGTAAGATAGATGCTAAGTACCTTGCCTGTACTCACAGATCTACTAAGTGTCTCAGGCTGAATTTGAATTTAGATCTTCCTAACTCCAGATCCAGAGGTCTAGTCTCTGTATCACCTAGCTGCCCCAACATAGAAGTTTCAGCTAAAAGGCATTGTTCCTTAATGTGGACCAGTAAGGTAATACATCTTCATTAGTAACATTTTTATTAACAAATGATAACCATTTTCTGATGTTGAACCATTGGATATCACCAAGGACAATATTCTCTTCTAGGTCTTCTGACTTCTTATGGGGCCGGGTCTGCAGCACCTACTGGATGCGGTTGCCAGGTTACATTCTATAAGGGATCCCAATTTGTTAATCTGAGAATTTATTGATCAAGGAAAGAGATGGATTTTTGTTTCCTTTGTATTGGTGTTTTGGATAAATGTAAAATTATTTCAAGCTAGTTTTGCTCTAAAATTATGTTAATCAACTGAAGGTATTGTCTAGAACACTGCCTTAATGCAGTAAATGAAGCATGTTCTTAATATTAAGGATTCTTTCCTGTGTTCCATTTATTCTTTACATTATATACATGTGTGCTGTGATATACCCTGAGCACAGGCTGGTATGAGAGGATATTAACATGCATCAGTATAAAATGAGTAATTGTCAGGAAACAGGGATCTGCTCTGTACAAGTTCATTATGTTTATGTAATTGTCAGTAATAATCTTTAATAAATAATTAGGATGATTCATAAACTTTCAAGCCTTAAATAAATGTTAGTTATTATGCCTCTGTGTAGTAGATAAATTCAGAACTTGAAATTAGGAAAATTCAAATTTTGGTTTGAATACCAGCTTTGACACCCTGGGGAAATAATTTTATTTCTCTAAGCTTCAATTTCCTTAGTAAAAGGGAAATAGTAATACTTATACTACCTACTTCACAGAGTTTTTGTGGGGGATGCCTTTTATAAACCTTAAAGTACTACATAAATGTGAGTCCTTATAACCTTTTCCATTAATTTTTAGCTCTTTAATACTTTAATGGGAATATGACAAAAGGCCATTTGCAAATGAATTTGGGATTTTTTTCCTAATGAAAATTTATCTCATTAATTTATTTCTATCCTTTTAATTAGGTGCATTGTAAAAGTACAAAGTATATTCCACCTCATGTGAGAAGATCTGAGGAAGCAGTGGATGCCAAAAAGAAGGAAGAACTAGAAAGGTTAAAGAAAAATGTGAAAGGTCTAATTAACAGGTAATATATCTTAATTCTTGAGAACTCTTTTGTGTCTTAAAGTTAGCCAAATTGTTCGTTTTCCATAGAAATGTAGGACATTATTTTTAAGTGAATTAAATTTTAAACAGTAGGCAGGGAAAATGATTAGATTATTATTGAATACTTTCTTCAGTGACAACAGCACATTTTGAGCAATGAGTTCTCAACTTTTGTTCATCCTATGAAGCTTCCTCTTCCCCTCTAAGACCCCCATCTCCATTTTCTTCTCCTATTCTAGCCAAAAAAGACCAAAATAAATCATATACTACAAATCACCCTCAACCTACTTTGGGATGGGTAGATAGAAGATGGCCTTGTTCCCTTCTGGGAGGAAATCAGAAGATTTGTGGTTTTGTTAAGTCATCTCTAATTAAGTAAGTAAGTGTTATAGAGTTTCCTAAGGCTCAAAAGAAGTTAAGTGAGTTCCTTGTGGTCACCAGCTGGGGTCAGAGACAGGAATAAATCCAGGTCTTTCCACTCTACAAGTCTCCTTTCTGGGAAGAAGTAGAATAACTAAGTATATCCTCTACAGTACTGGCTTTGACTCAGAGAGCACCAGCGTTTTCACCTCTGCCTGTGAATATCGCTTTCCTCAATTCTCCACAAGCATCTGATGATCCTTTTTGGTTTTTCTGTTATCATGTGTAAGAAGTCCTAAGATGCATTTAATTTCTTATTTTTTTCTGTTATTGGTAGCATCATTGAAAGAGCAAGAATGAAATAATATTAAGTTGCTCTCTACTTTAGTCCCCCTACCCACAAAAATTTTAAGAAATATAGTTTATATGAGGCAACCTTGGCAAAGAGGATATGGTATCTCTAAAATCCAGTGTATCTACAGACATTCTGAAAAGGAGCAGTTCGGCTTTATGAGGTTACATATTAAGAAAAGACTATTGGGGCAGCTGGGTAGCTCAGTGGATTGAGAGTCAGACCTAGAGACGGGAAGTCCTAGGTTCAAATCCGGCCTCAGACACTTCCCAGCTGTGTGACCCTGAACAAGTCACTTGACCCCCATTGCCTACCCTTACCACTCTTCCGCCTATGAGCCAATACACAGAAGTTAAGGGTTTAAAAAAAAAAAAGAAAAGACTATTACATGTCTTATTGATGGATGCTTCTACTTGAATGTACAATGATATATTAGTGTACACTTGTTGGGAAGAAATAGATGAACATTGTTTATAGAGGTTTTTGGTGGTAACTTAAAAAAACTACATGGTTTTAGTTTATAAAATGGTCTGTTCTAAAGCTCAATATGATCAATAAGACACAAAGCCCCCTGTTTTTCATATAAATAAATCAGCTTAACTACTCTCTCCAATCTAAGGTCTCGAGCAAGGGTTCTTAATCTGAGGTCCATGAGCTTGTTTTTTAAAAATATTTTGATAATTGTATTTCAGTATGATTGGATCCTTTTGTAATATATATTTTATTTCGCACATTTAAAACATGATTCTGAGAAGAGATGCATAGGGTTCATCAGTCTGTCAAAAGGGTCTGTGACACTAAAAAAGTTAACTTGGGATCTAAAGAATTCTTTCAACATTCAAAACATAAAAGGCTGAAAGGCAAAATTAACTGTACAGTTAGGTTATCTTTTACAACACTGGAGACATAATGATAAAAGAGGAATATATAGGTACCTGTGTTCTTCTAAGGGGAAAATAACTAGGCATTATGTTCAATAGTAGGACCTATGGGAGAGACAATAGATGATCCCATTGCATTAACCTCAGTGTAGCATCTTTCTGCAATAATATCTGGTAACATAGACTGTAAGTAATGCATTATATTGATATTTCAGTATATTCAGAATTCTCCTGGTAGAATAAAAACTTCCCAAGAAAGGGAGTTTTATCTTTATGTCCCCAGAACCTTACATATAATAATAGTTTAATAAGTATTTCTTTTTTCTTTTTTTTTTTTTTTTAACCCTTGTACTTCAGTCTCATAGGTGGAAGATTGGTAAGGGTGGGCAATGGGGGTCAAGTGACTTGCCCAGGGTCACACAGCTGGGAAGTGGCTGAGGTCGGGTTTGAACCTAGGACCTCCTGTCTCTAGGCCTGACTCTCACTCCACTGAGCTACCCAGCTGCCCCTAATAAGTATTTCTTAAAGAAAAATGAAAGTTAGTTTAACATCTGTTCATAGTAACCCTTTTCAGAGTAAGATTAAAAAGTGTTCTAAATGGAAGAAAAGAAATGTAAGGTTTGTGGTGTTTGGTTTTGGTTTTGTTTTTTGTTTTTTTAATTTTTTAAACCCTAATATCTTTTATATATATATGTATATATATCCCTCTATATTAATATTATTTGTTACAGGACTAGGCAATGGGGGTTAAGTGACTTGCCCAGGGTCACACAGCTAGGAAGTGTCTGAGGTCAGATTTGAACCTAGGACCTCCTGTCTCTAGGCCTGGCTCTCAAACCACTGAGCCATTCAGCTTCCCCCTTTGTTTTTTTTTAAACTTGCATCCAGGACCATTTTAACAGAAAACAAAATTTGGAAACTCTTTAAGTACTAAAAGATAAGATTAATTAGTAGTCTTGAGAGTATCAGAAATTTTTATAAATTAACCTGAAATAAATCTTTAAAAAGAAACACAATTTTTACTATAGGTTGAGTGAACCCAATATGGCTTCTATAAGTGGGCAACTGGAAGAGTTGTATATGGCAAACAGTAGAAAAGATATGAATGATACTTTGACAGACATTCTTATGAATGCTTGTGTAACTGAAGCTGTGATGCCTGCCAGACTGATGATGGAGCATGTCCTTTTGGTTAGCATTCTTCACCACACAGTAGGAATTGAGGTGAGTAGTTTTTATTTTTCTCATTTTCTGTCATGTGTCTTCATTGCATTGAAGTTATCAGTTCATTGTTTGCATCCTTTCCTGTTGAGAATTTTGTAATTTTAATTCAGGCACTTATAATTCATGATAACTAACAGCACTTCATTCTGCCTTATGTACTTTATAACTGATCCTTTTTTTTGTTTGTTTAGTAAACTTTAGGAAGTTTAAGAAACTTTTGGTCTTAGAGACTGAGAATTTTCTGGGTTTCGGGGAAGTTTAAATGACTTGCCAAGGGACACAGTATATGTTGGGGCAGATTCAATTACAGAGTCTTATTCAAGCTTATCTTTGTAACTAGCCAAAAAAAATATTTGAAGGTAAGGACTATATTTTATAATTGTTTCCTACAGTCCAAAACAGGACAGCAAGGTGACACAATGGATAGAGCATGGGCATAGTCAGGAAAACCTGAGTTCAAATCCAGCCTTAGACACTTAATGGCTATGTGACCCTGGACAAGTCATTTGACCCTATTTGCCTCAGTTTCCTCATCTGTAAAATGAGCTGAAAAAGGAAATGGTAAGCCATTCCATTATCAACTCCTCCAGTAACTCCCTAATGTGGTCATGAATAGGTAGCCACAACTGCAACAACTGAACAGTAACAGTCCAAGACATATGGTAGATGTTCATATTAGTTGAGCAAATGATCAGATTTTCCATTCTGCCCTACCTAATGTTCTTCATATATTACTCTCAGGTTTCATAGATGTCCTTAGTTGAAAGGAACCTTAAATCTTGTCTAATCCAACCCCTTAACTGGAGTAAGAACCCTTTCTAAACACTCTTGACAAGTGGTCATCCAATTTTTGCTTGAATGTTCCCCTTGATATTCCTAGATAGCTATTCTACTTTTGGGCAGTTCTAATTGTTGGGATATTTTTGTTTATATCAACCTGAAATATACCTGCCCATAACTTCCATGCTTTGGTCCTAGTTCAGCTTTCAGTGTCAACTAGAACAAATCTAATCACTCATCCCCTGGATGACCCTTCAAATGTTTGAAGACAGTTATCCCTACCTATGACTTCTTTTATATAAGTTAGAGGTCTTCTGTTCCTTCATTTAAATCTCATATGCTATGGTTTCAAGTTCCCTTAATCTTCATAGTGGTTTTATCTGAATATGCTCAAGCCTTATTAAAGTTCTTCCTAAATATGTCACCTAAAACAATTCCAGATATGCTCTGATTATTACATTATAATGGGAATTTCACTTCATTCTGGATACCATGTTTCTATGAATACAGCATAAAGTCACTTTAGCTTTTCTAACAGACATTTTTACTCTCATTTAATATTTTAGTTAACTCAAACACAGAGGGGTTGTGAATTTTCTTTTTCCATAAGCACTGTCTTCTCTCTTGTGTTTTGGGGCTTTTGAGTTATTTTTTGAACCCATGTATAGGACAGAGCCATCCCTATTACATTTAATCTTAAGCATTTAAGTCATTCCTTTGTGGCAGGCTCTGCACTGAGCATTTGAGATACAGACAGGGGTGAAAGTCCATTTCTCAAGGAACTGACAATATGCTGGAAAGTCAGAGAGTGTTCCCAGATAAGTAGATCCCCAATACAAGCAAAATCTTAGGCTCAGTCCATTATTTATGCCTGTCATGATCTTTTTGGATCTGGATTTTCCCATCCAGTGAGTAGTCATCCCTCCCAGATTTGTGACATCTCTAAATTTGGTAAACATCTATACTCTCAGAACATTGATAACAATGGGGCTTCATTTATATTCATTTATATTCACCAATTTTCTTTTTTTTTTTTTTTTCTAAAAATTCTTACCTTCTGTCTTAAAATTGTTACTAAATATTGGTTCCACTGCAGAAGAGGCAATTGGGGTTAAGTAACTTACCCAGGATCACATAGGTAGGAAGTATCTGAGGCTAGATTTGAACCCAGGACTTCCCCATCTCCAGGTCTAGCTCTCTTATTTAGTAAACTACCTAGCTGTCTGTAGTTACCCATTCTCATAACAATTAGTGTTATCTTTGATTCTTCCCTTTCTCATCAAGACCAGTGAGTTGCCATGTTCTTTCAGTATTTTTTTCATAACATCTCACATTGTTACCTTCATTTCTTTCCTACTCTACAGTGAAATACAAGTCATCATATTCTCTTCTATGCCTTAGGTATGTGTTTATTATATAGTATTTCATATTGTGCATATGTCACATCTTCCTTGTTATGTTCTAAACACCATGAAGGTAGAGCCATTTGTAATAATCTTCATTTCTCCATAGAACCTTCCCAATATTTTCTGTGTGCTTAATAAGTGGTTGTTGAGTAAGTGAAAGAGAAAAACAAATCAGAGGATAGGGAATTTCCGATGTGAATAATCTGCACATAAATGGTTGATGTTAACTCTGTTTTAAATTCTTTCATTTCCAAGATACACTCTTTTCTTCTGTACATTAATGTTGTAAGGCAATTCTTCCTGTCTATTATGAAATGTAATGAAACACCTGAATGCTATTCTTAGTACCTTTTGATTGCAATCATACAATGCCATTATGTGGCCATTTCTGGACTTGGTTAGGTCTTCCTAAATCACATTGTTACACATTTGAGCAAAGTTACTATCAGGTTTTAGCACTGATAGCTTAGCATTTCAGTGAGTTATGATAACTATGGACAATGACCATTCACAGCATGTCAAGGATTTACTTTATCTGCAAACATGAGATTATTAGACATACTTATCGTCTGTACCTTAGCTAATAGCATGAAAGACAGTTGAAATTACTTGTTTCAAGGGGAAGTCATTACAGCAGCTTAGCTAATGACATCCACTGAAGCTTTTGCCAAGGTATAATGAGCTATTTCAGGATGCTAGTTCCATTAAACTTTCTTTTAATTCTATAATGGCAGAAACATCCCCACAGGAACCCATACAAAAAATGTAATAAAGACTATGGTGTCATTTGATGAAATAGTTTTATTGTTTTTTTCTGAATCAAAATTAAATTCCAGATGGATACAAACTTTCTTAAATTTCCCACATTAGAAATAATGTGCTAAATTGAATAAACTTTTTAATTCTTCCAATTATTCATGTAATAATTGCTATTCTTCATATATTTGTATTTATGTTAGACTATTAGATTTCCTTCTCAAATTTTATTTTTAAGGCATAATTTTAAAGTGCAAGTTTAAAATCAAAACTTTAAAATTCTGTTCTGTATTTAAATAAATTCAAAACCAAAAAGTACACATATGAATGTTTGTGTCTATACAATTGTACTTTACTTTTATATGTTTTATTTACTAAAAGATTAAGTTCACATCAAATGGCCTCAATGTCCTTCACCACTTTTCCTTTTTCCTCTTACTCTTATAAAGGAAAAGACAGCCATCTAACTTGCCAAAGCTGACCCCTCCAGTTATGTCCTTGATCATCTCATCCTGTTCTGTAACCTTGCTCCATGTCATTCTTTCATGCATTTTCAGTCTCTCCCTCTCTTCTGACTCTTTCTCCACAGCCTACAAACAATATAGGTTTCCCCTGTCCTCCTTTGCATTCTTTAATCCTTCCTAACTATTATATTTTTCCCCTTTCCCTTTACTTGTAAACTTTTAGCAGTAACAACTCCACCACTAATAGCTCTCTCCAAGGCGACGAGTGACCTTTATTGCTAAATCTAATGGCCGGCTCCTTTTCCACATTCCTTTTGACCTTCCTGTGACCCCCATCTTGAAAACATCTATTCCCGCTGGGTTCATCATCCCCTCTCTTCTACTTCAAATCCACTTCTCTAATTCTGAAAATGACACCCCTACCCTATCAGCCACTCAACTTCATGATCTTATAGCCTTTTTTTGCTCCAATCTCTTGTTTTAACTCATGTGAATCATTGTGTTTCAACTTTCTGGTCATCACCCTGTTGTTAGATTCTGTTTTCTAATCCATTCAGCCATTCTCTTCTGTTTATGGGTGAACTCATCTGTTTATTTCCCTCCATCTTCTTTCCATATATGTTTCTGTTTCCTGCTTCCTCTTTATAAAGAAGAAAAGAAGGTTGGTAAATAGAAGGACTACACTCTACATCAAAGCTCTGAGTTTGGTATCATCTGCTTCTGCTCCCCTTGCCCTCATCCTTTTCCTCTCACCCAGGTTCTAAGAACAGGTTCTTCCCTCCCCTCCCCTCCCTTCGGGATCCATTTGAACCCCTGCCCTTCTGGCTCTATCCACTGTACCACCTAACTGCTCCATTAGGCTTGACTTTTTAAAAATTAACCATTTCAGAATGCCTAAGTATATTAAAAACATTTAAAATGTATTAATATCTACAAGACTCATCTGTAATATACACTTAGTTACAGATCAGCTCCATAGTTCTTCACTATTCTCTCTTCCTTCAGCTGTTTTATAATCTTGTCAATTCCACCTCTGTATCATTTCTTCATAAAGTACTTCTCTTCTCTGACACTACCAACAGTTTAGGCCATCATTACCTCTGACCTGGACCATTTCATTTTGCATTGGCCTCCTCACTGATCTCCTCTTACTAATCCATCTTCCCCTCAGCTGTCAAATCAATCTTCCCTAAAACTCAGTCCTGGCTGTGTTATCCCCCCAACTCAGCAAACTCCAGTGACTCCCTATTGTTTATAGAATTAAAAAACAATATGCCATTTGGCTCTCAGAGCCTTTTATAATCTAACTCCTTCCTACCTCTCCTGCCCCTGTACTCTGCCATCCAGTGACAGTGGCTACCTGGCTCTTCTTCAAACACCCAACTCAGAGCAATAACATTTCCCCAGTCTCCTATATTTGGAATCTTGAAGTTACCTTTGATTCTTTTCTTCACATAGTTGTCAGGTACTATTGATTTTACCTCCACAACCTCCTTCATAGGCATCTTCTTTTTCCTCTCTAATCATTGCCACCACCCTAGTACAGACCATTATTGCCAGCTACGTGGACTATTATTATGTAGTAGCTTCCTGACATACTTCTAATCCATCCTTCATACTTATGTCAAAATAATCTTTCTTTCATTTGCATCTAATCATAACATGCTTCTACTTAAGAAATTTTTAGCTACTCCCTATTTCTCACTGAATAAAGTTAAAACTTGCCTGGCATTCAAAAGCATAATTTGTCACTACCCTACGTTTCCAAACTTACCTCAAACTATCCCTTCAATTTATTGTATTCTGTAGTCAGACTAGGTAGCCACATGAATGCATCACAAATTCGGAGTTTTGTTCATTTTTTTAAAATGTGTTTTAAAAATAAAAAACTCATGTTTTTCTCCCTTTCCAGTAAAGGGGGAGTCGAGCAAAATCACTAATAAATATGCATAATAAAGCAGGAACTTTATATAATGCTCTCCTTCCTCTTTCTCTTAATATTAGTAAAAGCCATTCATCTTAGACATCACATTAGCACTTTGTTTTATACCTCTACAGGTCACTTTTATAATCTTGACTAATAAGCTTGATGAGAGCAGAAACAATGTATTAGCTTCCCTGCCACTTTTACATAGTATTCTACATACATTACATGCTGAATAAATGTTTGATTTTGAATTTGTATGTTGAATTAAAATCAATATGAAAACTATTCTGAGAAATGTTTTGTTTTAAATATTTAGTGATAATTTTCAGAAAGAAGTACAGTCTTAGGGGCAGCTGGGCATAGTGAATAGAGTACCAGGCCTGGAGAAAAGAGGTCCTGCATTCAAATATGGCCTCAGAAACTTCCTTGTTGTATGACCCTGGGCAAGTGACTTAACCGCAATTGCTTAGCTATTACCATTCTTGTGCCTTACAATCAATTCTAAATATCAATTCTAAGGCAGAAGGTAAGAGTTTTTTTTTTAAAGAAAATGGAATCTTAGAGAAGTGGTCTGCAGATATTTTTCACAGATATTCTCAGATGCTGAGAAATTATTTTTCATTATTAAATATATATTGTGTAGGACATTGTACAGGTATACTTAATACTAGAGGTAAAATTGTTGTTCAACACTACTGAAGCTTACATTCTATGATAATATATTTTCTATGTATTTGTAAGAATGATTATTTTATATTTGGTTAAAAAAAAGAGGAGCCCCCCCCCCAATTTACTTGAACTGAATATTTTTTTTTAATGTACTTTTTTTCTCCTTAACCATCTATTTTCAGGTTGGTGCTCACTTTTTGGAAGCTGTGGTGAAGAAATTTGATGAATTACATAAAACTGGTAGTGAGGGGAAAGAATGTGACAACCTCTTTGCCATAATCGCCCATCTATATAACTTTCACGTGGTACAATCTCTACTCATCTTTGACATTCTCAAAAAGCTTATTGGAACTTTCACAGAAAAGGACATTGAACTTATTCTACTCATGCTGAAAAATGTTGGGTTTTCCTTGAGAAAAGATGATGCTTTATCTTTGAAGGAACTGATCAGTGAAGCCCAGACCAAAGCCAGTGGAGTAGACAAGAAGTTCCAAGATCAGACTAGGGTATGATTACATAATTCAAACTACATTTGATGAGAATTAAGGAAAAAAAAAACTATAGGTGATTTATATCAGTCTTGTCTTTGGCTAATTTTATAAATTTGGTTTAACATGGGGGAAAATATGAATCTAGTTTTAAATTCTAATTCCTTTATGGAACATGATTCATAGCCTTCTTTGTTTACACAATGAAAGACTTTTATACTCTTAATATTTAAATGATGGCTTAAACTTTGAAAACTAGTTCAAAACAATTTTATATATAAATTGTAATGTTAACACAGATTTCTTTTATCTTATCTACAGGAATATATTTTCTGCCCATTTAAGTGATTCACTATAGTTTCAGATGTTTCTCTCTCTCTCTTTTTTTTTAAGATTCGATTCATGCTTGAGACCATGTTGGCACTCAAAAATAATGATATGCGCAAGATTCCAGGCTATGACCCTGAACCTGTGGAGAAACTAAGAAAACTACAGAGAACTTTGGTAAAAAAGAAAAGAAAATGAAAAAAGTTTAATGTTAACTTACATTTTAGACTTGTGCCATTTAACTACATATTAAAGTCCTACCTCATTTCAGAATAGAGATAACCCCATCTTCTTTGAGGATCCAGCACAGGTCCTATTTAGCTAAAATTAAGCTCCATTTATGGGCCTGAGGTGACCATGTGTCTACTTTCTGAAAATTTCTACCAGATTAGTTTGTTCATATGTGATTTATTTATTTAGTTTTAATGACTGAAAGAAATATATTAAAGTTGCATAATTTTTCTGTATTGCATGAGATAATTCTCACAATGAGAAAATTACACATGCTTAAAATATTGAAGTATGTCAGTTAAGATAGATCTGTGGTCATAAACTCAAGAAGTTAGGTTACAGGAAAGTAATAATTTTAGTAAAGATCAAAGTCTGATCTAAATTTTACTGATTATTAGTAAGGATTATTGTTGAGACCATAATAATGACCACTGCAAATCTCTAATCATGGTGACTAGTACAATGGTTTCTTCACTCTGTTTTGATACTATCTATAGTAGTGATGGACAAATTATTACCTGTGGGCCAGATCCAGGCCATAGTTTGCCCATCACTGTCTTAAGCAATTCCCTAATCACTACATCTGGATGTGGGGCCTAGTGATTAGGGAATTGCTTAAGGCAGTGCTGGGCAAACTATGGCCTGGATCTGGCCCTCTGGGAATAGTTCGCCCATCACTGATCTATAACAATAATCAATCTAAAAATCATGCAGTACTGAGAAAATCTTGGGTGACTGGAGACTAATTAATTACTTTGTATCATTTTACAATGTGCTCTAAATGAGAAGAGCCACTTTAAACAAGCTAATTCCTTATATAATCATTTAGGTTAATTTCACTTAAATGCTGTTTATAACTTTGAATCAAGTTTTATAAGAAATTCAATAAAAGTACATTTTGTAAGTACATTTATTTGTAGTAGAGAAATTCTCATTACAAAACATTCTTTTGTAGTATAAATCATTATTCTCTACTATCTCTCTTTGTTAAGTTTCATTGTTTTCCATTTTTTTTCAAGTGATGTCTAACTATACTTCAAAACAGTGGTTGTTTTATTGACCACATTTAGATAGATTATTGAGATGATGGGAGTAACAAATATATTACCGTTTGCTAGAAAACTTCCTTCACAACCTCTTTTTTTAATTAAGAATTAGGCAACAGACAAGTGGACTCTTTTGTCCTTAATTTGAGACCTTGTTTTCATAAGTTAGGGATAAAAAACAACAGAAAGAAAACAAAAAGATCAAGTTCCCTAATCATTCCTTAAACTTAATTTTATCCCTGAACTCTGCTATACAATTTGTGAAATACAAGATAATGATATCTCTCAGAACTTCATTGATAATCTCTTTGACTTTTTTTTTTTTTTTTAAACCCTTAACTTCTGTGTATTGACTAATAGGTGGAAGAGTGGTAAGGGTAGGCAATGGGGGTCAAGTGACTTGCCCAGGGTCACACAGCTGGGAAGTGTCTGAGGTCGGATTTGAACCCAGGACCTCCCGTCTCTAGGCCTGGCTCTCAATCCACTGAGCTACCCAGCTGCCCCCCTTTGACTTTTTTTATTTTTTCTTTATTCTGAAATGTGTGAGTGTGAGCCTCATGAATTTGAGAAACTTGGTCTTTTATTATCAAAGCCCTTTGGGATGATGGTGATAAATATTAAGTAAAAACCAAGCTTCATGGGGCACTTAGATGGGTCAGTGAATAGAGCCCACGTTCAAATCTGACCTCAGACAACTTCCTAAATATGTGACTCTGAGCATTTACACCCAGTTTCCTATCTCTTACTCTTCTGCCTTAGAACTGATACTTAGTATCATTTCTAAGTCGAGGCCAAGGTTTGAAAAAAACAAAACAAAGCTTTATAAGCTCAACAATATCTATGTCCTTTTTCTATTTTTAGTCTTTAGCAGAGACTAATTTTTCTGATTTCTATAATAACAGCATTTTTAATCTAATAAAAGACCAGTAGATTCTTAAATTGTGCTTTCAAACTTCTAGATTTTATTCTGCTTTTAACTCACAAGAAGACATCTACTAAATAAATTTAATTAGTGTCTGAAAGCACTACATTTATTAGGGCATGTGTAATATATGGAATGTATTTTATAGGAATTTTTCATTTCACTTTCAAAAGAAGAAAGAGTTTACACTAATTGCCTTGCCCTGTTAACATTTTCTTTTCTATAGAAAATTTAATCCAACATTCCTTTGTGTAAGATAAACAATTTACCTTTCTGTTCCATCGATGTGTCAGATTATAAATTAAAAGATAGACTTGGGAGTGGGGAAAAATTAATAACCAGTATCCTCCCATGATTTACTATAATTAATTTTCGGCTAGAACATGAACACTAGACAGTAATGGGATTATCAGAATATGTCCTAAAAGGAATCTGAGAGGTCCCAAAGTTCAACTTTCCCCTTTTACAAATAAGAAAACGGAATCCTAGAAAAATGAAATTACTTTTTCAGTAACACATAACCAATAAGTATCAAAGCCCAAATTTGGACCCAGATCCTTTGGTCCTAAAAATGATGTTCTTACCTGGACAGCATGCTGATTTTTCAATGATCTGGGAACTCCTTTAAGCACTACTGCAACTCTTTGCTCTTTCCAACCTCAATTTATTATTATTTATTTTGGGGGGTATAATTTTGAGTTTCATATTTTGTCTCAGTTTACTCATCTATAAAATGAGCTGGAGAAGGAAATGGCAAACTACTCAATTATCTCTGCCAAGAAAACCCCAAATGAGATTACAAAAAGTCAGGCTACAACTGAAAAACAACAAATTAAACCCATATTCATTTTATTTAAAAGAACTGGTATAAATACCATGAAATATACATAATCACATTTCCATTCTTGTTAGGATCAGTGGTTTTGAGGTCTCCTTTTGTGGAGATAGGAGGACCTCAGGCTTGATTTTATAACCCTATTTCCTCAAAGAGAAGAGCTTGAAAGGGGACAGTTTATATGGTTCAGTGGATTGTGAGCCAGGCCTACAGACAGGAAATCCTGAGTTCAAATCTGGCCTCAGACACTTCCTAGCTGTGCCCCAGTTGCCTAGCCCTTATCACTCTTCTGCCTTTGAACCAATACACAGTATTGATTCTAAGATGGAAGGTTGGGGGTGGGGGGAGAGATTGCTAGTGGGGAGAGTAGGTCCCTTGATAATAATGACTTCTGTGTTTGAGTTATGAATATGCTTTTGAATTCTTCTGTGAATATGAAGTAAAAAAAAAATAAAACTGTACAAGCAAACCACAATACAGAATAGAATGTAGTTTATATACGTGCACTATGTTCACTGCTATGATTAAATTATTTTTTTGGTGTTTTAAATGTAGTTAACTGATGCCCCAAATGCTGTCATTTTTACATGTCCATGAAAGCTGAAGGAAGATATTAGTAGTATAAAATATAAACCAAGCCAAAAACTACAATAAAAACTTATTTCATTTTAAAAATAGATTCGAAACAGTGGTTTTGGTAAAGAAACGCAACTTCGGGTCTCTTGGGAAAGCCTTTTGAATGCAGAGCAGATTGGACGATGGTGGATTGTAGGATCGTCCTGGAGTGGAGCTCCAATGATTGACAGCAACAGTAACAGCCAGCAGAAACAACATACAGGGAAGGTAAACTAAACTAATAATAAGGATTCTTATTTGAATTTCATTATTCTCTTTAATTTTCTCTAAGCTGGAAGTTTTTAAAAAACAATGACTCGTATAAGTTTTATCTGTTGCATGTAGTAGGCCCTTAGTACTTCTTGAGTAAGATTATGCAAATACACAACCACATCAGCACTCATCCTTGAAAATTAAAGCAGTAGGAATTGATGAAGAACATGCCCAGCTAGGAAAATCTTATATGGTAACAATACAGTTTAGTTGAATCATAAAAGCACTGGACTAAAATAAAGATTTAAATTATATAACTGAAATCTAGGACTATAATTTAAAAAAAATCTAGGGCTATAGTTCTATAATAATAGCCTTCCTTCAAGATTCAAAATTGGTTACTCTGATCAGTATTACACTTCTCCCTATGTTACCCATTCTAACATCTTTGACTATAAATCTTTAAAGTCCCTTCCAACAATAAACTTCTAGGATTCTTTAGTACAACAGAAGCTTGCATATCTATAGATTTCATAACAAATAAATTTATTACCATGTGGCTTCTACCCTAGAATCAGAAAATTAGCAATTACTCTTAAGTCTTTTCCTCTCAGGTTTTAAGCCCCTAAAAATTAAGTGATTGTCTCTTTCCCCAATGAAAGGTTTCATTTATGGCTAAATCACTTATTTCCAAGTAATTCTCTGTTCAGCAAAGTTTTGTTACAGACTTTCTTTCCCCAGCTGCACAAAATTTGTGACCTTTTAAACTTTGTAGGACAGGGGAGATGTTTGGGCTTTTTTTTTTTAATGCTAATGATTTTGATTTTGTTACTTTGAGTCAAATTTTGCCTGCTTAAACTTTATTTTGGGTCAGGATGCAAAAAAATAATAATATTACTCAAATTTTTTGCTAGAGACCTAAATTTTAGAAGTATACATAAAGTATACATAAACTCATGGATTTTTCCTTAAGGTCTCATAAGAAAAAAAGAATATTTGTTAAAATATACTTATTAACCATACTTATTTTCCTTCTTTCAAGGTTAGTTCAAAGATACTAGAGCTTGCCCGAAAGCAGAGAATGAACACTGACATCAGAAGAAATATTTTTTGTACATTAATGATTAGTGAAGATTTTTTGGATGCATTTGAAAAGCTTCTAAAGTAAGTACACATAGGAATTTCCAGGTTTCTTTTGTAATTGGACAATTTTTGTTTCCAACCAAAAGTTAAATCAAAGAATTAATGGTCCTTTCTGGTCTTCAAACTGAAAATGTTTTTAGAATGCATTGGCTGAGGAAGTTTGCTTTGCTTGACTATAACACTTATTATTTGGGTTTTCTTTTCCTTTTTTTAATTGAGGGGAAAATGATTAAGAGAAGGAATAAATATTTGTTAAAGTGCATTGGTTGGGAGGTAGCTAGGTAACACTGTGAATAGAGCTTTAGGCCTGGAGTCAAGAGGACCTGGGTTCAAATGTGGCCTCAGACACTTCATAGGTGTGTGAGCCTGAGTGAGTCACATAACCCCAGTTGCCTAGCTCTTACTGCTTTTCCATCTTAGTATGGATATATACTATCGATTTTAAGATAGAAAGTAAAGGTTTAAAACAAAAAAGCTGTGTGCATTGGCCCTCTTTGTTATCTTAAGAAGTACTGTATATACTTCATATATTTGAATTTGTAATTAAGGATGAGCTGGTAGTAAAAAGCTTACATTTATTCTGAACATGAATTACGTTGTGTTGTACTTTGATCTAAATGATTTAATGAGCTGAGCAGACCCATTACTTTGGAAATTGTGTTGTCCCTTTTCTCTTTTTTTATAAAAACTAAATATCTCAATTCAGCTTGCTTTCTAATTATCTTTTACCTTGCAGGGAAGTACAGTAGAAAACTTCCAGTTAATCAAGGAATCTGTTATTTGAGGTTTTTATTTAAGAATATAACATATACTCCTTCACAGACTTTGATGCCTTTAATGCAAGACAGAAAGTACCCACTTAACTTCTCTTTGCCTCAATTTCTTCAACTGTAAAATGGGAATAATAGTAATAGCACCTACCTCCCAGGTCTGTTGGGAAGATCAGATGAGATAACAGTTGTTAAATACTTTGCAAACCTTAGAGTGCCATGTGTTACCTGTTATCGTCCTCTTCATCCAGTGTACCACCCAGCCTCCTCTTTTAGGTCTTTTAACACTTCTAGGGTACCAGTGCAGTACCATAAATAGGATAATGTTCTGTGATTTAGAGCCATCTTGATAATAGCTGGTGCAAAGCACTTGACAGTTGGCAAAACATTTTGCATCCATTGTCTCATTGAGTCTCCCAAGAATGCTCTGAGGTGGCTGCTTTGGGTTCTGTCCTTTTTTTATGGAGAGGTCAAGAATGTGCCTCCGGTCACACAGCTCTCACTAAGATGGACCTGGCATGCAGCTTATGCCTATTCCTGCCCGCTCATCCTGTGAGACTTGTTCTATCATCCCATATATTCACTATAGGGTCTGGCTAGTCGGCCACAGACCTTCCTCAGCTTCCGTGGACACCACACCAGTGGTGGCCATAAGCCATCTGTTGGTCAGTCACTTCGTGCTCTGCCACATAAGCAGGTTGTCTATTTCAGTCATGCAGCTAGCAAATGTCCTCAGTGGAATTAGAGTCCATATCTTGGACCTCACAGCTCTTTATCTAATGTGGGAAGCCACTTCTCAGCCACATCGCATCACCAATACAGTATTTGTATTCGAAGATGCGTGTGTGCACATGTGTTTGTATGTGGAAGCAGCTTGAGCTCATTGAAAATGCTGCCCAATTTTGAGCTTATTGTCCACTTGTGCTTCTGTCCACAATATACTTATTAGCAAAATCAGTGGCCTAACTCTCCAGTTATACATCATGATGTTGCAGAAGTCATTTCTGTTTTTTTCCTTTTGTAGATCATTAAGCCAGTGTCTTGAGTGGCTTTAGTAAGGCCCTGTAATATTCTAGTGTTTAATGTAATCAGCACAAAGCCAAACCATCCATAGACCTGCTTTCCTCTCCATTGTCTTTACCTGTTTGGTGAGGTAAAAAACTTTCTAACTTACACATTTTACCAATTTTTGTATCCTTAAGCCAGTGTTGCCCTTTGGCTGCTATATCTTTTGGCTTTGTAAGATTAGGCGTTTTCCTTGTAGAAGCTGTTTTTGAGCTCTTTTCTATTCCTTTTATTTCTTTACATCCATTAAATTTCTGTTAGAAATAATGTAAACTGAGTCAGTGACTTTTCTTTTTGTTTGAATAGGTCAGGCTAAAGCTAGCCTGGTTACAGTGTCTACTCATTATTGACCTCCCTTCTAATTTGTTGTTCATTTTTACTTTTGCTCTAATTAGTGGATAGTTTGACTATATACAAGTAAACCTCTCCACCATGAATAACAATAACATTTTCTGTCTATTGAATTATAATTTATTTTATTTTCTTGAGGTGTTTAATGCTTGTCATTTCTAATGCTTTCCTATTCTCTTCTTCTGAAGTATTAAATGCTATACAGGCATGAAGCTTCTGATTAATCTACAGGTCTGTAGCTTCTTTTGTTTTTTAATTCCAAATTATTTTTTTCTTCTGTATTTCTTACCATCTTGCTCTATACCCATTTTTGCATTGACCAAGGATAGAAATATATATTGGGTGGTTTCCAGAGTCTTATGAAATCTTCATAGGATTTATCTTCATTTCTTTACAACTTTTGTTGATATAAACTGCAGTTATTTTCATGGTGATCTTTATGCTCATGTGAAACGTCATGGTTGAATAAGTACTGACTCTAGGGTCAGAGGACCTAGGTTCAGATCCCACCTCTAATCTTTAATACTGGGGTGACCTTGGACAAGTTACTTAACCTCCCTTGGACTCAATGGCATCTGGGATCCCTTCCAGCTCTAGAACTTTTATGATCCCATGTTCATAAATATTGAAAGGCAAGAAAAACAAGTATCCAATAAAATAATGTTGCCTATAAATATATGAAGCCAATTTTTCCAATTTCCTATTTGACTCTTCCAAGTTAAAAATACTTTCATGTTCAATCTTCCATTTAGCTGCAATGTCCTTATGTCTTCTGGTTTCATTTATTTGTTTGTTTCTTTGTTTATTTGAAACCCTTACCTTCTGTCTTAGAATCAATACTGCATATTGGTTCTAAGGCAGGAGTGGTAAAGGCTAGACAATGGGGGTAAGTGACTTGCCCAGGGTCACACAGCTAGGAAGTGTCTGAGGTCAGATTTAAACCCAGGACCTCCCATCTCTGGGCCTGGCTCTCAATCCACTGAGCCATCCAGCTGCCCCCTTCTGGTTTCATTTTAAGTGAACATTGGTTGTTGAGATAAGAATTCACATTTGGGTTGCCAACATTTAAATTAATATTTATAGAAAGTCTAAAAACCTTTATTCTTAGCACTTTCTGCCCTTGTGCTTATGTTTATAGAATCAGAAGAGGGCAACACACTTTTTGTGTATTTCTGTGTTTCATGTTTCATTGTTTCATGGTTTGTCATGGCCAAAGGAGTCATCCTTTAGTAGCCCACTTGTTTTTTTTAACCCTTACCTTCTGTCTTAGAATCAATATTGTTTATTGGTTCCAAGGCAGAAGAATGGGGTTAGGCAGTGAGGATTAAGTGACTTGACTAGAGTCAGAGAGATAGGAAGTATCTGAAACCATATTGGGCCCTCCCATCACCAGACCTGGCTCTCAATCCACTGAGTCACCTAGTTGCCAGTACTGGCCCTCTTTTGAACCTCTCCATGCTTATAGCCAGTCTGGTACTTGGACAACCCACAGAGACTGATACTGAGACAAAAGTGAAAGCCTGAGAACCTGCTAGAATCTGTGCTCAATTGAGATAGCTTTTGAGAAGGCAGGATCACCCTTAGTCAACCTGAGACATAAGGCATCTTCATTATGTTAAACTGACATTTTTATTTCCCTGTAATTACCATCTATTATTTTTATTTCTGTCATATTAAACTACATAGACTAATTCTTCACTAAAATATTAGAAAAATCCCTTCCTCTCTTGGTGGGCCTATGAGCCACATGACATATTAAAAAAACTATTGGCTGAACATAAGTAATGCTAATTTAGCTGCAGTTTGTATTGATGTGGATCTAGCTGTAACATTCAGGTAGAGATAAAAAAGAAAACTATATTAATTACAAATGGTTGAGTAGAGAAACTTTTTTTTCTGAAAAACTGGGAAGAAATGGGGAAAAAGTTTGTTTCCCTCTGATTTTTCTAAACCTTTAGTATTTTTAAATATAAATAAGCAAGTGAAGTTATATATAATATATTGTTTTACTAAACAAAGTGATTCCAGAGCTGAAGAGGGTTCTAAAAAGCAAATATTACAGAAATTTCCCTACATTACATTTATTAATCCACATGACTTAAAATTTTTGGGAAATCCTACCTCTATATTCAGACACTTTTCGCGTTTTAGAGTCAAAACCTTTGGGTGGCCAAATTTGACATTACCATTTTAGAACTAGGAGAGATTTTAAATATCTAATCTAACTGCATCTGAGGATGAGAAAAGGAAAAAAAGATTTTTTTTGTCTGTGGTTGTATAAGTAGTAACCGATACAGGTTCTAGAACACTAGCTCTCGCTGCCCTCCACTAACAGATTTCTTTTTCTTCAGGTTCTTTCTTTTGAGATTTATTTTAAAGAGATTTCATTCTCTTATGTACAGATAAATGGTTCCTTTATTAAAACAGTTAAAATTGGAAGCTTTGTGATATTTAAGTTGGCTATTTCTTATTTGCAGGCTTGGACTGAAGGATCAGCAAGAAAGAGAGATAGTTCATGTTCTTATAGATTGTTGCCTACAAGAGAAAACATATAATCCTTTTTATGCATATTTGGCTAGCAAATTTTGTGAATACGAAAGGAGATTTCAAGTAAGTTGAAT
The DNA here is from genome assembly GCF_016433145.1 of Gracilinanus agilis. Classification (NCBI taxonomy): domain Eukaryota; kingdom Metazoa; phylum Chordata; class Mammalia; order Didelphimorphia; family Didelphidae; genus Gracilinanus; species Gracilinanus agilis. The sequence continues at coordinate 89,694,741 of NC_058134.1, read as the reverse complement.
GTTTTGTGACTGCTTAAGAAGTAATAGTCAAGTTTACTCATTGACCAAATTAATTTTTTTTCTCCTTCCCCTTAATTCTTCCTCCCTCCTTCAAAGCCCCAGTTCTAGATATTACATAAATCGTAGCATAGACGAAGTTAGTTTGAGAGCCAAGTTTATAACTTGAGATCTCATTAAGTTATATATTGTGTAGCAAAACTTGTATATCTCTTGCTAAAGGGTACTATAACTCAAGTGGTACTTTACTTAAATTCATCATATTGTCTACTTTAAATTAGGTATTGAAAGAAATTGTTAAAAAATCTTTAAGAAACTGGCATGTTTGCTTTCAGAAGCCTTGATATGTTTAATAATATTAAATACATTTTAACTAATTAAAAGCTTTCATTTTATAGGAGCAATATTATGACAACGATCACAATCCTGACTGTTTTTCATTGAATATCAACATATTTAATCACTTATAAGTTATGTGTTTTATGATACCAGCCTTTTAATAAGAAAGCATTAGAATGCCATGTATTATATGATGGTGCTTTATGACTTTATTTTTGTTTTCACTTTTGGAGTAGATGACATTCCAGTTCAGCATATGGGACAAATTTCGGGATTTAGAAAATTTATCAGCTACGACGTTTTCTAATTTTGTACAATTGGTGGCCCATTTACTGAAGAAAAAATCACTTTCACTTTCCATCTTTAAGGTTTGTTAATTACTTAGTGTAAATAATTACAATTAATTAATGAATTGGTATTAACCTTTAAAGTGCTGTTGATTAAAAAGAACTTTAAAAAATATCTGCTATTTTGTCTGAATATTATATCTCATATTATAACCAAATACCATATTGTGTATCTAGTTGAGTAACCCATAGTCAGTTGATATATTTAACTACTCCTTCTACCAGTACATTCAATAAGAATGTTCAGAAGTATTTTACTAGCGTAGGTAAGTGCTTATGTTACAGAGTTTAGTTGATGTTCTAGTTGTAATTGCAAATTTTGACATTGGTAATTTCTATATTTCCATGAGATGATGGAAATGTACATATGCCAACATTTAGAGAAAATAAGGAGACTTGGAAAGTGCAGATGTGAGTATATTTGTAGAAGTAGGAGAGTGTCTGGGGAATTTCATCTTCAGAGATGACTTTTCTCTCTCCCAGCCACCTGTAACATCCAGACTAGGATGTATCTGGATCTAAGCAGAGAGTATTGACCAAAATGGTTAGAGGCTATGGCTTGTGTACTATCTGGGTTCTCTTTCTTTATAGCTGGAAATAATGTTTGACTCCTTAGGCCCTTGACTTCTTTGGCTTCTTTGAACCAACACCTAGTATTGATTCTAAGATAGAAAGTGGTAAAGGTTATTAAAAATAAGCAAAAGAAGCACATGGAGATTTGGCCTCTCATTTCATGCCCAGAAGTTAGTGGTCATTAGAAACGTGGCAATGGGGATAGGCTTTTTTTCCCCCCCCTGTTTTCAGTTGCACTTATCTGGAAGCCATTAGGGAAAAACTAATTGTTAAGATTCTTTTTCACACTGTAATTAATATTCCCTTAGGTAATTGAATTCAGTGAACTGAACAAACCCAAAGTGCACTTTTTACGGAAAATATTATATATGCTATTAATGGAAACAGAAATTGAAGAACTTACTATAATTTTTGGCAGGTATGTAATATGATTATGAGATGTGGGGAGAATATGAGTTGAAGAGGGAAATGTTTCTTTATTTTTCTTCAGTTTAGTTGATTATATCTGCAAAGTTAAATTTTACATGGAAGGAATTTTTGAAGTTTTAAGTAGGTTTTTTAATTATTTTGCCACAAAATATTTGAAAAAGAAAACAAACTGTCAGTACATAAAATGTTCTAAATTTAAAATTATTATTAGAAAATAAGGGTTTTGTTGCAGTATCCAATCCTTAATTTTTTATTTATTCTTTTGGTAAAGAGAAATACATAAAAGAAACTAGTTTTGTTAATTCTCATATTTTTACTTTTTTTCTCCTCCCCCCAGAGTATCTGACAACCCAAAGCTTGGAATGTTGCGGGAAGGTTTGAAGCTTTTTATTAGCCACTTCTTACTGAGGAATGCACAGGCCCAGCAAAGTGCTGAAGAAGCCAATGCCCTTAGAGAAAGAGCTGATCTTGCAACAAAATCTTTGCAAGGAAAACCATCCTTAAAAATGTAGTGTTGGGGGAAACAGCTACATGATCAGAATGAGTTTATAAAACCAGAGAATCTGTGGGCTTAAAGAGCCAATTTTTCTAGGTATGAGAACTCTTGGGTGAAAATTTGAAAGAATATTTTTATATATCCTTATTGTTTGTATATAAAGTATATTGGGTATAATTTATACAGTTTTTATATAGAAAATAGTTTTCTATTGCTGGATGTAAAGGGACCTTGAAACAAATTAAGAGTATACCACTAGATGGTGCAATAATCATGAGAAAATTCGATGTTATCAACAACTGAATTTTTTAATAAAAAATATTCCTTCAATAAAATTATTTAAATGTGATTTTTAATGTAGCTTTTTTAAAAATAATACAATTCATTATTCTATATATAGTTTTTTTTTCCAGCTCATTTCTTTTTTTTAAATGTATTGCATTTGTCTAAATGACACTTCTAGGAGATGAAGATAAACTCTCCAAAGGGGGAAATAAAAAAGGTGTAAAAAGCTGAAATTCTAATTGAGTAGTACATCTTGCCTTGAAAAAGACAAAACCAGACTACTTCCACTTGGGGGTTACCATTTATTCCAATGTTTTCTAGTTAATAAAAGAATACACAAAAGACTCATGACAGTTGCAATTGTATTAGTAGTCTTAGACCTTCTCCGAAGAATAGATATTTTCTCTGATCCTCATCATTTCTCAGCTGTCTCCAAAAAGGAAATTACACACCAAAGATAAAGCACCCTTGTGTGTCTCTGGGGTCTGGGACAGAGGTGTCAAAACTCAACTGCCCATAAAATTCACCAGTATAGCCCAAACCAGATTAAAATATATTTGAGAATTGTTTAACAAAATAAACAAAAACACAGTACAAGTTTTAAAAGAAAAGAAAATGTACTCCATTTAATGAAGTAGAGACTAGTGAAAAGAGCTTGCTTTATTAGTTTATATTTTTATGTACTTTTCTGTCTCCCTAACTAGATTATAAATTCTTTGAGGACAAGAACTAATGATCTTCAATGCCTAATACATTGTTATTTGCTGTATTCTTATTCATGATCTCTAATTTTAATAACAATTTGATCATCCTGTTTTTAAAAGTATGTTATTAAATAAATTTAAATTTATTTGATGGTATTTTGAACTCTTTGGGGGAAAGAATGTCCACAAGGTATCTTTTATATGAATTAAAAGGTTTTTTTCAGACAAACTTACTAGGACTTGTACATCCAAATGAGTATTTGTTAAATCCTTCATAGTGATCACCTTTGGAGGTTAAACATTTATGAAAACATTTTTGAAATTTTTCTCGGCCTTGGCTTCAAAATTTGACATATATTATTTTAAGCATTCTTGATAATACCATGCCTTGTCCTTCAGTAGTGATTCTAGAAATCATAAAAGTCATATGAATCAAATATGATAAATGATGGATGATAAAATTTGATGCACTCAGGATCAAAAATTTAGGTTTCTTCAACTCTAAGGTACCACCTCACACCTATCAGATTGGCCAATATGACAGTAAAGGAAAATGATAAATGTTGGAGGGGTATGGCAAAACCTGGGACATGAATGCATTGTTGGTGGAGTTGTGAACTGATCCAGCCATTCTGGAGGGCAATTTGGAACAATGGCCAAAGCACTATGAAACTGTGCTTTGATCCAGAAATATCACTACTAGGTCTATATCCCAAAGAAATCAAACAAATGACTAACTTGTAAAATTGTGTGTGTAGCGGCAAAGAATTGGAAATTGAGGGGATATGCAACAAGTGGGAAATGACTGAGCAAATTGTGGTATATGATGGTGATGGAATACTATTGTGCTATGAAATGATGAACTGAGTGATTTCAGAAAAAACTGGAAAGACCTACACCTACATGAACAGATATATAGAGTGAAGTAAGCAGAACCAGGAGAACATTGTACACAGCAACAGCAATGTTATGTGATGATCAACTGTGAAAGACTTAACTATTCAGCAATACAATGATCCAGGACAATTCAGAAGGACTTGGGATAAAGAATACTTCCCACCTCCAGAAAAAGAACTTCTGGAGTCTACAGATCAAAGTATATGATTTTTCATTTTGTGTTTTTATTTGGGAGTTTTGATTTTGTATGAGTTATTCTCTTACAACAATGAACAATATGGAAATATGTTTTGGATATATACATATATAACCTAGAAAAAATAGTTTTCTTTTTACAAGGGCAGCTTTTTAAAAAGGGTTTCAAAAATTCTAACACATTATTGGAATAATTGTTAGAGACTTCCACAGTGATTACTTTGAAAGATCTAACACCCAATTGCATATGTAAAATCTGGGGGTTTTTTAGAAGCATCCTTTCCATTTCTTTGTAATTATTTCTTACTAGTCTGTCTTCTATACCAGAACCTCTTTATATTATATCTTTTGGATACATGTCGTTGTAACACCTTAATATATGAAACCACTAATGAGTCTGTTTGGGTAGTTAAGTAAAAAGCCTCCTTTAAGTAAAATCCAAAGAAGACCCCATTTTATACTGAATTTTATTGTGTAGTCAAGACATCCAGCATAATAAACAGCTGATGTTAAATGTCAGTTTTATTAATAAGCTTTGAGATGGGATATGACCCGTACCAGCTATTTTTGGATATCTAGCTTTGTTTTTTTTGAACTAGAATGAAATTTTTTCTATTCAGAACACAAAGTCAATTTTTGTCACCTATATTTCCTAGTGTTTTTTTTTCCTTCAAATTGTTCAAAGAGGAGTGTGTAAAACTGCCAGATTCCCAGCCTACATAAGCAGCCCAAGAAGTCTCCAGTACCCATCATGTGCCTATTGTCTCTTCAGTGGCAGTCTCAGAAAGCACTCCACTTCGGGGCCAAATTAAAACCCTCTGTATATCCCTCTATCAGGCTCTGGATTTAGACAACAAAGAGTGGAGGCTGCAGGTGTTAGAAAGAAGTGAATTAAGTGAAATCCTGCCAGTCACAAGTAGGCTTTTATTACAAGCTTCTCTAGCCGAGCTCCTAGGTGGTTTTAGTGGTAAAACAGACTGAAAGAAATGAATCACAGACACAGCTGTCAAAAGCAGAAATAAACCAGCACATGACTGGAATAATACTGTCCAATTTCATCATCATGTAATATGTATGAGTTTCCCCCACTTAACAGAATAGATGAATTCCACCAAAATACTGCTAAATTTCATTTAATGAATCCCATTTTCATGTTGACTTGCATTATACATATAAAAATGAATTACAGTGTTCTTTGGAATTAAGTTTTGGCCTATTCCTTAAGAATAGATTTTCTGCTAATTGAGGGGTACCTATATTAAATTGATGTATAAGATGTGACTTCTAGTTTTAAAATGTGGAAAAATATGGTCCATATTTTTGTATTCTTTTCCTGAAGGAATATTTTGTTGGTAAACAAAATTGGGGTGACTATCTGTTCATCTTAATTTCATTTTTCTTTAAAGAAATACTGCAAGTAGGGTATGTGTTTTCAAGTTGATGTTTGTCTTTTCTCACTTTTTAAAGAAAATATGTTCTACTGCTACCACCTTTTGTCTTTTTGTCAGTCATTTTCCACTAGTGCCTTCAGATTGAGCCTTCCTTTGTGATAAAAACAATTAAATAAAAATACTGGGTTCAGTGGATATCTGGCAATATATAATATTCTGTCCAAAGAGCCAGACATAAGGGAGGAAAATATTTCATTATCTTCTCTAGGATTTCCATTGTATTTTCTATTTCTCAGTTCAATTTCCTTTAAGGGATATTCTATTTTATTTATTGTTCTCTTGGTTTTGGTCATTTTGATCTCAGTTCAGTAAGCATGTTTTAAGCTGCTGCTGAATGCCAGATAACATTGTGCTAAGTGTCAAGGAGTCAAAGACAAAAAAAAGAACCATATACATAGAAATTTAAATGTAAAGTATATATGAATAGGAAGACGTAGGTCTGGTATGAAAGATCGTTTTGGGGATAGGGAAGAGAGAGAAGCACAGGAGGTATTGGGTTGATGAGTGAGTGTGAGAGAAGGGGGAAGTGGTGGTGGCTAGGGAAGGAAGCTGGGGAATCTGAGTGGGGCTCCTTCATAGTTACAATGATAAGGTCAGTTTTGATGATCAATCCTAGAACAAGAAAAAGGAGGGGTGGGGAGAGGGCTCATGGCTCATTGGGACAGCCCCCAGTCTCTGGTCCTTCCTCTGATGGTCAGAGGGAGAGTTTGAAGACCTAAAGCCTTGGCCAGTTATAGAATAGCAAGATGACTGCACATCAGCTCTGCCCTGGGGCTCACTTCAAGGTAGAGAAGATAATGGTGGTGGGAGGAGGCAATGGAGTCTTTGGCTCTGGACTGTGGCCTTTGTGGAGGAGAAAGGATGCACAGGGCAACTGGCAAGTGCCTGATCCTTCCCCCTGGGGAAGGCAGTTCATAGAAACCTCCCCACACTTCTCTCTTCCTCATATTTACCATTTTAGAAATCAAACACTAATATTCCATTACATTCCCATACGATGGTTTTTTAAAACCATTCTTCAATCTTTTCTGACCTTTTATTACTCCTAAGGGCCAATTCTTATAGTCTATTAACTTTTCCTAAATAAAGGTATGATTCACAGAAAACCCCATTTAGAAGAATAAATCTCTGTTTTAAAAAAAGAACATTAAAATATTGAAGCTGACTGGGAATAAAAAATTGTTTTTCTTTTTAAGGGAAATGAACTATCTTTAATGCTTGGTTTTTTACCTATTTTTTTTACCGATTTATATTTTTACCTATTTGTATTTATATTTTTTTTATCTATTACCTCCAGGGTCAAATATAAAATCCTCTGTTTTGGTTTTGAAGCCCTTTTTTCTAGCCTTCTTATACCTTACACCTCTTCCACTGACTTCTGCCATCCAGTAACGCTGATCTCTTTGCTGTTCCTCACACTCCACACTCCCATCTCCCCACCTTAAGCAGACCCAAATCCACATCTGAACTTTCTCATCTCTGCCTGGCTTCCCAGGCTTCCCCAGCCCGCCTCAATTTTAAGTGCCTTCCCTCTGAGACTACCCCTAGTCTATCTGTCCTGTTTACACATAGTTGTTTGCATGTTGTCCCCCAGATTAGACTATGAGCTCAAGACCTGTTCTTTGTCTTTCTTTGTATCCCCTGCCTAGCACAAAGAGCTTTAACAGCCAGAGGATTTTATATTTGGTCGTGGAGGTAATCATGAGTCACTGGAGTGTCCAATCCCACCTGTATATCAAACCAAGCATCAAAGATGACTCATTCCAAAAAACAACAACAGAAATGCTAGTTGACTGACTCATGGTTTGTTCTATCATAGCTTTTGGGATAAAACTTTCATTTTAATAGATCATGTCTTGGGGAGAGTTAGGAGGAAAATGAATGTGACTTCAGTTTTTCCTTATTTCTCAGAAATAAGTATCAACTTTCACTGAAGAGACTGCCTAATAACAGCATGGATAGGACAATGGGCAATAGGAGGAAAGCAGGAATTCCAGCACTGACAGAAAAATGGTAGAGGCCAATGAGAGCCAGATGGCAGACCAAGTTTGGAGAAAGAGGCCTTCTAATGCTTTGTATCCCCATGATGTATAGTAATTGCTTAATAAATGCTTGTTAATTTATTGGTTCTAGTTTCATCGAGGATTCCTCAATATCAAAGGCCTAAGTAGTGAGGAAAGGCCAAAGAGAGAGGCCAAAGGAAAAAGGGCTTAAATTTTTTTTTATTTCCACCAGAGAAAGAACTGTTGGAAAATGAAGATAAAAGCATATAATTTTTATTTGTTTATTTGGGTATGTTTGGGGGTTTTGGTTTTATAAGATTACTTACAAAAATGAACAACATGGAAATGTTTTGTGTGATAATACATATATAACCCAGATCAAATCGAATCCAGTTCCAGGAAGGGGAAGGGAAGAAGGGAGGGAGAGAGAGAATTTGGATCAGAAAACTTAGGAAAACTGTAGAAATTTGTTATTACATGTAATTGGGGAAAAAATTTTTTAAATGAAAAAATTTTCTGTTTATTTTAGACATTCATTAAAAAAGTTTTTTTAAGTTCCAAATTCTCTCCTTCTCTTGAACCATTTCCCCACCCATTGAGGAAAGCAATACAATATCAACTATATATATGAAGATATGCAAAACATTTCTATATTAGCTATATTGCAAAAGATAAAATAAAAAGCATAAAACAAAGTGGTTCACCAGTTCTCTTGAGAGGCGAATAGCATTTTTCATCATGAGTCCCTTGGAATTGTCATTATTACATGTAAAACCCAGTGGAATTGTGCGTCAGCTAAATGGGGTTAGGGAGGTTTGGGGAGAGGGAAAGAACATGAAGTGTAACTATGGGAAAATATTCAAAATAAAAATATAAAAAAAGAAATTGTCATTCATCATTACCTTAATCAAAGTAGCTAAGTCTTTTACAGTTGATCATCATTACAATCCTGCTCTTCCAGTGTATAGTAATCTCCTGGTTCTGCTCACTTCACTTTGCATCAGTTAATTTAAGAATTCCCAGTTTTTCTGAAATCAAAATGTTCACTATTTCTTATAGTACAATAGCATTCCATCAATCTCATACCACGACTTGTTCGAATATTCCCTACTTGATAGGGAACCAACCCCTCAATTTCCCATCCTTTGCCATAACAAAAAGAGCTTCTATAAACAGTTTTGTATTCATTGGTCCCTTTTCCCTTCTTCTTTGATCTCTTTGGGGTTTTTGGTATATTGCTGGGTTAAAAGGTATGCACAATTTTATGGTACTCTGGACATCATTCTAAACTGTTCTCTAGAATTGTTGGACCAATTCACAACTCCTCCAACAGTGCAATAGTGTCCCTATTTTCCCACATGCCCTCCAGCATTTATCTTTTTCCTTCTCTGGCATGCTAGTCAATCTGATAGGTGTTAGGTGGTATCTGAGTTGTTTAATTTGCATTTTTCTAATCAATAAGGATTTAGAGCATTTTTTCAGAGTAATTTGGTAAATCTGATAAACTTAGGTTTCTTCTTCTGAAAACTGCCTATTCATATCCTTTGACAGGAAAAAGACTTGTTAATGAAAAAATCTAACTGCCCAAGAATGCCGCCCAAGGTATGTAGTGCTGGACTTGTCAGGAAAACTTGGTTCCAGACTATGGCTATGAGGCTCGAGGCAAGTTACAACTCCTGAGCTTCTCCTGGAGTGGAGGAGGGAGTTTCACATCCCCAGTCCTTCCATCTATCTAGAAATAATAATTGCATAAGCTATTTAGATAGACTGTCACTACAATTAGATAATTAAGCCAGAATTGCTATAGAGTCAGGCTCCTAGTCTTAATGTTAGTAGAACTTTATTAAACTAGTTAAATGCTTTATTTGTTTGAAATGAAAATGGTCAATGGCTCCATAACAAACAATTAGGGGATTGGGACTGAATTGTCCCTATTTCATTGTTAAAAGAAATTTAAGGATGAGGAAATTCAAAAAAAGCCCTGCAGTTTAGTCTTACAGGATTGCCTACCATACTAAGAAGTTAAGGGATTTACTTTCCAGATATCACACATCCAATATGGGTCAGAGACAGAACTTGAATCCAGATATTCCTCGTTCCAAGGCCAACCCTCTACTAAATCATAATAGCTTGAAATGCAAGGACTCAGAAAAAAAATGGATTAATTTGACCAGTTAGCCAGTATTTTTTATTAGAGAAAAAGAGTATCTTAGTCATTTGAGGGCTGGCAGTTGTTTTAAATCATGTACTGTTCTGCACTAATAACTATTATTGGCTTTCTGGGCTGTGTTGAAATGGATTTGACTCCATCTGGTGTGAATTAGAAAGATTTAACACGTTTAAAAAATGCAATCTTCCACATCTAACAGTAAACAAAATAATATATCCTTTGCCATAGCTTCAGAGGAATATTGTTTATTACCAGTGGAAATAACTTCATGCCTTTTTATGGTTTTAATTACATTAAGAGAAACAGTTTGAGGCACGGTGTTTTAGGCAATGCCAATCAGAGCAAACATAGACACCGTTGTAGATCTGCCTGCCATGTTTCCCTACCTCCCAAGGCTGTTGGAGCCAAATGAGATATTTGAGAAAGCTCTTTGAAAACCACAATATGCTTTAAGAAAGTATAAGGTATTGACTGTTTTGAACAAGACAGTTTTGACGAGAATTATCTTTTGGGGAGATTAAAAATCAATCGTAGTGACCTAAGGGCAAGGACCTTAATTTATGTTTTTCCACATGACCTTTAAGCTCCTAGGCCAATGGTCTGTCATGCAGTCGTGGATTAACAAATAAATGCTTTTTTATTTCATCTAAAGCATTTAGCAGTCATTTACTGAATGCTTGCTATGTATCTGAACTGTGCTAGGTAGTTGAGGGGTACAAGAAGAAATAAGAGCCCTTCCTTGAGGAATTTATCATTTAATTAGGGACATAAATGCATAAAGCTATAATAATACAAAGCAAAATGTAATAAATGCTTAAAAGGAGGAAAAGTGCTCTTGAGTTCAGAGAAGGAAAAATCATCTCTGGGGGAATCAGGAAACACTTGATGAAAGAAAGTGGATTTTGAAAGATGGAGAAGAAATTCTAGGTAGAAGAAGCTAATCACACAAGCAAAAGTGTAGAGAAGAGAAATAATGACATGTCTTCAGAAAACTGACTATTTTACTTTATTTAGATCAAAAGGTAGGAAAATATTGGGATATTTTATATTGGGATATTTTTGGGATTGTATTGGGATATAAGACTGGAGAGGTCATTTGGAGTCATATTGTAGAGGACTTTAGATGCTAAATTGAGCAGGCATCCTAGTGGAGAGAGCAGCAAGTTAGAAATCAGAAGATTTGCTTTTAAATCCAGACTTTGTCATTTTATAGACATTTAAGCCTCTCTGGATCTCAGTTTCTTCATCTAGGAAGTGAAAGAGTTGGACCATATAATCTCTACCTTATGATACAATAAAATCTGACTTCATTTAGTAGGCACTGAACAGCCAATAAAGACTTTTCATTAGGGTAACTTGCTTTAGAAAGATTAATTCATCCACTGGAGAAAAGAGATGGGAGGCATTGGGAGGCTCTTGGGATAGTCCAGGAGAGAGGTTAATACCCGTTTGGACAAGCATGGTGGCAACAACAATGGAAACTGATTATGGGAAAATGACAGATCAAAAATGATTGAGAATCTGAACCTACATGAAGAGTGGTACCGTTGGCAGAATCTGGGAAAGGATAAAGAGCAGATTTCAATCAATTAAGTCTTTATTTTATTATTCTATTTATCTTATTAATAATAATAAAATATATTTATTTTAAATGGCTACCATTTGCCAGGCACTAAGGTGGGTAAGGATAAAATACAGAAGTGAAACAGTCTCTGCCCTCCAGAAGCTTATATTCTGTTAGAGGCATACAACACTTACAGGAGGAGTGTTAGGCAAGGAAAGGAGTTGTAGTCTAGACAGACCAAAGGATTGTGAGTGGAGGAATAACACTGCGTGATCGTATTTATCTGGGATATTTTCACCCAGAGTGGAAAAAGAAAAAGGGAAGAAGAGTTATTTGTACTCAGGCAGCAGCAGGACAGATGACAAGATATCCTTGCTGCTTAGATCCCAGTATTTTAATAGAGGGCTGAATGGGACGTGGTGCATGGTCTGGGGCTAACTAGGTACAGTTATTTGCTCTCTCACCCACCAATCAGGACAGCTCAGCTTCTAGACACATCCCAGAGTTGAGTGGATGAATGCCCCCAGTATTGGGGGGAAACATGTTCTCTGGAAGCCCAGTCCAGAGGGTGGAAATCCTGGTGGGAAGATCTAACCAGATAGAGTTTTAATTATAAGTGTGTGTCTATATGCCATTCTACAGAACCGATCATTAAAACTAAAAGCGAGAGATGACCAAGGGAGAGAATATAGAGGAAGAAATGAAGAAGGAGAAAAAGCTGTGGGTTAAATGAAGGCATTTAGGGTTGAGCATGAGGGAGAGGAATCAGAAAAGATAAGAGGAAAATGGAGAGAATCTAATGCCACTGGATCTATGACAGGAAAGAGAACCAAGGGAGGGAGTTCAATAGTGTCCAATGCTATGGAGAGACCCAAGAAGATGAAGACTGAAAAAAGGTCATTTCATTGACAAGAAGTCTTTGTACAAGTGATTCAAGACAATTTCAAAGGACTCTTGATGGAAAATGCTATCCACTTCCAGAGAAAGAACTGATAGAGTATGAATGCATATAGAAGCATACAATTTCTTACTTTATTTTCTTCATGTTTTTTTTCATTTTTATATATGTATCATCCACAACATGATGAATATGGAAGTGTGTTTTCCATGATAACACATGTAAAACCAATATCAAACTGCTTACTGTCTCAGGGAAAGGGAAGGGAAGGGAGGAAAGGAGAAAATTTAGAACTCCAAATACTAGAAAACCAAAATGTTAGAATGCCATAAATTGTTCTTGCTTATTCTTGAGGGGAAAAATAAAACATTTCTGAAGGGAATGAAAAGATTTAAAATTTGAATAAAAAATAATTATCTTCAGTCAAAAAAAAGTGTACATTTTGACTCGATGTGGTAGAAATGAAAGTCAATTCAATTCCATAAGCTCTGCTTTGGCTCAGATGACGGTTCTTTCTCTTACTCCTTAACATTCAAATTCCTTAGTCTCTTTGTCCTACAATCAAACCAGGCATACATAAGGATGGTCCCACATTAAATCTCACCATTACCTTTTTTTTAAGGCAATAATTTAAATGAGAAACTCTGATTTTCTTCTATCTGACCATAACTGCCCATCATTCCACATCTCCCTATGCCTCAGCCCTCCCAAATTCAATCTTTGCCTTTATTGAATCTTCCAATCCCTCCCTACCTTGACTGTTTTCTCAGGCCTTCACTCCTGCTCTGTCTTCACTTTTCTCTCTTTTCAATCTCAATCCTATCATGAGCCATTTTAACTCTAGGTCACCCTTTGCTCTTAAATCCCTCACCCCCTTGTCCTCCTGGCTACTCATCATCCTGAGAGATAGAAGAAATAACAGCTGCGTTGACAGCTTACATCATAAATTCATGTTATCCACTTCAGCTTGGCACTCACAGCAGCAAACCAGTGGGTCCTTTTACTCCTCCCTAATTGATTCCTAGTTTCATTGCCCACCAATGCCATCCTAAACCTCTTCCCTCTTCAAGTCTCCCACACTTCTCCCTTTCCTTTCCTATCCTCCCTCACTGAGATCTTACCTCTTACTATACCAAGAAAACGGAAGCAATTTTATTTGTTACGTCTTCACCATTTTTCTTTTTCTCAGACCCCTTGACATCATCTCCAACTCTTACCTTCTTTTCCCCAATCTCTAACTTGCCAAAGCCAACTGCTCTGCATGGGTGCTCGATCCCATCTCTCAATCTCTCTCCTGGGATTTAGTCCTGCATCACCTAGGGAACATGTCAAATTGGATGTCTTGGAGTTAGCTCAAACTCAACGTTTATAAAATTGGACTCGTTCTCTTGAGAAAAACCAAACCCTTCTCTCTTACAAACTTGCCTTCCATCTCCTAGACTTATAATCTTGACCTTATCCTTGACTCCTCTTTTCTCCTTCCCCATATATCAGCTATTAAATTCTGCTGTTTTTAACTCCACAACATCTTATCCTTCATCCATTCACACAGCCACCACCTTAATTTGAGCACTTATCACCTCTCGACAGCCTCCCACTGGTCCTTGAGCCTCACATCACTCAGGGCCATCTTACTTCTACCAAAATGATTTTCCTTGAGCCTAGTTCTGACCAAGTCCCTTCTCTACTCAGTCAGCTCCAGTGATTCTCTCTTGTTTCTAGGCTAAAATATAAACTGTTTAACTTTTAAAGCCCTGTGCAACCTGGCCTCAACCTACCTTTGCAATCTTACTGGACATTACTCTCCACCCTGCACTCTTCAAGCCAGCCACACTGACCTTCTCTCTGTGTCTCACAATACTTGTGTCTTTGCCTAGATGTTTCCCATGCCTTGAATATTCTTCATCCTCACTGCTTCCTGATAGAATCTCTTTCTTTCTAAAAAAAAAAGACATAGCTTCACCTACTCCATGAAACCTTTCCTCTAATCCCACCACCTTCTAGTTCTTGACCTTCCAAATGTCCTTGGGTTTCCATTGTTTCTCAGTCATGTCTGACTCTTCATGATCCCACAGACCTCTGGCTAGGAGGTTTTCTTGGCAAAGATACTGTAATGGTTTGCCATTTCCTTCTCCAATGGACCACCTTTTGCCAGAACTCTCCCCTGTGACCTGTCCATCTTGGGTAGCCCTGCAGAGCTTCATGGAACTATGCAAGCCCCTCTGAGGTGACAAGGCAATGATCCAGGAAGGGTGTATTTCAGTACTTTGTATTTATTTCTCCAGCACCTAGCAGTGCCTGGCATATAGCAGGCATTCAATAAATATTGCTTGCTTGATTGATTGATATCCTAGCCCTCTCATTTTATAGATGATTCCATAGATAGTGATTAGCAAAATCAGAATGTGAACCAAAGTCCTCTGATCCCATATCCACTGAACCAAGAATTACTTTAGATGTTTAGGACATTCAAGAATCATTTTCTCTGTGTCTCTGTCTCCCTTTTATTAAATGCATATAAAGTATCTTTTTTTTTTTTCAAATAAAATGTATTGCTATTCCCTGACCAACAAGTTCACAATAATTAACCCTAGCTGAAAATACCGCCATGTCTGATCAAATGGAAGTAGAATTGAACATATGGGCATTTGTTAAGAGGGAATTATTGGGGGCAGCTGGGTAGCTCAGTGGATTGAGAGTCAGACCTAGAGACAGGAGGTCCTAGGTTCAAATCCGGCCTCAGACACTTCCCAGCTGTGTGACCCTGGGAAAGTCACTTGACCCCCGTTGCCCACCCTTACAACTCTTCCACCTAGGAGCCAATACACGGAAGTTAAGGGTTTAAAAAAAAAGGAAAAAAAAAGAGAGAATTATTATATGAGGAAAGATGGATAGGCAGATAAATAGATAGACTCATCTGTACTCATTGATTGCCCTAATTATATGTATGTATATATGCTTCTATACACACATATATATATTTAATAATAATAATAATAACTAAATTTTATATAGCACTTAAAGATTTACAGAATATTGAAAGAAATGGGTTTTCCCCCCACTAAATAGAGGTCCATTAGAGTGCATTTAGGTTTGGATCAGTGATGACCCAAAACAGTGGTTCTGGCCTATTTTTATTTCATTCGATCCTCATAATCCTGTGGGGTAGTTACTATTATTATTCCCATTTTACAGATGAGGAAACTAAGGTTGACTCTTAAGTGAATTGCTCAGGGTACACAGCTCAGTAAGTGTCTTTGGCAAGATTCAAACTCGGGTCTTCACAACCTCATGTCTAACACTCCATCTACTACCGTGCCTTGATGCCATTAATGTTATTAAAGATCTGCAAATGTCAGACTTTCTTGTGTAAATAATGTTAGTCTAAGAATTCAGTTTTTCTCTTTACCCTGGCATACTTTCTCCTTCTTGGTTTTAAAGATTTATATCACAGGCTCATGATAAAAAGTACCATCTGCTTCCAGAGAAGGAACTGATAGAGTCTGAATCCAGACCAAACTTTTTTCGCTTTCTTTCTCAATTTTTTGTCTGAATTTCCTTACACAAAAGGATTAATGTGAGAAAATGTTTTACATCATTGCACATGTAAAATCTATTTAAGACTGCCTACCATCCCCCCAGGGACTCAAAATTCTTTTTTAAATGTTGGAAACTGTTTTTATATGTAATTAGTAAAAAAATTTAATTTTAATTTTTTTAAAAAGAATTTTCAGTTATATTTGCTGAGGCAGGAATTGAGAAAAGATCAAACTTGACTATTCCAAGAGATTGAGTTTATTCATTTTGGCCCCAATGTAAGAGGTAATGAATGTTTCTATAACAAACTGATAGGTGAGGGGGGGAAATTATGGTCTGTTTTAAGGATGTAGAAATGGTCTTTGGAAAACTAGTTGCTATATTTACTTTTGGCAAACAAATTTTCTTACCAGATAAGCAGGTTTGCCAGAATGGAGCTTCTTTGACCCAAGCATGCCCCAACATTGACTTTCCTTGGGCTATTCAGTCAAAGCTTTCCCACCCTCTCAATGTGGAATGAAAAATTAAAAAAAAAAAATTCCTGTTCTGAGAGACTATCAATCTCCCTCTCATCTGGTCCTAAACCTCCTCTATTTCAGCAGTTACTCTGGGCTATAAGAAGTGATACTTCTCTATGGCAACAACTCCTGTCCTCCTTTTGTAAATGCCAACTTAATTCCTTTTCCAAAGCTGGGCATGGTTGATCTCTACCTGGGATAAGAGGTGGGGTAACAAATGCAGTTTGTTATTGAAGTGAGTTTGTCCTGTCCCTTCATATAGTAGAGAGATTAAAAAAAGAAAAAGTAGGATGATTAGATTTTTTATCTGAAATACCAAATTTAGCCTAGAAGAGAGGACAACGAGAATGCCCCACTTGTCTTCTATAGTGATCTTCCAAATGCTGCCTGAGTCAGAATAAACTGTAATTGGGATATGTGTAACAAAATAAATAATACAACATAGATAATGTTATTTTGTGGTTTTCTAAGTCACTATGCCAACTGCAGGGCTCTGTTCCTATTTGAATTTAACACCACTGTTTTACAGGAGTTTGTTTCATCCTATTTTCGATGATGAAAGAAGGAAGGAAGGAAAGAAGAAAAAAAGGAAGGAAGGAAGGAAGGAAGGAAAGAAGGAAGAAAGAAAGAAAGAAAGAAAGGAAAGAAAGAAGGAAGGAAGGAAGGAAGGAAGAAAGGAAGGAAAGAAGGAAGGAAGGAAAGAAGGAAGAAAGGAAGAAAGGAAGGAAAGAAGGAAGGAAGGAAAGATGGGAGGAAGGAAGGAAGGAGGGAAAGAGGGAAGAAAAGATGGAAAGAAGGAAGCAAATAAGGAAGGAAGGAAGGTCTATTCCATCTCTCTTTCAAGGCATAGCTCAAATCCTACCTCTTCCACCAAGGCTTCCTGATTCCTGCTAATTTTTCCCATTAATCTACTTTATTTTGTATTTATTATGAATAGCATACACTTTAGTGCTTAATTGTACTCTTAGGTTGTTTGATGTGTGTGTGTGTATATATGTGTGTGTGTGTGTGTGTGTGTGTGTGTGTGTGTGTGTGTGTGTGTGTGTGTGTGTGTGTTCCCCTATAGGGTGTTGGGCTTTCAAAAACACTTGTCCCTAGATTAACTGCAAAATCTTAATCCAACTCACTCTTCAAAGTTCTGTTGTAATATAATTCTAAAATAATGTTATTTGGGGTAAAAGGTTAGCTCCATCCTGTTCCAGTGGCATTTTAAAATAAACACACTCATTCATTTGAAGGGAAAAAAAATGGAATTTGCCCCTGCCAAGCAGCATCATTAACAGGAGAAACTGCACAGAACTTTGGTACTTCAGTGTCTTTTGGATGCTTACAGTGTGCAGAGAGAGCACCATTGCCCTGGACAAACTGAAATCACAGGGACGGACTCTGCACTCACTACCTTGTATGCCTGTCAATTCAGATTTCTTAGCCTCAGTTTCCCCACTATAAAAATGATGGTAATGAGCTAGATATCAATCTAGGGTGTCTTCCAGCTCCAAGACTCCCACAATTCCAAGGCTGTATTATTTTCATCATCAATGAAGAGAATGGCGAAGGAGTAGATATTCCTCCTACTCATTCTATAGTGTAATAAGTAGACAAAGTGTTCAAGAGTCACTATATTGGAAAAATTCATAGGCTGAGCATAATCTAGTGATTGAGCCTCTCTCTAGGTTGTTTCTCAGCCATAGATGTATGGTTAGTGCCTGAGCCCTTACTGGAAGTCTTGGAAGGATTTACCTAGCAATTTATATCACTTTATTGTCATAATAGTAGAGAATTCAGGATCACCTGCCACATTAAAAATATGATATTATGTTATATTGGATGATCATATAATGATTATGGATAAATATTATATAATAATATTATATATAACACTATAACAATATATAATATATGATATATACAACATTATGAATATTATAATATAAATATAATGAAATATTATAACAAAATATATAAAAAACAAGAGAATAAGAGCAAAAGAATGAAAACAGTGGGAGAATAAGAGTAGAAAATGGTTCATATTTAGTTAATTAAAATGGTATGATCATTTGAAATTTATTACATTGATATCTTTATATAATAATAATAGCATTTATACAGCACTCAGAAGTTTGCAGGACTCTTTACACATATTATCTCACCTGATCCTCACCCTATGAAGTAGGCACTATGATCATCCCAGTTTTACAGATGAGGAAACAGAAGCAAATAAGAGGGTATAACTATCAAGTGTCTGAGATAGAATTTGAAGTTAGGTTTTCCTGGTTCTCATTCCAGTTCCAAACCCACTAGGCCCATATGTGATCAGAAAAGGAAATAGATTTCAATTTGAACTCAAGTGAGCTAATAAAATCCACCCAGTAATTAAAAAAAATTATTTTATTGTCATGCAAAGCATGCTTCCATAGTGGTCATTGTCGTAAGAGCAAACTCATATATAACCAAACCCCCAAATAAAACCATAAATACACTCAAGTGAAAGACGACTCCAACAATTCTTTCTCTGGAGCACACAGTAATTATTAACACCACTTTGGGTTGGGTTATTTGGGCTGGGGTTGTTTTATTTCAAAAGGACAATCAGCTTTGCACTGCTGCTACGCCACCATCTTGGCTCTGCCTGACAATCAGATTTTTCAGAAACTCTTTCTGTTTTCTAAATCAAAATGACCAAGGCTCAAAGTCTGGTTTTCAGTTTTGTGGATTATTTCACCAACACGGACAAATCAAATTTGTAAATGTCTTTGGCAATGTTTTAACTTTGAGCCTTAGGAAACCCAAATTTCTACTAGGATTCTCATGTGCTTCCTCAGCCTGAATATAAAAGATAAAGAGTTATAATAGAAGTAGAGGGGAACAAATACATCCCCAACTGCCCTGTTTTGCCCTAATTTGGGTTTTTTAAAAGTATTATTCAACACAGCTTGGTATCACGGGGGATAGAGTGCTGGCCTTGGAATCAGTTCAAATCCAACCTCAGACGCTAATTTGATACAACCTTAGACAAGTCACTTAATTAATTAATTAATGAGTCTCAGTTTCCTCAAAGTATAAAGTAGGGATTATAATAGCACCTAATTATCAGGGATGTTGAGAGGATCAAATGAAATATTCCTAAAACACTTAGTAGGTGCTATATAAATGCTGGCTATTTTCATTATCGTTGTTCAAGAAAATGGAGAATCCTAAAACAAAATGAGCAGTTGTAGAAAATTTCTGCATTTGTGTAATGAAATACGTATTTTTTTACGATTTTAAGCATCCCTTCCCAGCTATCCTTGGTCTGTGTTGTGTGAGAGTTCATCAGAAGTGCAAGGTTGAGGGCTATCTTGCTCTAGTAGATTTTAAAATTTATTATTTTTATTTTAATAACAAATTTCCAGATAGGTTTTCCAAAGTTTTATGATCCCTATTGTCTCCTCCCCTTCTTCCTTCCCCCTCCCTGGATCTGACAAGCCACTTAATCTGGGTTATACATGTATTATCACACAAAACGTATTTCCATATTATTCATTTTTGCAAATGAATAATCTTACAAAACCCAAACCCCAAATTATATATCCAAATAAAAAAGGGATAAATTATATGTTTTCATCTGCATTTCTACTCCAGCAGTTCTTTCTTTCTCTGGAATGTTGTCCCAATTCCCTCAGAATTGTCCTGGGTCCCTGTTTTGCTCTTAGTAGCCAAGTCCATCACATTTGATCGCCACACAACATTGCTGTCAGCGTGTGTAATTTTCTCCTGATTCTGTTTATTTCACTCTCCGCTGCAGATTTTTTGAATGATTCTCTCCTTCTTCTGAACTCAAAGTTTCTTCATCGGTATGATATCAGGAAATCGTGGACTACATATATCGATTTTTTATGATTTCATCTCTTTAAGGTTTGTCCTTCCTCCCCTAAAGTTGCCTTTTATCCTCGAAAAGCTCACGGTCACACAGGTAGAAAAATGGGAGAAACAGGTTTAGAACCTCGATCTTTGGGCTCCCCCATGGACAACCGAATGTTTTTCCTGCTCCACCATGAAACCTTGTACCAGTCTCCTTTGGGAATTCTTTCCACTGCCTAATAACACTCACAGTCATATAATACTTGTGTGTGAAACACCTTGCAAATCTAAAGGGCTCCTTAACTGCTTAATAGGAATAATAAAGTACTTTGTTATCCCTGAATGAGAGGCCTGATAAAGGCTAAATATTATCACTACCATCAGTGATTAGGAGGCAGCTGGGTAATGGAGACATATTAACATTTACGAGTAAATATAATTTATTTCTGTTCCCTGATTATGAAGGTCACAGTGGTTTAACCCAGTTGAAAATGCCCCAGACATTTTATCTGGTTAAATAGAACTGGGAAAGAAAACAAGGACAGTCATTAAAAGGGAATTATTTTGTTTTATGAAGATAGAATTGAAAAGGCCTCCAAGGTCTGCCCGTTTTCGCTTATGGGCCCTTCCATGATGTAAATGTGAACGGAGAGGAGGCTAAGGCTGAGGGAGAAAGTGATACTGACTGTCAAGGAGTGCCTACAGCAGTCATTTTTTTTTTCTTCTTCCTTTTTAGGTTTTTGAGAGAGGTTCCAGGCAGCTGTTTGTTGGCTGATGAATGGTTCCCTTCGGACTTCCTTGGAAAAGCTTAGTAAACCTATTTTCCTTTATTTTTTTAAGGTCTAGATGACATAAAGACTTGAAAATTGTCAATATTGAGGTATATGGGAATGACTCCAGATTATAATTTTCTTTTTAAAATAATTAGGGAAAAACAGCTAGGTGGCTCAGTGGATAAAGACAGGAGGCCCCGGGGTCAAATCTGACTTCAAATACTTCCTCACTGGGTGACCCTGGACAAGTCACTTGACCCCAATTGTCTAACCCTTACCCTTCTTCTGCCTTGGAATCAATACTTATTAATTCTAAGATGGAAGGTAAGGGTTAAAAAAACCCAATGACTTAGGGAACAAAAGGTAGCAATAAACCCTTTTAAAATTAATTAGGTAGGAGCAGCTGGGTGGCTCAGTGGATTGAGAGTCAGGCCTAGAGACGGGAGGTCCTAGGTTCAAGTCTGGCCTCAGACACTTCCCAGCTGTGTGGCCCTGGGCAAGTCACTTGACCCCCATTGCCTACCCTTACCACTCTTCTGCCTAGGAGCCAATACACTGAAGTTAAGGGTTTAAAATTAAAAATAAAAAAATAAAAAAAAAATTAATTAGGTAAAGCTTTCTGAAAACCAAGAGCCAAAATAGCCTAGTTTTCTCACTTTAAATTTAAAGGAACTTAAAATTTTTTTTATTAAATTTAATTAATTAATTAACTGTTTTTTAAAGTCTTTTCCCATGGTTACATGATTCATGTTCTTTCCCTCTCCTCCTCCCACCTCCCTCACATAGTCAACAAAGCAATTCCACTGGGTTTTACATGATCAAGAACTATTTCCAAAGTATTGATATTTGCACTAGGGTGATCACTTAGAGTCTACATCCCCAATCATATCCTCATTGAACCATGTGATCAAGCAGTTTTTTTTCTTCTATGTTTCTGCTCCCACAGTTCTTTCTCTGGATGTGGATAGAGTTCTTTCTCATAAATCTTAAAGGAACTTTTTAAAAAGAGGAAATATTCAATGATACATGTAAAACCCAGTGGAATTGTGTGTTGGCTAAGGGGGGTTAGGGGCTTTGGGGAGAGGGAAAGAACATGAAACATGTAACTATGGGAAAATACTAAAAATATAAATATAAAAATAAAAATAAAATAAAAAGAGGAAATATTTAAAATCTTTAGCCAGGGAAAACATCTTCCTTCTACATCACTTCCCATCTATACTACTACTAATCTTCACACACACACACACCCCAGGCTATCTTCACCTTCTTAATCCACAGTGAACAAAGTGCTGAGTCTGGAATCCGAAAGATGTGAAATCAAATATGAACTCAAACAATTACTAGCTGGGTGATTCTGAGCAAGTCACTTGCCCTCTGTTTGCCTCAGTTTCCTCACTTGTTAGGGATAATGATAGCCCTTATGTCCAGAGTTGTCATAAGGATCAAATAAAATATTCGTAAGGTGCTTAGAATAGTGCCTGGTACATAATAAGTATTTAATAAATGCTGACAATTATTGATATCCAAAGTTTCAATCCACTCCTTCTAAGAAATACATCTTTAAAAATGTTTTAGGAAAGCAAAATGCAATGAATCAAAAAAGTAATTTCAATAATTTTAATTAGGACTTATAGGGACAGTGAGGTGACTCATTGGTTAAAGAGCCAGATCTAGAGACAAGAGATCCTGGGTTCAAGTTTGCTTTTAGACATTTCCCAGATCTGTGATCCTAGGCATGTCACCTAACCCTCAATGCCTAGCCCTTACCGTTCTGATTCTAAGGCAGAAGATAAGGGTTTTTTTTTTAAATAGGTCTCATGGTAACTTATAATAGAATCTTAGTCCTATTATAAGATATCCTTTGGAGATTTTTTAAAAAAAGAAAAGCATTAAAAGCATCCTCAGAGTTTAAGTGTTGTTCTTTCTTAAGGCAGAAAAAAAACTAATATACTGACCTTAAGAGGTCCCTTCTACTCCCATGATTTTATAATAATTGTGAATATCACTTAGTCATTTTCCCACATAAAGCATGTCTCCTATTCCCTGTAATTTTCAAATTGTCTGCCAATACGCATAGATTTTATGAAAAAAGAACACCAAATAGAGTTTGCTTAATGAATACAGGATTCTTCAATAGAAACTGCCTACCCAGAGTGCCTGCAGTGTGCTCTGTCGAGAATTTTACTTGAACAGCAAAGTGACCAAGATATCTGCTTAATGGTATGAGTATGCATTCCATACACTAAATTTCCTGTGGACAGCACCTTTCTGATGAGCCTCAGTATCATTTAGCATCCTCACACCTGATCCCATTTCCAGAATAGGGAAGGTATTATCTGTCTCTAAAGTCGCAAAACTGACTTAACAAGGGTTAAAATTCTCAAATTACTGCTTAGAATTTGGACCCAAATGGAAACAAACTGGAATGACCCTAAAGTATACCAGCCATATTATCCCGATTTGGAAAAGGCAGAGTCCAAGAATATCAGCACTAAAAGTGGAAGCAGCAAAAGATGAAATGACTAAGGAATGAAAAGTTTGATCTTCTGAGCAGAGTGATTTATTAAGCAATGCATACCAATTACCTAATAAATTGGGACCAAACCCCTTCCTCAGTTTAAGGGTGGACCCCAAATACAGGGGAGACAGATTTTGATAAATCTTATAAGACCAATGAATGAAAAGGAAACAATACATTAGGTAATCTGATTTCTCATTGGAGGAAAGATGAAAGACTTTCCCAATTGAGAAGGGGTGAGTCAACAGGTGCAATTCTCTGAATTCAGGAAAAGAAGTGTCCCACTCCTTCCTGAGTATTTGTAAATAATCAAAGGCATATGGAAACAATAACTGATTGATTAGTTTGTGGCCAGTTTTCAGATAAGACACGTGAGTTGCTTGAGACTTACAATTATGGGAAAATTCCTTCCATCAATTTTAGGATCTGACTGGGTTTCTGGTTAACATAACCTTGGTCCTTGGTTAAGAGTGTCTAAACAGCAGGTACAGGTGGTCCAGCTTCCCAGCCATACATGGCTAGGTTCAGACAATGGAAAAATGCTTTCTCCCGTTTCCCACAATTGGATAAACTTTTCTCATAAGACAGAATTTGGACTAGACCTATAATTGAGTAGAAAGGGGACTAAACTAACCCCAGAATTGAGTCGCAAGATGTAGTCATTGTAGTTCACACAATTCCCACACTTAACCACTTGCTGTCCTAATCTCCTCAATTCTTTCATGAGGGAGAAGGTGCCAACAGTCATGAGAAAGAAGCTTAAATTTTTAAGGGAAAGGAAATAAAACTTTTTTTTCCTTCACAGTGACATTAACCATAGTTAATTATGTTTTTATTTAAATACAATCATTTCAAGCTAGTTTTTACTGATTTTGTACTGCTTTAGGTTTTACAAAATGTAGAATAAATATTAATATAAATATTATTCCCATTTTATAGCTCAAAAACCCTACATCTTAAAAAACCCAATCAAACAAAAAATAGTCTTACTTTCAGAGGAATGAAATAGCTTGTTGAGGGTCGACAGGTAATTAAACTCCTGTGATCAAACCCCAGTGCTTTCAATTTCTCTGTACCTTGTCTTTTTCATTAATGTAAAGGGTCAGTCCACTGGGGTGTGGCAAATAAAATATTTGATCCCAGCCTGCTGAAATTATACTGTGTCTGATGGAGTGCAGAGAATATAATTCGCTTTTCCTGGGGACACAGGAAGGGCAGGGCAATATAATTTTTACTTTCAAATTGAATCTTACCAAGAGATTGTACAGAAGAAAGTTGATTAGATCTTCTTTCCCTCTCCCTGAATCAGCCCAGCTGCTCTCACCCTGGCATAGCATCCATGCTCATAACACTCTTCAGGATCAGCTAGTGTCTTCCAAAGAGTCTACAGGGGTTGGGGCTTTTTTTTTTTTTTTTTTTTTTTTTTTTTTTAGCAGAGGCAAACTGATTTCAATTCAGTTCCACAGCATTTATTGAATGCCTTATGTGTGCCTAGCCTTGAGCAAAAAAAAAATATGACTCATGAAGTTCCTGCCTTGAAGAATTTTGCAGGCTAAAACATTCATGAAGCAATTAGAGAACAGCGTCAAGACAAGGTAACGAGTGCCCACATGTGTAGCAAAGGTAATAAATACAACTTTACTTGTGCTGCAGTTGTAAAGGAGGGTTTCCTCGAGGAGGTGGGATTTTAACTGAGCCTTGAAAGGTGTATATAATCTGGAAAATAAGAATAAGGCACTCATGTGAAATCTATATGAGACTGCTTATCATCTTGGGGTGGGGAGAGGGGTAGAGAATTCAAAACTCAAAATTCTTTGGAAAATGTTGGAAACTGTTTTTACATGTAATGGGGAGGGATTTTAAATTCATTTACAAGAAAATAAGAATATGGGTTAGGAAGAGAGAGATGAGGACAATATTTCAGGGAGAGAAAATATCTTGGGCAAAATGGCCCTGTGCAGGTAGGAATGAGTTTGAAATTTCTTTAAGAGTATGGTGGAAAGAGTGTTGGACTGACCACCTGGTTTAATTCCAGCTCTGTTACCTACTACCTGCATGACTGAAAGAATCACTTCAACTCTCCTGGTCTTAGATTCTTCATCTGTAAAATAAGGAGTTTGGCCTAAATTCCCTTTGAGGTTCCTGCCAGCTGTAACTTTCTGGTTCTATAAATTAGGTCTTGATATCCCAACCTGGCTTTTGTTTTATTATGCTAACAAATTCTCAAATGGGACATATGAAGCCCATTATTGGTAGTACCAGGGGGCAGGTAGGGGACATGGGGGACAGAGCATGGGGCCTGGGGTGAAGATGACTCACCTTTCTGAGTTCGAATCTGTCCTCAAACACTTAGTGGCTGTGTGACTCTGGACAAGTCACTTCATCTTGCTTGCCTCAGTTTCCTCATCTGTAAAATGAGTTGGAGAAGGAAATGGCAAACCATTCTAGAATTTTTGCCCAAGAAAAGCCCAAATGAGGTCATGAAGAGTCAGGACACCGAACAACAAAACAAAGCTGTCAAACACCATTTCTGTCATTCTGTAATATTCCTTACCAAAGTGACTTATAGGAATTGAAACAGGAAGGGTCTTAGAGACCATGGAACCTAACAGATGGGGAAACTGAGACCTACAAAGCAGAAGTAATTTGCTTCTTGTTACATAGGCAGTAAGTAGCAGAGACAATATTTGGACCAGATCTTCTGACTCCAAGCATATTTTTATTTCTGTCTTTTGTGTTTATATCACTTTCCTTTCTCATAATAACATGCAACACCCTCCACCCATGCCCCAAAGATCTGTCCTTAGAACGAGGAATAAAAAAATAATTTTTTGTAGTAGTTCAGTGAAACAAACCAATGAATCTACTGAATCAGAGCATATCTAGGGTTACATACCCATAGTCCTCTATCTCAGTGGGAAAAAAAGATGAGAGTTCCAATGTTATTTTTAAACATCTAATGTTAGCTGTTTTTCTTCACAGTTTAATATAGCATACTTAATATGTAGCATTTTTGAAACTTTCTTAAGTCATGGATAATAGCTCTATCTAGAGAAGAGAAAGCATATGGTTCTGCCATCCTGGAAATTAACTCTTTCCAAGTAAAGAACATTTAAAAATGTTTAAGATTGAATATTGGAATGCTCAGAATAAATCTGAATGAATAAATAAATATATCTCAAAGACTGTCCCACTTGGCTTCTTATTGTGTCCCCCCAAGCATTCTGCTCACTGACACAACAAGTAACTATCCTTAGCCAATCCAGGGGAGAATGTGATTGGGATCAAAGATCATTAATGTTCAGTTGGAAGGGGGGATGTAATTTCCCTTTGGTTTATAATAAATTTTCAGATTTAGTCTATAAAAATGTTAATTGTCAGAAATAACCACTCAATGGCCTTTTCAGTCAGAAAGTACCAGAACTACAAGAATTTCATGGTTTGGATCCTACACCTGGAGGACTTTTTGGAGGTTCAGGTATAAGACAACAACAACCCAGAAACAGGGCTTTATATTTTTTACACAGTAACGGATCTTTAGAAAACACTTGGATACCATCCACACTTTCACACAGAGTAGAGTTTTAGTCTGACCACAGATTGTAGAGGAACAAATGAAAGTATTACTACTCAAATATGGTGGTGGTTGTTCTTTGTACTGGAAGGGGACCAAAGTGACATCGATGGTGGTATCTTTTGACCTGAACATAAATTGGATTTAAGTGAAGGCAGTTTGCACAAAGTGGTCAGCCTCCTTTTCTCTTCCAGAATCATCTAAGTCCAGTGGTGAGACAAAAGACAAGATAACTGGTGATGGCCTGGGATGATTTGGCTTTTTTGACATCTAAACATGCTCCAAGCATTCCACAGTGTCTGCTTTCATGGCCATTGGAATAAATTGTTCTCATCCACCCATTATGTTGGGGAAGTCTCTACATGCTTGGGGTAGACACCCCCTAACTCACCAATGGGTTTGGGGCATGTCAGCTACCCTACCTGGTTTAGCCCTTTGGCTGAGTTGGTTTACTGGTGTGTGGCTACTATACAGGCTACAGCTTCTTGGAGCCACAGGTGAGAGTTGGGTAGCAGGTGGACATCAAAGGAGGAAAACACCCTGAAAAGGGTTCACACCAGACGTATTAGTCCTTCCTGTTTACCCCTGCTCAAATATGGAGTTATGGTAGATGTATTATCTGAAAAAAAGAAGACAGAAAAAAAATTAAATTTATTCTAGGTGAAATGTTTTATTGTCATTCAGTCATGTCCAAATCTTTGTGAGATGGTAATGTCCACAAGGTTTTCTTGGCAAGGACACTGCAATGGTTTGCCATTTCCTTCTCCAGTAGATTAAGGCAAACAGAGGTTAAGTGACTTGCCCAAAGCCACATAGTTAATAAGTGTCTTCCTGACCCCAGGCCCAGCTCTCTATCTACTGAGCTACATAGCTATCTCAAAATATCAATTTTTTCCACCACAAAGCACAAAATCCATTTGTTATATGTTTGAGTCTTTTCTTAATCTACAGTTTACCATTTCCCTAGATGTCCTCCTACACCATCTTCCCACCTTCCCTGTAGTACTTAGTTTCCTATTAGTACATTCCTTCCCTACAGCAATGAAACCATGGATTGGTCTTGATAACCCCCATTTTATATTTCTTCCAAGCATTCTTCCTCCTTTTTACGAAGTCTTCAATAGCTCTGCTCTCCAAGTCAGATAAAATTGTTTTGTTGCTACATTTCAGATTTCTTTTTGAATTGAGGAGACCTACTAGTGGCTCCCCTATTGAGATCACCTTCCACTCTACTCAGATCTTGTTGTTTCCACCATTAGAAGTTCCTGATTTAGGAAAGGGACTGTTTTTGCTTTTCCTGTATCCCTAGCACCTTAGGACAGTTTATGGCATATAGTTAGCACTTAATAAATGCTTGATGACTGACTTAGGAAACCTAGTTAGACATGAGCTAATAATGATAATAGCTGGTGTGTAGATATGCATATATATACACATATATAATACATATATTATTAGCTGATTTATAAATATTGTCTCATTTGATTCTCACAATAATCCCCGGAGGTAGATGCTATTATTATCCTCATTTTGTAGATGAGGAAACTGAGATAACAGACGTTAAGTGATTTGCCCAACTTCACACAGCTAGAAAGTGTCCGAAGTCATATTTGAACTCAAGTCCACCTGACTCC
The DNA here is from genome assembly GCF_016433145.1 of Gracilinanus agilis. Taxonomy (NCBI): domain Eukaryota; kingdom Metazoa; phylum Chordata; class Mammalia; order Didelphimorphia; family Didelphidae; genus Gracilinanus; species Gracilinanus agilis. The sequence continues at coordinate 89,665,996 of NC_058134.1, read as the reverse complement.
AGGCCTAGCTGCCTCCAAGTGTCCTCAGATAATTAGATCTGCCTCCAGATCCTGTGTTTTGATCATTTGGGTTGCTGAGAAAAATCACTGTGCCTCACCTCATCCCCTAAAAAAATGAAAAGAAAAAATATTGGTATGCCCTTCCAGGCCAAGGAAAGAAGAGAATCTCTAGCTGGAAACATGGGATTTTGAGGAACTCAGTGAGACTAAAGAGGGTAGGGGAGAAAATGAGGATCTGAAAATGAAAAAAAAAAAAAGTTAGAAGAGTTCAAAAAAATTCAAGGAAAAGGAGAATGACCAGAAGCAGGACAACTTCTCATCTATTTTCAACTCACAAGAAATATTAAAGGCCTACTATCATTAAGTGAGAATTTCTCAGTGTATAGTTCAGCTATTCTCAAACATTTAGGTCTCAGGATTCCTTTAGGCTCTTAAGAATTATTGAGAGCCTCCCCTTCCCCTAGAGCTTTTAAAAATGGATTATATCCATGTTTACCGCTTTAAAATAAAACATCTTTGTATTATTATGAAAATTGATCTCACAGACCCTTGGAAAGAATTCGTGGACTCTTCCCCACCCCCATTGCTGGACCACACTTTTGAGAACCACTGTTTTAGTGGATAGCTCATCTTGAAGTCAGAAAGACTTGGCTTGAGTCCTTCCTCTAATTCATGCTAGCTGAATTACTGTGGACAAATCGTTTAACCTCTCAGTGGCCTCTAGGACTACAAGTTGCAGAAGTAGGAAGATTTCCACCAGTGAAGAGAATTTCTACACGGATAAAAAAACAAAACAAAAACAAAGATGTGAAAATTCGCCCAGATCAGGGTGCTAAGGTCTGGGGGAAATGGAAGGGTTCTGTGTTCTTTGAGTTTATGGTCTAGTAGAAATTGTGTGTCACCTAGAGTAATACTGACTAGAACAGAATTGGGATTTCCATTATTTAACTTTTTCAGACGTAGGGGTGACTGACTTATTGCCCCCTTATTCTTCACCTCCTGGAAGAAAACCCAGCCGACCTTCCAGTTGCTCAAGCAGTGGTTACAGCATCTTTCTCCCCTCCAACCTGCTCCCCACCCACCACCCTAAAGGGACTGACCTCTGGGTCCCTTCGGTGCTCCAGGCTCGCCCTCCGTCTGACCCCGGCGGCCCAGGTGGATCGCCCCCATTGACACAGATTCGTTCCAGGGGCCGGGGGTTTGGCCACCCCTCCTCTGTTCCGGGCCGGCTTGGGGAGAGATAAGCCTCCTAGAAGCCTTTGTTCTAGCTCCCAGCTGGGTAAACCGGCAGCGGCCTCAGTTATTGCCACCTTTGCCTTCCCCTTCCTCCCCCTCCCGCGCACACATACACTCTGTCCCCCGGTTCCCAGCACCCCCTCCCACACCTCTCCAGTTACCCCCTTCCTCGCCCTACCCCCACCCTCCAGCTGAGACGACCTCAGAGAGGGCACCCTTTGTCCTTCCCCGTCTCAGGACGAGACATTTTATGCATTCTAAGAGAGAAAGAGGGGAGTAGCCAGGTGTTGGGGGCTGCGGAATGTGGGGTCTGGATGTCAGCGGGATGGGGATGGGGATGGAGTTGCGAGTGGGGACAGGGGGAGGGGGTGAAGTGAGCTGAAGCTTGCGGCTAAGGAGTGAGGAGAGCAGGCTGAAGCTGGGCAGATCCCTGATAAGAAACAGGAGGAAAGAGGACACCCTAAACCTCTTCCTCTCCCTTCCGGGCTGCCGTTCCTTCTCTCTCCAACTTCTCACTCTTGGAGATACAGCTATGGACCAGTCCCAACCCAGGGCCTTCTGACAGTGCGGATCTGCCCCTCTCCAATTCCACCTTCTCGCCTCAGGAGAGATAAAGACTAGAGAGCTGGACTAGTTTTCAGGCCGCTTTTCACCTTCCCCCATTTCCCTTTCCTCTCCTGGGGAGGGACCAGACCGGCTTTTTAGGCCTGGGGGGGGGGAGGGGAGGGACCGATTACTTCTCCTTTCGGTAATGGATTCCTCACTAATCTCCTCAAAGCTTTTTATTACACAGCCGCCGGGAGAGAGGATTGGACTCTGGGAGTAGTTATCGCGCCTAACTAGGTGTCGTTCCCAGTATCTCCCCCACATTAGGGCTCCACCCTTTTCCCCACTACTCCCTGTCCTAGAGTGGGTAGACTGACACTGAGGATTTTGGCACTATTAGTTTTGAGGAACGATAGAGACAGATTTGCAATAGGTTTAAGGTTTTTGTAAAGGGTTTTTTTTTTGTTTTTTTTTTTGGTTGCTTCCAGTTTTGGAAACACCTGGCAAGTTGTAAAATGATTTATGAAGTGAAAGTGTTAAATGAGGCCACCAGCTGGAGGACTGACAGAGCTTTATGAGTTTTATTAGGTGCCCTATTATGGAAAATAAACTTTAATCCGACCATAAAAACGGAATCTGAAAAACATATTTGCCCTTGTAGTCTGGAACACTGCAGCATTCTTGTTAGAGGTTACACCTTTCAAGGGATTAGTTTTATTGAGGGAGACACAATACACCAGTAGGACTTTGATACGGAGCCTAGAGTAGTATGCCTCTGTCCTCCTAGGTGATTTCCCCCTGGTCGTTGATAGAACACACACACACACACACACACACACACACACACACACACACACACACACACACACACACACACTTTTTCCCCCCTCTCCAAATGAGTATTATAATCCCGAAATTACTGATCTTCTTCAGTTATTGGGAGCTGTCCGCTTTGGAGCACTCATAGACCAATAAATTCTCTTCACCGGGAAGCTTTTATTTCCTCTCCAATCTTGCTGAGGTCTTGATTTCTTCCCCTACTGAGCCAGCCTCCGACAAGGATTCGAGCCCCGAGGTTGTGTTGGCCGGCAGATTTTTTCTAGGGCCCTCAGAAAGGAAGGAGGAAGGAACAAAGATCCCTCTAGTGGAATCCAAAGCTACACTTCCTTAACAAAGTCGAAATAGAACTCTCTCAGGTGTGGAATGCCATTTATTCAGCTTTTCATCCACCCTTCCTCATTTCCCCACCCCTCCAAAAAGCTGAGTACTGAGCCACCCTTCTCCTTATTATCACAATCCTACCTATCTTCAAATAAGAAATTGAAACCGATGGCCCAATTCTGGGCTCTTCCCGCGTTGAGGGTACAAGGAAGGGCCAAGACTGAACTACGTTTCCTTCTTGTAAACATTTTAAAACTTCGTGGTTTACTTTTGGATTAGCGGCAGCTGAAACAACCAGAGGGGCTTGTGTGTGTTTTCTCTATTATAAGCAATAACTCTCTTTTTTTTTCCCTGACCTGGGACAAGGTTCCACATGCCACGAATATTCATTCAAGTCTTTATTTTAAAAAGATCGCATTGTTTTCATTTTGAGGGAGAGCTCAGATTGTTCTCTACCTTGACATTAAAAGGCTTTGTTTCAACGCATATATACAGCTGTGAGAAGAGAAGAGAAGAGAAGAGAAGAGAAGAGAAGAGAAGAGAAGAGAAGAGAAGAGAAGGGGGAGAGAGAGACTCGGGAGGCCGGCCTCAGATAGCTAATACCAAAGATCTCAGAAGTTAACTTCTGAGAAAACCCAAGAGTAGGCGGGGACTGAAACATCTTCTATTGGATTTGATCTGATTCCAGACTACTAGGATGACAGCCCCGGGAAGTGACACAGAGAGCTCCATCTCAGTAAGTGATGGAGATGTTAAAAAAAAAAAAAAAAAAAAAAGGAACAATTGGGCTCGGGTCCCTCGGATTGCCGGACTTCGAGGAAGCGTCAACCGCTTGCTGATTGTTGGATCTCTTAACTCAGAATTTCCCCTTAAGGGCTATCTTTGCTTAGACCACCAGGTCAACAACTTCTTTACTGCGATGGAGGAAAGGGGATGGCGTCTGCTGCCTTTGTGATATGTCTTTGAAGGAGGAATATGGAAGCTCAATTATTCTAATCATTGCATTCATTCTCCACTTCGCTTGGGCTGCGTAGAGCAGGCCTTTGGTTTATTGGGGATAAGGCCCTTCGGTGGGGAAAAAAATGTGGTTCCGTGTGGTATCATTGGGGCCACCTCGTTTTAATCGGTTCAGACTTCCTGGCCTTGCTCGGCTCGGTTCCATCTTCCCGGGAGCTGCAGCTGAGGCAGCCCCCACTGGGCACGAAGCCGGGGAGGGTGGCGGGGAGGCAGAGGAGAGCAGGGACACGCAGTCATTCATTAGCGGGAATGAATTGTTCGTCGTGGCCCCGAGTGGGTGAGGATGAGCCAGTGATTATATTTAAATTTGCTATAATTGATTTGGGGAAGAGCTGCAGTGACAAGAACGAATTGATCATTAAATTTATTAGCGAGATAAATTCCGCTGCGATTAAGCTGCTGGCTGGAGACACTGGGGCTGCCGGGCCTAGCCCCACACCTTCCCCAAGGCAGCCCAAACCCAAGAACTCGCAGCCCGGGACTCGTGCCTAAGCACTGGTTTGGGCGCTCGGCTTGGGGTTTGGGGATCTGAGAATTGGGCCTGGGACCTGGGTCTAGGGGTGACTCGTTAGAAAAAGAAATGTCAGGTTGTCTTTCCCCTCTGCAAGATGAATTGCTAACCCTCTCAGGGCCGCTAGGAAATCCCCAAGGCTGATAGCTCAGTGTATCCCTAGGGTCGCGGCTGGCAAGCGGTTTGGGGGTGCAAGGGAGAGAGTAAATAGGGACAGCGGAGAAATGGATCTTAAAGAGCACACAACTTAGAGGTCCTCAAGGCCAGAGGAGGGATATAAAAATGAAGAGTCTCTTTTCCTGCTACCGACCCCTCCTCGCACCCTCTTGTTCTCCTCTTTGGGGGCCTGAGCACTTGAGGTGTGGAGCTAAAGGAAGAGAAACCCTGGCAGGCTAGTCCTGGAAGAGAACTAGCCCCCAGATGTGCTTTTACTTCAGATGCACCTTGATCCAATATTAGAAATGTTCAAATTACATGTGGCTTTGAGTGTACATTTATCCAGTGTATAACTGATTCTTTTTTATTATTTTTTTATTTGTTTTTGCGGAGCCGGTGGCCAGAGGTGGTGGGGTTCCAACTAAAGACACCACCTCCTTTTTTTTTTTTTTTTTCGGATAAAAACTTAGGAAGTCCTCTTTTTGCGTGTAGATCTCTGCTTTTCGCTCTCCTAGGAATCGCTGAGTTGGGTCACTCCTCCAGCAACCGAGTAACTGCTCAGTACAACCCCGGAGTCCATACTAGCTCAAAGCACCTTTGGACCCTGAGGCCTGTGTAATAGCGCTTCTTCTCCAGCCCTTTCTCACATCTCTCTCCCAACGCCCCTCCCCTCCTGCATCCTGGATCCTCCCTAGCTTTGACTGCGATTGGTTTTCTGGAAGGAGCGAGGGGTGATAATGAGCTGCTGGAGAAGATATTAATCTCACCCCAACCCTGTAGGTAGATGAGTTGTTGGTCTGGCTGTAATCACCCAAATGAAATACCAGACCCTTCTGAACTCATTTATCAACTGGGAGGAGTCAGGGCGGTGGCAGCTGGTGGACACCCAAATGCTTATAAAGAGAGAAAGAAAGGAAGGAAGGAAGGAAGAGAAAAAGAAAGAGAAAGAGAGAGAGAAAAAAAGAGAGAAAGAGAGAGAGAGAAAGAAAGAAAGAGAAAGAAAGAGAGAGAGAGAGGAAGAGAGAGAGAAAGAAAGAAGGAAAGAAGGAAAGAAAGAAAAAAGAAAAACCACCTGTATTTTCTCCTCTCCCTTCCCTTGGAGATTGCTGAAGAGGTTGACATTTTCCTATTGCCAAGGAAAGGAGCCGAATATTTGTACATATGTGAGCACATTATGTATACATATATATAATATATATATATAAACAGATGAGAAAGAATGCCTCAAATTGGGGCAGAGACTTGACTCAGAGACTCTGACTCAGAGCTCAGGCCTCTTTCTTCCACCCAGAATGGAGAAAGGTAGGAGGATCACGAATGAATTTTTTCAGGTCTCTCTGCTTATGTCCTGGTCCTGCTCCCAGAGCTGCTTGGGGATCCCAGCCTGGCACTAGTTTGTGGCAGTAGGTTGGATGGGGAACTGCAACAGCAGCAGCAACCACAGGCTTTTTGATCCAGGGTTTCTGTCCTCCATGTGCATAGCACATGGCCAGCCGCCCTTCTGCAGCCCCTGTGTGATTGATGAGACACATTGCAGAGGTTTATTAATCCAAAGCCATTGCAGCTCCAATGTGAAATGTTTCTGCAGTTTGACTGGCTCTCCTCACGTTTGTTCTCCTGCAAATTTGCACAGATCTGTAAGTGAGCTAGCCAAAGGGAAGAGAGGAAGCAGGGGCAATGGGTTGGGAGAATCTATTAAAAATTAAAAACTTAATAAAGGATAATTAATTTCAGAAAAGCAGGAAAGGGGCAAAAAATTTCACCTAAAAATAACACCAGTGCCTGCTTTATGCGACTTTTGAAATAATTCTGAAAAACTCAGAGGACTAGGGAAACACATATAAATATAGTAAAAAAAAAAAAAAAAGATAATGAATACAAAGAATGGGGAGGGATAGTCATTCTGGGTCTGTGTTTAGTCCTCTTGGCTTCTCCAGGGTAGTTAAGGATCCATAGAGACGCACAGCACAAAATTGGAGACTTTCCCTTAGGAAAGTTAGTTAAAGTATTCGGAAGGTACCTAAACCAGTGCTCAAGGAATTCCCTTGATGCATAGTTTAGCTCTGCCGAGTATTTCTAAGCTCGCATCTTAGTTTGTAATTCTGATTTCATCCATCCTTTTCTCACCCTCACTCTCCAGTTCAATACACAAAAGAACTTTACACAATAGAGGCCCAAAGTTGTGACCCTTCATATGTTCATTTCAATCACTGATAAAATGGCAAAACTTCTGCTGGTTTTTTATCTGTCTCCCCAGGGACAAGGCTGTAACCTGGGACCAGGAAACTTGTTTTTGTTTTTTCATATTTTTAATAGCTTTTAAAATAGTTTCCTTTGTAATCCTATGGACTTTAAAATTTAAATTGTATTTATTAAACTACTGATTATGTAGTAAATCTTATTATTTTCTTTAAAATGTTCTGAGGAGGGAACCGGCTTCAGCTATGGCAACCTGAGGGCCAAAAGGATCCATGACACACAAAAAGTTAAGAGACCCTGCTCTTAGCGTCTAATACAAAGCTGAGAATGTAGGAGACGAATAATAGGTTTTGTGTGTTTAAACTGAGTTGGATTACATTCCTTTTTAAAAAGTATTCAAATTTACACTCAGGTCTAGTATAAAACCAATTTATTTTACATTCCATCATGGACGATGGGAGAAGCTAAATAATAATTTAGCATGCATAAGTAGAGGTATCTTTTTTTTTTATAAATACAATATACAAAAATAAAGACAGTACAATCTTGAGATTTCCAGCAGTTTGAACGTTCATGACATAAAGGTTTTTTTTCGTGATACATAATAAGCACAAAACATTTTTTCAATACTCAGCAAAAGAACAGCGGTTCCACGATTCAAGTTTTAAATGTCACTTAACACTGTGTGGTAAGTTTTCTCTACTTGGTGGGGAGATGTAAGGGTTTCCCAAGTATCATGGGGTCCCTTACATCCCTCTCCCAACCCCCACTTACTCAACCACCACAACAAAATTAAATAAAAAAAAAAAAAAGAAAGAAAAAAAAAAGAGATTCAAGTTTAAACATTCCCCTGGGTTTCCTTCTTTAGTTCTTTTCAACAGCAGCTGAAGTTCTGTAGCCAAAACCGATCCAAATCGCCAGGACTTTCAGGTCCTAGGGGGATCACGGGGTGGAGTGGGGGAGTCCCCAGATCTTCATCCATTTTCCAGTGGCAGCAGTTGGATTTACCAATCCCCTGCACACCAACTCTGGGTGCACCCCCCGATGGCTCCCCCATATCTCAGGGGAGGCAGGGAGATAGAAAGTGGAGATGAGAACTAGGGAGCAGGGATGGAACAGTCAAGGAAAGAAAGATCCTTTCCCGCCCTCCCCGCCCCCCTCCCCGTTCTCTTCTGGTCAGAGAAATCAGGGTTGCAAGTTGCCGAATGCGAGGAGCTGTCAGCTCCCCAAGTCCTGGATGTGACCAGGGCCAACTGGAGGACGCTCTGTTGGTTAGGGGAGTTGGGAGGGCAAGGTCACACCCCAACTCCGCTTCCCCACTCCAGCAGGGTGCACGGGCTCCTCATTGGGGTGGGGGCTGATGCCCGGGTCCCGCAGGTCTTGTGCGAGGAGAGTCGTCCTCAGAGGAGCAATCCGAGGAGTGGGCAGCGTTATTGTTCTTGTAGGAGAAATGCCCTTCCTCCTCGTCCTCCTCGTCCTCTTCTTCCTCTGGGTCACTGTCCCTCAAGTCCCGCAGGCGGCGGCTGCTGCTCTTGTCCGAGGGTAGCAGCAGATCCTCCTCTCCCTTCTCTTCCCCTCCTCCACCTTTCCCCACCCCTCCCTTCTGCTTCTCGGCCTCTTGCGCCGCCTGTTCCTTGGCTTTTTTGCTCCGTTTCCATTTCATCCTCCGGTTCTGGAACCAGATTTTCACCTGAAGTAGAGAAACAGAAAGCCTCGAGGTTAGCAAGGCCACCTCTGGCTCTTCCTACGCCTTCCTTTCTTGGAAAGCTTCCTTCCCAGACAATTTAGGATTTGAAGCAAATCTGTGTCCTCAGGGGCCCCTTGCGGACAGCTAGAACCAGATCCACTTCATTTCTTTCCTTCCCCCCTCCTTCCCAGTTTCACTGAAAACCTGGCCCTGCACAAACTACCTTTCTGCCATCTGCCACCTACCTTGTAGTGACTTTGGCCCTCAAACTTTCTCCTTTCTCCTTCATTATTCTCCCCATCTCTCTCGGTCTCTGTCTCTCTGTCTCTCTCCCAGCCACTACGCCTGGACAGCGAGGCCAAATGACTAAGTAGTTTAGGAGGAAGAGACCTCCGAACTCCTGTCTTCACTCAGGGGATGGGAGACGAACAGAGCCAGATGTTCTGGGATGAGTTTGCCTGGCGCTCAGGGTGACAGCCTGAAAAGAATCGCCTTCTCTCCAAACTTGGGCAAACCCTGGCAACAGCACGGGCTTTTTCAGTTATGCTAGGGATACCTGTAATGGAGGAATGAGGTCAGCAGTGGAGGGGGGGGGAAGGGGAGGGGGGGAGTGGGGAGGAACCGAGGACCTTTGGGGCAGGTAGAGTGAGAGTCATCGAAGTGAGAAAACAGAAATGGCTACCTGGGTCTCGGTGAGCATTAGCGATGTGGCCACCTCGAAGCGCTTGGGGCGGGATAGGTATTTGTTGAGCTTGAATTGGTGTTCCAGTTCCAGCAGCTGCTGGCTGGTGAAGGCAGTGCGGGGCCGTCGGCATTTTCCCAGAAGGTTAGACTGTGCCTGGGCTGCAAAGAATGAGGTAGGGAGGGGTAGAGAGAGAATCAATAGAAGAGGGAAGTGATAAGGTGTCTCTCAGGAACTTTCTTTCTTTCTTTCTCCCAAACCAACAAATGCTGGCAGCAATAAATATTCAGTTAAGTCCGCTGCCTTCCACTGGAGGCTTCAAGCTCAGACCATAAGGCTGACTCCTAGCTCCTCTTTTATGTTTCCAATCCTTGCTTGCACTCTTTAACCATTCTCCAAGGACCTGAAGCTATTTCCTGTTAGCAGCTTGCAGCCATCAGGATTCAAAGGCTGAGACTTGAAAAAATGAAACCAGAATTGTCGCTTTTTAAATTGTGCCAAATCTTTAGTCATATTTCTCTGGGCCTGGGAGTTCTGACAACTTGCAGGTAGCTTTGAGGGAAGGGTGCCCTGAGAAAAGCCAGAAGGGAGGTCCAAAAACCAGTCACTCTCTCCTTCTCCATCGTCTACTTACAAACACACACATATACATATATCCTTTCTCATCCCATCGGGCAAAAACCCAGATGGTGGAAAATTCAGTCAGCTGGACATAACTCTGCCTCCTTCCTAAATCTAGTCCTGGGCTCGAATACATTCATGGTCTTTCCCCTGGAGAAAAGAAAACCCACTCTGAGTATTAAAGGAGTGTATGGGTCAGGGAGAGAGGAGGTGCCAAAAAAAAAAAAAAAGAAAAAAAAAAGGCCCTTTTTGGTGAACTCTCATTACGCAAATTAAAGACACAACCTGTCTGTGCTGACAAGGCTTAACAGGCTATTTGAAACAGTGGTTTTATTTACATAATTTCGCACGGTTACATCACAGGGAATTTTATGACCTCAAAATGAGACTCCCCTTGATTTCCCAGGAGCCCGACAAGTGGTAGATAATAAAAGAAAGGGAGGGAGGAGAAAGGAAAGAAAAGAAAAAGGACTGGGGATCTGGGTGGGATGAGCTCAGTCTCCCTTGGGAGTGACAATTTGCTTTATTTAAAAAGGTCCACGCCCCCCGCTTTAGTTACACCAGGCTCCGAATTCCCAACTTGACAATACATTAGAACTTTAATTAAAACAGAGGCTCCGAGGGGACCACTTGAGAAATTGCAATGGAGTGGGGGATGAGAAAAGCTACTTTAGGGTAAACGAAACAAGTTTCCAACAGTCGCAGAAGAAGGTGTCTTTTGGAATCAGTTTCAACTCCTTTACTGGCTCTCGTGATGATTGTATTTGAATTGTGTTATCTGACCTTAAAGTGTGAGGGCGCTTTTGTTTCTTAATTTAATTTAATCTAATCATTATGGAACAAGGATGGAGGTGCTGGAGGGGAAAGATTGTAGGAGAATCCGTACAGGAAAGACAAACTTCCAGATAGGTTTCTGGGAGGTATTCCTACCCATACCAATTGGAAGAGAAACTACCTGCTTGGTGATTTTCCCATTCATTATATAATTAAAAAATCTTTTTTCATTAATAGATTTTAATGAAAATTCTAGGACTCCCTCAGGGTCGAAAGCTTCTGACCTTAGTGGCTCCGTAAGAAAAATATCTGGCAGTGAGTCCTCACCACGACAAATTTCATACACACACACCCCTCCACCACCACAAAGTATCTCCAATCTAGGAAAACGCAGATATAAATGGTATACAAAAAAAGCGCCGTATGCTTAAAAAAAAAAAGCATAAAAATGATGGGCCAGGAATTTGGGCAAAACACTGAGATAGCTGAAGATTGCTGCGCTCTTTCCTCCCCCCGCCCCCAACTGACTGCACTCTCTTGTTTTTTGGAGTTTATTGTCTCTTTTGCTTTTTGGAAAAGAAACCAAAAACAGCTGCCACCTCAAAAGAATACAAATCTCGGAATTATGCAGGGAAAAGTATAGGAGAGGGAAAGTAGTTTTATTACCTCATTTGGAGCTAACCTGTTAAAAGAGCCAAGGCGAAAAGGGACTAGTGTCCGGTGAACAAATAGTAACCCAGTTGGGATTTTCTCACTGTCCTGTGATTTTTTTCCAGTCTCCATTATCACTACCCTTCTTAGTTCGGTTACAATCAAGCTTCCCCGAAAAAGAGGCAGACTTCTGGCACGTTTTTCTTTTCTGTTTTTTTTTTTTTTTTTTCTCTTTTCCTCATGTCTGCATCTCCCCAGTCTAAACAAACCCATTCAGACGAAAACAATGGGTCCTTTTTGTTTAGGCGCAGGGCCTCAGAAAAAATAAATACATATACACCTTCCTATCCTTCTGGCAGGGGGCTAAGTAAACCTACACCCTAGTGGATTGAAGGCTTTGTCATCTCCGCCAGAAAACTAGCATCTGAGCTAGGGATCTGCAGAGGGATTTAAAAAATCTATCCAGTCTTTCTCCTCGGCCTAGAAGGGGGAGACGCCGGTTCCCGGTGGCCCGAGGTTCTAACTGCTTTGGGGTCTAGGGATAGAGACCTTCACCATTGCCCAAGTCTTAGATCGTCTTCAACTCCAATCAGTTCTCTCAAACCCTCAGACTTTCGCTCGCAACTGGTATAGGCTGCTCAAATTGTTTCCGTATCGGATCTCGAGACAGGGAAAGTATAGTCTCCACTCGGGAAATTATTTCCGGCCCAGGCACACCGAAGTACCTCTCGCCCTCAACCACCACCCCCTTCCCCCAAAGCACCTAAAAACTAGACAGGCAGCTGCAGAATTAGTCCAAAACTACGAGTCCCTGCAGTACTTGGCAACGTGTGGGCCCTGTCCGTCCTTCAGGGCCTGGGCTCTTACCACTGAGGGGGTTTCCTCCACAAGAGCCTGCCTGCTCTATGGGGGCCCACTTTCTGAGGGAAATATTCTTCTTATTAATGGATACCAGTCCACCCAGCCGGATATAATTCTTAACTTATGTCAAGTTGCTTCCTTGCCCCGCATAACTATACTATAATCCTTATAGCCTTGAGTCTCACATCTCCTTTTCTCATTTTCCAAGGATAAAACCAAACAGCAACAACAAGAAAAAGGACTACAGGGTTGCCATTTTAATCATTTGGTTTAGAATGCTCGCTGAGTATCTATAACCTGGATACGAATTATCGCAGGCCCCAACGAATCCCAGATTTTTTCCTTCTCCTTCTCACTGGAGTCTCGCAAAGAAGGGGGTAGAATAAGTACAGCCAGGGTCAAACCTCAGTTTCTCTCCTCGCCCCCAAGCTCTGATTCTTCCTTCCCACCTGCTTCCCATCTCTAGTTCTCCTTCTCCCGCCCGGGCCTGTGCCTTGGTCCCATTAGCACTCAGATACTCACAATTAAAATCGGGCATTTTGGGCAAGATCATGCCCGCGGTGGACGCCCTGAGCCACTGGTCGAGCTGGAAGGTGCCGGCGCTGAGTTTGATGGGGTCTGCAGGATGGGTGGGGTGGGCCCCTTGTACTTGGGAGTAGGAGTAAGACAGAGCCGGGTGCTGGCCGGCCAGCGCCGCAGCCGAGTAGCTGTACATGGGATGACCATAGAGAGCCGCCTGGGTGGGGATCCCCGCTCCTCCCTGTGCTGGGTGCAACCCCAGGGCCATTCCCCCGGCTGCGGCCGCTGCTGCGGCTGCAGCGGCAGCACCCGGGTGGTGGTGGTGATGGCCAGCGGCGCCGCTGCCGCTGCTCAGGAAACCTGGCTTGGGCACCAGTCCGCAGTGGGCTGCGAGGATCCGAGGCGGGGACGGGCTCTCCGTCCTCAGACAGTCCGAGCCTCCAGTATGGTGCTCCGAGGAAGGGGGACTGCAGCTGCTGCTGCTGCTGCTGCTGCCACCGCCGCTACTGCTGCCGCCGCCGCTGCTGCTGCTGTTGCCAGATGTGGCCGCCGAGGCGGAGAGAGACGTGACCAGAGCCAGCGGAGAAGTCTGTGCCGAGGTGGCTTTCGGAGGGTCGACTGCTAGCAGAGCATCGATCCGGAAATTTTTTGATTTTTCCATCAGTTCTTTTTGGATATTTATGTATTTTGATCTTTCGAATCGTTTGGGATTTTTTCTTTGTTTTGTTTTGATTTTTTTTTTTTTTAAGTGGGGATGGTGGTGGCGCTGGGGTAGCCTTATTCTTAGGGTGATGGTGAAAATCTCCAGATCTTTCTAATAAGATAATGAGTTATTGGTAAATCAGACCAGAATGACCATCGTCTGGGACACCCCTCCCTCCCTCCCACCCCAGGACGCCGCAGGTCCAGGCACACAACTAGCACAGCTCCCGAGGACACAAATTCTTCTGCACCTGGTCGGTCCGAGAGAGCCAAGTCTTTTCACTGAACCCCCTCGAGTAACCACTGCAAAATGTCGCTCCCGCGATAGTAAGAACCCAGGCTCCTAACTCTTCCCACTTGAAGGTTCAGCTCGGTTGCTCATTGGCAGCCCAGGAAAAGACGAAACCCATGGGGGTGGTGGTGCTGTGGTCCGGCCCCCAGGATTGGTCAGGCAGAACACCTGTCAATGTCTCTGGTGGCGGGTCCCACCCTTGTCTCCTCCTCCGCCTCCTTCGGCCCTTTCGTTTGACTCACTTTCTACCCCACCCCCCAGCCAGGTTAAAGGGAAAGACTCTCTGCTCTGTCCTAAGAGATTTCCTTAATCAAATGCTGGGAAGGGTTTTTTTTTTTTTTTTTTGGGGGGGGGGGTGAATTAGTAGAAAGAAAAGAAAATGAACAGAAAAGCTTCCCAATGCAGCAGCCTGGTTTCCACTCCGGCCTTTGCCGTGGGAAGGTTTTGGAAGGTGGCAGTTGTGCGCGGTTGGACCCCGTTCATATATTTGAAGTTGGAGGCGACCCCGAAGATCATAAAGTCCAAATCCTTCATTTTTCAGCTGAGGAAACTGAAGCCCAGAGAGAAGAAGTCACTTGTCCAAGGCCACACAGCTAATAAGTGGCAGAGTCGAGATTTGGACCCAAGTCTGTGTGGTGAGCCAGAAGTTTAGTAAATCAAATCTCTGAGCATCAAACCCAGCAAGGTGCCCAAGTCAGCCGGGTCTTTTTAATATTAGGGTCCTGTAAGAGACTGGTTTAAATAGTGAACTCTGTGAAAATATTTACTATGCATATATGCACCCAGTGCATGTACTGTAGGAACATACACATACGCTCAGAGACAACTTAGGAAAAAGTGGTTTTTTCCTTAAAGAGATGGAAAAACTAGACCTCTTTGTGGTTATAAGAGGGGGGGCTGCTTTTTCTTTCTCCTTCAGCCCCTCTTACTCCACCCCTCCTCCCCGACCCTACTTCCTAGTTAAAGACTAGGGCATGCAATTTTCCTGCAAATTCGAAATCACACAGCTCTGTTAGGAAATAATACAGATAAGCATAAAGACCTGTAAAATAATTTTAGAGGTAAGGAATGGGGAAAGAATATCCTCTTAATCCACGGATCCAGCCCCTTTAAGGATTAAATACTTTTCCTTTGGAAGTTTTGATAATAATAAAACTTATTTTATCTTTAGCATCTTACCTGTCACCCCAGCAGCTACAGGACGCTCCCCCACCCCCTTTTTTTTTCACACCAAAAACTTTGCCAGCCTCGGATTCCTGTTTTTGCGGTGCCTGGAAAAGCTAACCTCGCTTGCAAGGCTTTCAACACCACTGCCCAATGGGTTTTCAATCCCCCGTAGAGAATGTAGAGAAACAGATGGGAAAGCAGAATTATGTTTTCCATGGTGTCAGAACTCTTCCTCTTTGTATGAAAGATGTTGGGGGGGCGGGGGGAGCGGGTGGCGTAAAGAAAGAAGGTTCCCGCATCTAATCGTGTACCTATGGTTCTTCAGGGCTGATTTGAGAGATTCATGGGGTAGTGGATCCTGTTGTCAAAAGATTCACCGTCTAGAAGCTCTAGAAGGCGAGAGGAGAGTGGGGTGAGTGACTGGGAGACTTTGCCCTAGAATAAGCTAACCCAACAGTGCTGGGGGCTTTTCCTATTCTCCTCCCCCCCCCATCCAATTTTTAGTGCTAGAGGGGAAAAAAAAAATCCCTTTCTGCCTCAGCTGCCTGCAGGCTTTGGGCTAGGACTGGACAAGTAATGAGGTTAGATTCCAGTTTTCAACCATGCCTCGGCACTTCAAATATTTACAGTAAATGCACTTCCAAGCACTTTTTAAGGAGCATGAAAGAATCAACACCTGTAGGTCAAACAGTCAAGTCTGCCACCAAAAATGAGGCGTGGTCAACAGTGTTATTAGATTCACTTATCTTACCCAAACAGGCACACACAGAGAACTGAGAGAAAAGGTCCAGGTTTTACAAAGTCACCGTTTCCTGTGTAGGTGATCGTTGAATGAAGGGGACAGGAAGGAGAGCAGGTAGAAGTATGGAGTGGGTGGGGTGAGGAGAGGGGATGTGGAGGGGGGAAAATCCACCGGGGAGCAAATTTTTAAGTGAACAGCAGAGGATCTATAGGTATATCACAGCATGACAACCGTTTGTTTTCAAGGAGATAGGAACTGCATCTTCTCTCTTCAAAGGGCTTCACCCAGGTCACAGTTGATTACAGTGTTTTTTTGTCCTTATGTAAGATAGATTTCTCTTAATACCAGACAGGTTATTTCTTAGGGCAAAATACTGGTTGGGAGTGGGGGAGGGGTTTGTGATGATCTACATAAGAAAAATGACCTAGATTTTGTATAGTGCTTAAATAGTTTTCTTAGCAATGCCCAGAGATACTTTCTTTCAGGGATCATGATCAAGGTACCATCACAACAGTTTATATTAATCTCCTGTCTAGCATTTATATGGTATTTACATATATTATCTCATTTGATCTCTACAACAGCCCTAGGTAAATAGTAACATTTTCCTCCCATTTTTAAGATAAGATGAAATAAATAAATATATATATATATATACATATATACATTTTATATGCTTGAGTCTAAGTTCTCTATCTTTGTGTTGTGACCATGAATGAGTCTGGGCTTTGACCCTTAACTCATTCCTTGGCTCACCATTTCACCCCACTGTGCCTCAATTTCCCTATCTTGAAAATGCGGTTAGAATTGATAATGGTTCTCAGACGTTTTTGGTTTCAGGATCCCTTTATACTCTTAAAGATTGAGAAGATGAACGAGCTTTTGTTTCTATAGGCTATAGCTCTTAATATTTACCATATTAGAAATTAAAACTGTTACATTTGAAATAACAATTATAACATTACATGTTAGCATAAGAAACAATTTAAAGAAAAATAATTGTTTCCTAAGGGGAAAAATTTAAGTGAGAAGTGTAGCATTGCTTTATGTATTTTTGCAAATATTTTAAATATTTGAATTAATAGAGACAAGCTCAATTCTCATATCTGCTTTCACATCAGCTGGCTGTAATATGACATTTTGGTTAAAGCATGTGAAAAAAAATCTGGCTTCATACAGATATGTATTTGGAAAATGGAGAAATATTTTAATGGGCAAATGATATGTTATCATTATCATGAAAATAGTTTTGGGCTCTCAGACCCTCTGAAAGAGTCTCAGAGAATCCAAAGGGTCCTCAGATCACACTTTGAGAACCTCTGGACGAATTAGATGATCTCTTTTTAGGTCTATTATTCTGCATCCTGAGATCATACAAAGTAGAAGGGGCATTCAGATGCCATAAATCTCAACCCCAAACAGAACAAGAATCCTAGCATAGCATATCCAAAAAGGAGTTACCAGTCTTTTCCTGAAGACCTCTAGTGAGGGAGAGAATTCTCTTCTTAGGAAGACCATTGAATTTTTACATAGCTCTGATTTTAGGCCCATCACCTCCTTATTCCTGGCAGCTATGCTTCTCTTCTTAATGAAGCTCAAGATCACATTAGTTCCTTTGGCTGTCATATCACACTTTGTAAATGCATGTTGAACTCGTAGTCCACTGAAACCCTCAGATCTTTTTCAGAGGAACTGTTTGTTGTATAACCAGCCATCCCTCATTTTATATATGTGAACTGATTCTTTTTCCTTTTTCCTTCCTCTCTTATGTAGTTATAGTTATGCTTCGAGTCTTGATTCTCCTTTTTATTGACCAGTTTGCATGGAAATTTTGTCCAAGGGAGGCTTGTGATCACCCAGGTACCTTTCTGGGCAGGACATTAATGAAGTAACATGAAACTGTGCCCTTCTTCCTCTTTCCCTTGTGTTTTGGCCACAGGTTGATCTTTTGAGTTGTGAGGCAGGGATTTGGCTAGTTGTAGGCTCAGTTGTCAGTGCTTTTCAGTGTACATGGGAACTGGGAAAACCATATTGACTGAAAGAATTGCACTAGACCTATCTCTGAGAAACATGCTGTTTTCTCCTCCATAGAATGGCCACAGACCATGACATGCATCAAAATATTCCAAAGGTTCTAGGTTTTCTCAGCTGTCTTATTCCAGCTAGAACTAAGTAGCAGTAGATATGGGTATAAGTGTCTTTGGACATGTGTGTGGGCTCCCAAATATAGATATATCCAGGTGTGTGGAGTGTGTGTATAAACCTGGATTTGTTCCTTTCTGTGTGTGTGAGGCAATGATATAGTGGACAGAGCACCAAATTTGAAGCCAGAAGGTATGGGTTCTATTGACAGCTATGTATGTCCCCAGACTAGAGAAGTGTGGCATTGGATAATTTCATTTCATTGCTCTAGTCCTCATTTTTTATCTGTAAGGCTAGATCATCTATTTATCTCTACAGTGTCCTCCCCCACCAGGTCTAAGAATAATTCTATGATTGTGTGAATAAGAAGAGTGAATGGGTACGTGGTGGAGTTTGCATACTTTAGGGTTATTATACATAGTGTAGTAAGTACACATCTTCATGTGCATGTCTGAGCATGTAAACCTTGGGCTAGAAGGAGAGAAATCTCTTTGTACATATAAAACTTTTCCAAAGCTGGAGCTGGAGAAGGCTTCTCCCCCAGGTAGATGCTCAGATAGAGTTGTCAAAAAAGATCAAATCTCACATCAAGGAAGCCACTTCAACCTGAAGACACAAAATATTAGTCCTTTCCGTGGTCTTGGTCCTGAGTCAGAACCACAGAGAGAACTGCAACCTCTAAAATCAATATGAAACACTCTTCAGTTTACTGGACAATAGAAAGGTAGCTATGCATCTAAGTGTTTTAGAGGACTGGGCCTGTGGTCAAGAATCCAGCCTCAGACACTTACCAGCTATGTAACCCTAGGTCACATAGTCACTTACCTCCTTATTTTCTTTTAAACCCTTAGCTTCCATCTTAGAATAAATAATAAGTATTGGTTCCAGGGCAGAAGAATGTCAATGGCTAGGCAACTGGGGTCAAGAGACTTACCTAGAGATATAGTTAAGAAGTGTTTGAGGTCAAATTTGAACCCAGGACCCTCCATCTCTAGGCCTAGTCCTTTATCCACTGAGCCACTTTACTTACCTCTTTCTACCTCATATTTAAAAAATGAGAATAATAATAGAATCTACTTTTCATGGTTGTTGTGGAGATCAATGAGATAATTTTGTAAAGTGCCTGGCACATAGTAGGCATTATAGAAATCCTTATTTTCTTCCTGAACCTGTTGTAAGGATACTGTGAGATAAAATCTGCAAAATACTTTGCAAACTTAAAAGTGCTATATAAATACTAGCTAATTATTAGAAAGCAAATATTCTTGACAGTTATATCCCTATTCTAGGAGTGCCTCTTTAGCTGTATATCCAGAAATGACTTCTCTCCTTTTTCAATTCTACCCTCTTCTCTATAATGGGCATCAAATGTGGTTTGATTCCTTGTAAGAGGGAAATAAATGGAAAAGGGTAGACCAGAAAAGCCAAAGGGGAAAAATGGAAGTTTCCTAACCTCATTTATTTCTGTCTTTGAATAGCCAGCGTTTATATAGTGTCTTAAGGTTTGAAAAGATCAAAATGTTATGTTATTTTTTTTAAACCCCTGCACTTCAGTGTATTGTCTCATAGGTGGAAGATTGGCAAGGGTGGGCAATGGGGGTCAAGTGACTTGCCCAGGGACACACAGCTGGGAAGTGGCTGAGGCCGGGTTTGAACCTAGGACCTCCTGTCTCTAGGCCTGACTCTCACTCCACTGAGCTACCCAGCTGCTCCCGTGTTATGTTATTTGAATCTCTTAATGACCTTGTGAAATAGTTGCTACTTTTATCTGTTTTACAGATTCAGAAATTGAAATTCAGAGAAGTCGAGTTACTTGGAAAAAGTCACACAGCTAGTAAGTATCTGCAGCAGGATTGGAATTCAGGTCTTCCTGACTCCAAATCCAATGTCCTAAGTATTCAGTGGCTCTTCAAAAGATGCCTTAATACAATAGAAGTAGATGTGAACTCTATTTTTAATTTTTTTCAATGACTAAAAATCAATTTTCTCTTTCACCTTTCTTCCCTCCCATCTCTACTCCATTGGGAAAGAGAAAAAGAAAACCACAGAATCTCTTTTTATGCAAATAGTATTATGTTGTAGAATCTTAATATCCTGGTGCTTGGACCACTCAGGGCTGCATTCAGAGGGCATTGGGTGTTTGAGCGATAAAATAAGAAGTGGAATTGTGGAGATGAGAGAGATGTATTCCACTTACAAGTATCCAGTACACTGCTTGGATGTACAGAGAAAATTAGATGCTACAAATAGTAGAAGGAGGAAGAAATTAAGACCTGTCACTTCTGCTCCAAAAGTAACTAAATGATCACTTTCTAGATCTGTGGGTACACTTACTGCCATTTATATTTGAGGCAGAATAGTATAGGAGAAAGAGTAGGAAATCTTATTTTTGTATATTATGACACTAATTATGCTGCTAATTATCTGTATAACTTTGGTCAAATAAACTAGATTTCTTTACATGAATCATGTAACTGCGGGGGAAGGGGCATTCTAAATAAATAAATAAATTTATTTTTAAAACTAGATTTCTTTTTTTTTTTTAATGTGTGAAATTAGGGGGTTAGAAAAGGTGGTCTACTGGAGGGAAAAAGGAAAGTTGTGATGTAAGGAATACAGAAAAGAGACTCACCTCCTCCTGGTCATCTAGGCTGGCTACATTTGACCACTAATATTAAGTGGGAGAAGAAAAAGTTTCATAATTCTGTTCAAAGCAGCATCAGGGCCAAAGTTAATGTTAGCCCTGGAAGCTAGGGACTAAATTTCTGGAGACCTGTTCTGCACTTTACTGAGAGAAATGGGTAAATAGGTTAAATATTCAAAAGCCTAATGAATACTTCCTTCCATTCTTGGGATCATAGAGCCAGTTCACAGGAATATAGATCTAGAACTCAGAGAATCTAAGGGACTTCAT
Source organism: Gracilinanus agilis (assembly GCF_016433145.1). Classification (NCBI taxonomy): domain Eukaryota; kingdom Metazoa; phylum Chordata; class Mammalia; order Didelphimorphia; family Didelphidae; genus Gracilinanus; species Gracilinanus agilis. The sequence goes on along the minus strand of NC_058134.1, from coordinate 89,645,416 downwards.
TCCACAGGTGAGGAGACTGAGGTCTGGGGAAATAAAGTGACTTGCCCAAGGTCACAAAGGCAGTTTTAGTGATAGAACTTGAACCTAGAACGAGTTCTTTGCCCACTACACCTCCTCTCTGGAGCACAGCACAGTTAGCTGTATGGAGAATAAAGTGGACATGAGTTGCATAAATGCTTAACATCACAGGGGAAATGGGGAGGGGACAGCAGAAATGAGCATTTCACTTATATTGGTAAATGGGACCCGAATAGAAATGCAGTTCTGTGCAATTTCCCTGAAAGTGGGACATGTGTTTATGAATACCCCAATATTTTCCATTACAGGTATTTTGTTGTGTTCTGATACAGGATAACACACAAATCAGATACAGCTAGATTGCACCAAAGGTGTGCTATACATCTTTAAAAAAAGCTAATTCTATCTATCTATCTATCTATCTATCTATCTATCTATCTATCTATCTATCTATCTATCTATCTATCTATCTATCTCTTTATCTATTCAAGTTCTCTATGTGAAAAAACGACCCCCAGCATGATTGTGATTTACAATTGTGCCTATCACAGAGTCACAGAACTAAGACACCCAGGAAGGAAAGAAAATTTCTGAGTCCCCATTTTTTCATACCTAGCTTGTGCTTGTATTAAAAATTCAGCCAAACACAAAGAACTTGGGGTGCATGCAGGGAGGGTACAATTTACAATCAAATCTCAGATCATTCTCATCATTAATCATCATCATCATCATAGCTGACATTTATACAATGCTTTAGAGTTTAGTAAGCACTTTACATAGATTATCTCTCTTGGGCCTCACAATCACCGGTGAAGCAGGGAGACAGACTTTATTATTCCTCACTTTACAAAGGAGGATGCTCAGTGACTTTTGTGTGGTCACAGAATTAATGTGTCAAAGAATTGAAAGATATGATTATTACCAATATCATATCTATATTTACAGACAAGGGTACCGGGCAGGATGTGGATGGGGGAAAGATTGCTATAAAATCCATAGGTAAGTCCACACCTCTATACCTGGAGGTATCCACATGCCCACGGTTCTTAGACATAAGCTTTCACCTTCTAAGGCTCCAGTGCATGAACTTTAAAGTGCCTTCTGAGTCGAAATTATGGATGAATAGTAGCGCTGTAATGTTCGAATCCATGTTAGATAATGGCAGGAAGTCTTAGTTAATTGGTCTATTTAGTAGGTGCTGATGCTGCAGAAGTGGCAGATTGGGGAGAGAGGGAGGGGGGCCGATGGCTCTGGTGCTTGGGCAGCTGGAAAGTCCTGTGCCACTGCATTTTGAGGTTCAGGACCAACACTTGCAATGTCCCAGAAACCCAAAAGGAATCAGGAATAAGAGAACCTCTTACTTCTCTTTTTCCTTACAAATCTTGAATGAATCTATCCCAGAGAATCCACACTTTCCCTGAGAAAGAGGTTACAATGCCAAAATAGTTTTTCTTTCAATAGGTTTCTGTCTTTCTTCAACATCTAAACATGTCCTTTCTCTATAGGTAGGCAAAAAAGATCCTGCTCATTATATTTGTGCAGGGGCACAAATCTATGTTTTGTCTATTTGTAGATGTAGATGTACAAATCTACACCCCCATGCCCAGATTTAAAGAGGGTGGGACAGGTCCCACACCAGGGACCTCAAATCTAAAAGTCCAATCTGGTTTTTGTGAGATACTTCTCATAGATATCATTTCTCCCGGTTAGATGACAAACTCCTGGCAGGCAGAGTTAGATCCTAATTATATTCTTGTTTGGATCTCCCCAAGCAAATGACCTTGGACGCATAAACATCTAGTGAATGAATGAAAAAAAGAATAAAATAATTAAATTGGAATTTGTTCTGAATTATTTGGTCCCAGGATCTGGGTGCTCCCAACCATCTGATCTCTTCTCTCTCTCTGTGTCAGTAAGACATTTTTTAGAGCTGTTTTGTGGTAGAAGGTATAGTTGTCCTCTTGGTTCAGTGTATTCATCATATTATGCTAGATAATATCCTTATTCTGTGATTTAAGAAAAAAAAATCTATCTCTTGGATGATAGAGGCCGCCGGTTCACCTTGGTAGCGGCGTCCAAGAAGCCTTGCTGAACAATCATTCCCACAGTTACTCCCGGCAGGTGCGTTAGTTTTGGCCTAGCCAAGATAATAGGACCACGGCGGTGGTACCGAGAAATCCTAAAGCAAATGGCGAAGGCAGAGAAAAGCCAGACACCTGGCCCCTGGAGCGCCAGCCAGCTCACCCCTTCCTCACCCCCTCCCACCCTTGGGCTCCCCCTCCCTACCCTACGGGCAGAGATAATTTGGCTAATGAACTCGTTAAAGGGCCCCTGGTGACATTCCACTCGGCCTGGGCTCAGCCCATCTGGGAAATTCCCTTGAAAGGCCTCAGAGCTCGTTTCTGCAGTGGCCTCCGCCGTCTGTCACTGCAGGGAGGAGGGGGCAGGCCCGGGTGACTCTTAGGGCTCTTGCATTAAAATAATTACCCCCTCGGAACAGGTGTCCGTTCGGCCCCCAGCTCCGCCCCGCAACCCCAGCCACAAGAGAGGGGTCAAGAATGGAGTCAGGGCCTCAGACACAGAAGGTGAAGCCTGCTCCTGGTCTTGTGTGTGTGCGTGCCTGGGCGGGGAGGCGGGAGGCGGGAGGGGGGAGGGAGGTAGGAAAAGGAAGGGAGAAGGCGATCTGTCCAGGAGCTTTGGAGATTCTGTTTATGGAAGCTCGCGTTTGGTTTTTTTAGGTTTGGGGGAAATTCACTGCGCAGAGATAGCCATCACATATAACTGCAGGATCTCCTCATCTAGGGTCTAAATGTAGGGTTCTGTGATACCACGATCCTATATTCCAAAGCCTTTCTTTGGACCTAAATGGTGTCATTAGTAGGTATATAATAGTTTTTGAACAAAAGCGGTTAGGGAGAGCAGAAGAACTGGGTTTTGACCCATGCTCCTCACCTGTGCCCATTCCCCGGGACAGGAGCTCAATTCTGTTCAGCCCTTATGGGGCAAAAGAAAAGCACTGACTGGCTAGAGATATCCCCATTAGCTTTTCCAGGGCTAGAAGGGAAGGGGAGGAAGATGCTAGACAACCTGACAACCGTACCTGCCAGCATTTTCAGAACTTAGGTGAATGCCACAGGTGAGAGAGTCAGGGGCAGCGTTGGCCCGAGTGGAGGGCAGCTGTCTTCTCTCCTCCCTTCCCCCACCCCTCCAAGATTCCTGAACCTTCTACTGTCTCGCCTTCCCACTGCCTAATCCCGCACAGCTTCTCCTTCCCACAGACACCTCGACCCATCGCTTCCCTTCCGCACTGGGGGGGTCAGCGAGGTTGGAGAGGCGCTTGGGCAAAAGAAGGTAGCTAGAGCACCAGGCGCGGGTCCAAGCGTATTGCCAAACACAGATATTACACTGCGACATTCTGTAAATGAGATAATGATACATAAACCGGGATGATAGATGTGACATCCCCGGGATGTCTTCTCTAAATTAGCTGCTCGCATCGACTGCTAATAATGGTGAGTTTATGAAAGCAATTTCGGTGCAGAAAGCAGGAGGGTCTTCTTACTCTAATCAGCCTGCCTCGGTTAATGGATGAGGGGGTCAGGCTGAGAATTATTGACACGCCGGTGCCCTTAACCTGTTTCCCAATAAAGCTGATTAGTTTTTGTCAATTCATCAGCTAACCACTCTCCCTGGAACTGCATCAAAGCCTTATTTGCTCAGGGGAAATCAACAAGTCACAGATCAGATCCATTAAGGAGCGGCTCCTGCCGAAGACGGGTCCAGTGTCAGAAACCCACTCCCAGATTGACTTAACCAGTTGGTTGGATCCAATCAAGTTAGAAAAAGAGGGAATCAAAGACAAAGTGTGTATTTAAATGCGCGGGTGGTGGGATGGGAGTGAGAGGAAAATCCCTAAACTCCAAATGCGGTATAATTAATCAACTAAAATAATTTGGCAATGTTTAACGCAGAATCTTTTCTTCAGGTCTCTTCGGGATTCAGAGTGGGGTGCGGATGGAGACGCATGGCACCTTCTCCTCTGTCCTTTTTGACTTTGAATCTATGCAAAAGCGAGGTCTATTCTTTTGGACCGGGAAGAGTCCGGTTGCCCGAAGGAGGCAGACTTGGAAAGATCTCTTAAAAGTGGGAGGGGAGGAGCAGAGAGGCAGGAAGATGTGTTTTTATGTTCAGAAGAGACAACAGTGGGGGGTTAAGATACAGCTGACTCCACTCCGGGGAGAACGGAAGTCTAAAACTTGGAAGGAAAACGCTAGATGCGGTCTGTGGAGAGAAGTGGAAGGGAAAACCGAGTTTTGATCTTTTAATTAGGGACAATCCTAGAGAAGAAAGTAAGATGGAGAGTCTAGAGATAAGAGGAAGCTCCAAAAAGTAGCGGGGGCCGTGAGAAGATCTGATGGAAGAGAAAAACAAAACATGGAATAAAACCAAACAACCAAACCAAACACCTACCCCACCCCGACAAACAACACGAATCACCCTCCTCCCGTCCCCCATCCAAAAACAACCAACAGCCCCAGCCCAATCCTGAACGGAAACGTGAACCTGAAAGCAACAATAAGACAGAACCAGCCAAGCACAGTGGGAGGGAGCCCCTAGCAGCCAGCTCTACTTTTATTTATTCCTCCGCAGAATAAAGTAACAGCAGGGAATGTATTGTTTTGGAAAAATCAACACTCAGACTCTTCCCAGTTGACCCCGGGACGCGAGGGCCTGACCCAGTAGACCTCCCGAGAGCACTGGTACTCGGGAGGGTGGGAATCCCCTTTCAAATGCAAATGAATTGGGGGGGGGGGAGGAGAGGAATGGATGTGAAGATCTACGCGTTTATGGCCTCTACCTGCACACCTGGTAAAAGGGGTTTCAAACACCCCCTGAGGAACAGGAGTCGGGTTTGAACTGAGGCTCCTCCTTCCTCCTTTTCCAGGTAGGAAATTTGTGAGTGATTGTGTGCGGTCCCCTTGCTTCTCAGCAAACTCGGTATGAGAGGCTCCAGCTGGGAATGCGCTTGGCCTCGGATTATTGGACTTTAGGCGCCCGAGGCCGCCACGCCGCTGCCTGGGGCTTGGGGAGATGAAAACGTGAACGGTACCTTTAAGCCCCTCTCCACGGCCACCTTCCCCCACCCATCCCCCTTCAATTTAATTTCATTAAAACAGAGCATGAATATTTCTATTAAACCTAAAATGAAATATGAAGCCATTTAGACTCTGCCTGCACCAATCACCCAGATTTATGACTTTTATTCATCACATCAAGAGCTTGGAAAAATGAATTTTCTTCACCCAGGAAGGAAATAAAACCTCAGGCTTGGTCATTTCCAGAAAGCTGTTAATTTGCCCATGTGGTAATTACTTTCACAATTAACTAAAATACAAATCAACTTGACAAATTGGGCTAGTTTATATATTAATTAGCCCGCTTAAATTTATTCATTATGAAAAGACAATTTAAGGGGACCTTCGGTGTCTGTTTTATTGCAATAAATTATTGTTAGGAAATGGGGCTAATAAAATATCTTAATATTTAAGGATATTGTATACGCGGGGGGGGGGTGGTGGTGGCGCGAAGAATGCTTTATTGACAATTTCATTTTCCAATTAGCAATTTTGTTGTAATATATCTGCGTATGCAGCGTTACCAGAACGTGAGCCACGCTTTTTCTGGGCTTTGGGGAGTGGGTTAGTCCCGTGGGTGGGGAGAGGACCCCGACGAGTTCCGTGGGAGTGTGGAGGGTTGGACGACAGATCAGGCAGCTAAACGTTTGGTTTGCAGCAGCAGCAAATTAAAACGCAGGAGGAGAACCCGGGCAGTCACCTTCCACGCCCCCTCGTGCCCCCAGAGGGTTAAAGCTGGAGGATCAGACCCGGGCTTTCTCCGTCCCGACTCAGGACTGCAGTGCCTGATTTAATACAATGTCGATAGAATCATTCGATGCCTTTTAGCTTGTGATCTTTATAAATGTCCCTCTATTAAATTAGAAAATGATTCTCTTCTCGTTTAATTGTATTCTTTCGTTTCTTATTTCCAATTAATTCGTCCTATCGACGTTGCAATATTTTAAGTGACTCGAGTCCGTTTACAGTTAAAATATATGGGTCAGCACATGCAATTTTATACCCGACAGAACTATATAATGTGGGTTTTAACTACTCTTCCCTCATATGTCTTAAATATCTGGCTAAAATGCATCCTCTGATCTTCCCGCCTGCCCCCTCCCGCTGGCTTTGCTGGGGACCTCTCAGCCACTTTTAGCTCTCCTTCAACGGACTCGGGGCCACTTGAGGGTCACACTCTACGTCTCCCATAGCCCAACACCCCAGTCCTTGCCTTGAGTTATTATTATTGTTATTCGAAAGTTTGGTTGCAACTGGCATAAATAGGCTTTTAGCTGAAAGGACTCTTCCATCTCTGTCCGGGTTGCACTGAATATCTCAGGGTCTTTCATTTACCCATGAAGCAGCTGCTTGATCACTTTCCCTGTCAGTTGCCTTTCCCAGTAATGGGGATGGGTTTACATCGAACCATCCACAGTCTCCCTTTCATTTCGCGTGGGCCCACCAGAAGCTAATAGTCAAACATTACAAGTCCAGCAGTGCCCTAGAGGCTTTCCTTCTTACTAAATTCACCTTTGCCAGGCCCAAATCCCGTTAAACAAACAAAAACTCCCATGTAGCCTGTTCACTTAAGGAACTGATTTTTTTTAAAATTAAGTTTATTTAATTAACTAATTAAGAATATTTTCCCATGGTTACCTGATTCATGTTCTTTCCCTCTCCAATAGCCAATGAGCAATTCCACTGGTTTTTTTTTTTTACATGTGTCATTGATCAAGATAAGGAACTAATTTTTAAAACTTTATATTTCCTCATTTGCTCTACACTCTTTTGAGGGGCAATTCCACAGGAAAGAGAGAGCTACTTGGAAGGTAAGGGCTGCATGGCTGAAGGGTGGGGTACCTAAGGGGAGGTAGAAGATCCTGGGGCAGAGCTGTCTCCCAATTCTTCCCATCTCCTTTCATTGCTCTAATAAACAAAGGCAATATTTTAAATAAATGGCAGAAGACAATTTATTTGTAATCTACTTTTCTTCCTATATCTGTGTCAGTCATTTCTTCCAACCTTCTTTTCTTCTCAAGGATAAGAAACACCCTCCCCCCCAAACTGGGGACCCAGTTCATGGAGTCCCAAGGGATGGGAGCCATTCCAACATCTTGACCCCTTCAAGACAGGGAGACAGGCAGTGATGATACAAGCTACAACACCAGCTTGAGACCAACAGTCAACTGTGGAGCTGCCTTCTGCCCCAATCTGACCATAGACCTATAGATGAAACAAGAGAAGTCTCCCTCTTCCTTTTAGGGTCCAGCTCAGAAGAAATATTCTTTTCTTTCACCATCTAGGGTTTCTTCTTTTTGTGGATATATATGTTTCCCATTGCTACTATCTGTATACTGGGTAAATTTCAAAAACTTCAGCAAGAAAGTTAATGAATTTTGACTCATAAATTTGTTGTTTTTTTTTTAAACCCTTAACTTCTGTGTATTGGCTCATAGATGGAAGAGTGGTAAGGGTGGGCAATGGGGGTCAAGTGACTTGCCCAAGGTCACACAGCTGGGAAGTGTCTGAGGCCGGCTTTGAACCTAGGACCTCCTGTCTCTAGGCCTTGACTCTCAATCCACTGAGCTACCCAGCTGCCCTCATAAATTTGTTTTAACAGTGGCAAGCAGCTTTCTCCTGTATACATCTCTCATACTTCAGCTGCTACGGATTTTAGACACACTCAGGAGACTCCTTCACAATAGCTTCCCTACTTTTTCAGCATTGATCCACAGAGACTCACATGAAAAAGGGAGGAGGGGATGGATGGTATTAGGCCCTTCTTTAGGTTGGGTTGGTGGAAGGATGAGCAGATAGATAGGCCCTCCTCAGAGTCAGACTATAACCCTTTATTATGTCAGGTGGAATGAGAAAAAAAAAAAAGTTGAAACTTTTGTAGCTATGTGACCTCAAGATATGAAGTGAGCAGAACCAGGAGAACATTGTACACAGGAACCACAATGATGTATGATGACCAGCCGAGAATGACAACATGATGAAAAAATACTTTTACTGCCATAGAAGGAACAGAGTCCCAACACTGATTGAAGCATATCATTCTTCCTTTTATTTCCTCCATGAATTTTTCTCCAGTGTAAGCAATATGGGTCTTTTTCACATGATGAACTTGGAAATATGTATTATATTAAAATATATGTTCAACATATATTATTTGCTTTCTTGGAGAGGGGAGAAGGATGGAAGGGAAAGAGCATGAATTACAAAATGTCAGAAAACAAGTATTAAAAATGGTATCAATTGTAATCTGGAAAGTAAACATTTAAATTAAAAAAGATATCATTCCCTTTACCTGGGACTGAGTGTCTTCACTTGTAGACTGGATTTTCAGACTAATTCCTCATTTTGCAGATGGGGAAGCCCCAGTCTAGAGAAGTAGTTCTGACAGGTGGAGAGATAGGAAATGGATCGCTAAGGACCCTTCTATCGCTAAAATTTTGTTCTGTATTTTGGGAAATTCCTTCAGGAGTGAACAGATTTCCTATTTTGTACCTGATCCTTCCATTCTTTCCTCCATCCCTTTATCAGCATGGGTGAAGGAAAATTAAGTGAGCATCTTATTCTGGATATGAAACTATCCTCTGAGAAATGTCCTTCAAGTGATTTCTCTGGTTCTACAAATGATCCCCACTAATAGTCAGCTGGGCTCCTTCAACTAAAAGGAGCAAATTAGACCTGTATTCTGGGGAGAATTCTACCATGGGAAATGGGAGAAATGTTTATGAACAGTGAAGATATTTTGGAGGTCACATCTCAAATTCTCTTAATAATTCTCATTCATGGGGACAGCTGGGTGGCTCAGTGGATTGAGAGCCAGGCCTTGGGACAGAAAGTCCTGGGTTCAATTCTGGCCTCAGATACTTCCTAGCTGTGTGACCTTGGGTAAGTCACTTAACCTCCATTGCTTAGCTCTTTGTTCTTCTGCCTTGGAAGCAATACACAGTATTGATTGTAAGATGGAAGGTAAGGGTTTAAAAAAATTAGGTCTCATTCCACTCTTCTCTTGTCCTATATCAGTGAAGAAGCTACCCATGCTCAGAGATGTCACTGAACCTTTTGATACTTTTTTTGGCCATTACATTATTGTTGACTTATATTTTGCTTTGCATTAAAATTCACAGGTGTTTTTATGTAGCCACATGGTCCCTCTTTTGTTCTTACGTAGTTGATTTTTTAAAAAATGAAAACAAAACTTTACAAATTTATCTCTATTGAATTTTGTCCTATTACATTTAGCTCATTATTTCATCATGTTATGATTCTTTTGGTTATTGACTCTGTCATCCAACATGGTAGGTGTCCCTCTTAGGGGTTTCTATCAAATTCAGATTTGCTAACTGCTGACTCCTAGTTCAGTGCTATCTAGTTCCTAAATATTTTATTTCAACAAACAAAGACTTTGAAAGGGTTCCTCATGACAGTAGCCATGGGGGAGGAGTAAGAGAATCCTAGGATAATTATTGAATTATGTGGGCCATCATTTGGGATGACCAGGCAAGTAGGATAGAGCAAAGGAAAAGGTAGGTTCCAAAATCTGCAGAATTATATTTCTAGTGGTCTGTGGGAAATCTTCTATAATAGCAATAAGCAGCATATTACCTCTTCTGGGATGATATAAATGAGCATCTATCTCCTCTCCCTTCCCTGAGTTCATCTACTGGGTGCTAAAGGTTCAATAACCTACAGCTCTTTCTTTTCTAGGTGTTAGTTGGGATAATATGTTGATAAGAGTCAAACAAAATGAAGTACATAAGGAAAATTATCAGTAATTAGGCAGAATACAACCATTTATAATAAAACCTACAGTCAAATCTCTAACTTGGTTTCAGCCAGTTTTTATGGCAAATTTCTCCACCCAAAATCTTGTTAGAGTTCCTGACAAAAGTGAATTTATTTCAGTTTCATTTTTACTGCTTACTCTTCAGTGGAGATGCCAATAGTCAGTAAAATGGTGTTAAGGTAAATTAGTTAAAGGCTTTAGAGCCTCAGCAAACTCCCAAAAGAGACAATCGGCCAAGTCTGAGTAAGAGATGATGCCTGGAGAAGGAATCTTGAAACATGAACTTTTATTTCTCTATGACATCATTTGTGGGAGGGTGGCTTTTGCTCTGTTTAACTTAGTTGTTAAAAAACAAAAACAAAAAGTGAAGAACCATTTCTCCCTACCCTGAATGTCAGTGTAGATTATAGTTTTAGTCCCTTTCTTTAGCCTTCCTCTTTACTCCCCTAAAGAGGCGTTCTTTTTAAAAATTATTTTAATTCTTTCTAGATTACATGTTAGTTTAATTTTTTTTAAACTCATACCTTCCATCTTGGAGTCAATACTGTGTATTGGTTCCAAGGCAGAAGAGTGGTAAGGGTAGGCAATGGGAGTTAAGTGACTTGCCCAGGGCCACACATCTGGAAAGTGTCTGAGACCAGATTTGAACCTAGGACCTCCCATCTCTAGGCCTGGCTCTCCATCCACTGAGCTACCCAGATGCGCCCTGGTTTAATTTTTAATAGTCATTTTGTGATGTTTTGTGATTTATGTTTTTTCTTCCCTCTCACCACTCCCCCATCCCCAAGAAGGCAGGTAATCTGATATAGGTTGTGAATATGTGAATACAATACATATTTCTATGTATTTCTCATGTGAAACAAGACATATATCCCTTACACTAGAGAAAATTAATGGAGGAAATAAAGTGAAGAATAGTTTGCATCAGTCTACATTAGGACTCTGTTCCTTCTATGGCATTAGATATAGACTTTTTTTTTTTTTATGCTTCCCTTGGAGTTGTCCTAGATCCTTGCCTTGCTGATAATAGTTGAATCATTCACAGTTGATCACCATGCATTATTGTTGTTACTATGTACAATGTTCTCCTGGTTCTGCTTACTTCACTTTCTATTACTTAATATAAGTCTTTCTAGGGTTTTTGGGATCATCTTGTTTGTCATTTCTTTTTTTTTTTTATAGATGATTTTTAAAAAATTTTAAACCCTTAACTTCTGTGTATTGACTTATAGGTGGAAGATTGGTAAGGGTAGGCAATGGGGGTCAAGTGACTTGCCCAGGGTCATACAGCTGGGAAGTGTCTGAGGCCGGATTTGAACCTAGGACCTCCTGTCTCTAGGCCTGGCTCTCAATCCACTGAGCTACCCAGCTGCCCCCTTGTTTGTCATTTCTTATGGCACAATAGTATTCCATTACAATCATATACCACAACTTTTTCAGACATTCCACAACTGATAGACATCCTTCAGTTTCCAGTTCTTTGCCACTGCAAAAAGAGCTGCCATAAATATTTTTGTGTAATTTTTGTACATTATCCCCTATTGTTAATCTCTTTGGTATGTAGACCTAGCAGTGGTATTGCTGGGTCAGAGGGTATGCACAGTTTTTCGTTCCCTTGGACATGTCCAGATTGCTGTCCAGAATGGTTGTACCAATTCACAGCTCTACCAACAGTATATTACATCCCAATTTTTCCATATCCCCTCTAACATTTATCATTTTCCATTTTTGTCATGTTAGCTAGTCTGATAGGTATGAGATGGTACCTTGACATTTTTTAAATTTGCATTTACCTAATAGTTATTTGGAGCATTTTTTCATAGGGTTAAAGATAGTTGTAATTTCTTCATCTAAGAATTGCCTCTTCATACCCTTTGTCTATTTATCAATTGGGGAATGCTTTGTATTCTTATAAATTTGACTCAGTTGTCTACATGAGAAATGAGGCCTTTGCCAGAGAAACTTGCTATAAAGATTTTTTTCCTAATTTGTTGATTACCTTTTTATCTTGGTTGCATTGATTTTGTTTGTGCAAAATCTCTTCAATTTATCATGGTCATAGTTATCTATTTATATCTCATAATATTTCCTATGCCTTGTTTGGACTTAAATTCTTCCTTTATTCATAGATCTGACAGGTAAACTATTTCGTGTTCCCCTAATTTGTTTATGGTATCATTGTTTATTTCTAAAGCATGTATCTAATTTGACTTTACCTTGGTATATGTTGTGAGGTGTTGGTCTGTGCCTAGTTTCTGCCATACTGTTTTCCAGTTTTCCAGCAGTTTTTGTTGAATAGTGAGATTTTCTTCCAAGAGCTTAGATCTTTGGGTATGTTGGTCATTTATTGTTATCGGTTGAATGCCTAATATATTCCATTGGTCCCCTATTCAATTTCTTAGCCAATACCAGATTATTTTTATAATATAGTTTGAGATCCAGAACAACTAAACTACCTTTCTTCATATTATTTCCACTAATTCTCTTGATATTCTAGGCCTTTTATTCTTTCAGATTAGTTTCGTGTTTTTTTCTAGTTTGATGAAATAATTTTTGGGTAGTGTGATTGGTATGGCACTGAATAAATAAATTAATTTAGGTGGAATTGTCATTTTTATTATATTAATTTTGCCTACCCATGAGCAGATAGCTTTCCTAATATTGAACCATCCCTGCCCTAAAGAGACATATTTAACTATCTGCACATGAATCTTGTGGTCCCAGTAGAATGTAAGCTTCTTGGGGATCTATTGAAGTCTGGAAGATCATATTTCCTAGCCTGCCTCATATTTAATTTCAATCCTACCTCAAATTATTGACTTACTAGTTGTGTGCCCTAGGACAAATCACTTAACATCTCTCAGTCTCATTTTCCTCATTCATAAAATGATGATTATAATAGCACTTACCTTAAATGCTTGTTGTGAAGATCAAAAGAGATTATAGATTGATATATATCTATATATCTATATTTAGATATATCTAGAAAGGTAGACAGAGATAGATAGATAGACAGACAGATAGATAAATAGGCAGATAGGCAGATAAACAGACACAGCCAGCCAGATAGACAGACAGACAGACAGATAGATAGATAGATAGATAGATAGATAGATAGACAGATAGATAGATAGATAGGCAGATAGGCAGATAGGCAGATAAGCAGACACAGCCAACCAGATAGATAGACAGACAGACAGATAGATAGATAGATAGACAGGCAGGCAAATAGATAGATAGATAGACAGACAGACAGACAGACAGACAGACAGATAGATAGATAAGTAGATAGTTAAGTAGGCAGATAGGCAGATAGACACAGCCAGCCAGATAGATAGACAGACAGATAGATAGACAGATAGGCAGATAGATAAGTAGGTAGACAGATAGACAGACAGACAGACAGACAGACAGACAGACAGATAGATAGATAGATGGATATTTCTAAATCTCAAAGCCAGAGGTATACTGGTAAACATTTAACAGTTACCTCTTGGAGGAAGGGAAAGATGTATATAAAACATGGCACGCTTTCATGTTTAATCTGCATTATGAACATTTTTTCCATCACTTTCTTGTGTTTAGCCAATTAAGAACAATAAATCAAGCCCTGATTTGTAGCATTTGCAGAGGTATAAATGTTCCCTGAGAATTTAGCATCAGCTCTTCCAGGTTGGTGTAAGCTGGTTCCATCACATCCTTGTAAAGCTCTATATAAATGTTCATAGAATCATACATCAGAGCTGGAAGAGACCTTAGAGGTCATCTAGTAGAACTCTCTCTATTTTACAGGTCATGGAGGAAACTGAAAGCCAGAGTAATTGTATGGTTTCTCTAAATTTCTCCAGGTCCATATGATCCAAATATGCAGGGAGGCAGACTGTGTTCGAACACTCAGCTATTTTTTCCCACCTAGGTGTAACAAATGGCTTTTGTGTTGCATATTTTTTCTATTTGGTCCATATTGTTATTGCTTCCATCTCTGACATTATTTATTACCTTCTGTTTGGTCATAGATCTGCATTTTGCACTATGAAGCCTCTACTATACAGAAATGGCATTAGGTACAATACCTGCCCTCAGGGAGTTTACAGACATTCTGGGGAGACAAGACTCACACATGAATTAATTAGAAAATAATACAAAACACCATGGGACTTCTCATTAGATTGTGCAGTAGGAAATCCCAGAGACAGAGCTACTCCTTCCACAGAAATGTCTTTTTCTGAGATGTTCATGGCACTTGGAACAAAATGATTGATTGAGACTACAAAAGCCGCAGTAGGCATAAGAACTCAAAGGAACTTTTAAATCATTGTGATATTATGAAATTCTTCAGAGAAAAAGAAAAGTCAATGTTGGCTCAAGCAGTTCAAAGCTTTGTGAATAAAGTAAGACTTGAGTTGGGCTTTGAAAACCTCAAAGATTAGAAATATATGGAAGAGTCCTTTGTTATTGCTGTTCAGTCAGGGCAGACTCTTTGTGACTCCATTTGGGGTTTTCTTGGCAAAGATAATGGACTGGTTGGCCATTTCCATCTCTGCTTCCTTTTCCAGATGAGCAAACTGAGACAAACTAGATTAAGAGACTTTCCCAGGGTCACACAGCTAGCAAATGTCTGAGGCCAGATTTGAACTTGGGAAGTTGAGTCTTCATGACTCCAGGTTCAGCATGCTGTACATGGTACCACCTGGCTTTCCAGAGAGCCCTTCCATAACATCTAGAAACAAGTTTACTAGGATTCTCCAATCTAAGAATCAGGACAAAATACTTTAGCTTATTAGAGCAGACACCTTGCCAGGAGGTGATATTAAGGTATTCGGGGCATTATGTCCTTGGGCATTTGAACATAGCAGAACATCACTAGCCAAGACTGTTGCCAGTAAATACAATTTTGCAACAGTTGAGCACATTATATCCTAGAAGCTCTTGGACAAAACGTGGCAATTATAGGTAGGACATACGAGACCCTTTGACAGGATAAGGCAAATGCCTTTTTTTTTCTTCAATGACTTCATCCCTTATAAGATGTCCCAGAGAGACCAAACCTCTGAATCAGGTAATTTGGGGCAGCTTGGTGGCACGGAGGATACTCTATCTAGTCAAGAAGACTTGCGTTCAAACTCAACCTCAGACACTTACTAGCTATGTGATCTTGGGCAAATAACTTAACCCCTTAGCATCATCCCCAGCACATAATAAGTACTTAATAAATGTTGACTGATTAAATTATCCACGATCACATGGGTATCTAGTGGCAAAACTCAGATTTCTGACCAAACAGAAGTAATGCTACAATGTCAAACAGGATAAATATGGATATAGAACAAACGTATAGAAAAAATATGCCATAACATAAGTACAATTTGCTAAAACCGTGTGGAAAAAAACCTACCAAATGCTAAAATATTTTCTCCCCTTTTGCTTCTTCGAAGCTTTATCCAGACATGATACCTTGTGTTTTCCCACCTCTTGACTTTTACCTGAGCTGTTATTCCCTACACCTGAAACATCTTCCTTTTCATTAAAAAAAAAAAAAACACACATTTTTTGGGGGCAGTTGGGTAGTTCAGTGGAATGAGAGCCAGGTCTAGAGACAGGAAGTCCTAGGTTCAAATTTGACTTCAGCCAGTTCCCAGCTGTGTGATCCTGGGCAAGTCACTTGACCCCCATTGCCTACCCTTACCACTCTTCTGCCTTGGAGCTAATACACAGTATTGACTCCAAGATGGAAGGTAAGTGTTTAAAAAAAATTTTTTTTATTCAAAATTTTACAAAACCAAATAAGACAAACATTTCCATGTACAAAGTCAAAAAAGATAGTTCACAAATGAAATCACAAATCTTCTATATGTTTAACTTATTTTTCTTCATATCTACATAATAAATACCATCCCCTAATGTCCCAGCCCTTCCTAACTCTCCCTGCATCACCGAAGGTGGCTAACATGACATATAAATTAAGTCTTTCATATTTCACCTTTCTGTTCACTTTCTGGAGGTAACATTCACAGTTTATTCTTCTATGATTAAGTCTCCTGGTTCTACTCATTTCACTGTTCTTTATCTCATGTAATACTTTTCAAATTTTTAAAAAATTATGTATTTATTTGGATTTAAAAAAATTTTAATAACAAATTCCCACATAAGTTTTCCAAAGTTATATGATCCCTGTTGTCTCATTCCCTTCTTCCCTCCGCCGTCCCTCCTGGAGCTGACAAGCAACTCAATCTGGGTTATCCATGTATTATCACTCAACACCTATTTCCATATTATTCATTTTTGTAATAATCTTTTAAAACCAAAACCTCAAATCATAAATCCAAATAAACAAGTGAAAAATCATATGCTTTCATCTGCATTTCTACCTCCAACAGCTCTTTCTCTGGAGGTAAATTGTATCCTTTTTATAAATCCCTCAGAATTGTCCTGGATCATTGTATGCTAGTAGCAAAGTCTATCACATTTGATCATCCTACAATATTGCAGTTACTGTGTATAATTATCTCCTGGGTCTGCTTATTTCACTCTGCATCAGTTCATTAAGGTCTTTCCAGATTTTTCTGAAACCATCCTGTTTGTTCATTCCTTATTGCACAATAGTATTCCATCACATCATATGCCACAATTTGTTCAGCCATTCCTCAATTGAGGGACATCCCTTTAGCTTTCAATTCTTTGCCACCACAAAAAGAGCAGCTTAATATTTTTTGTAGAAAGTTGTCCTTTCCCATTAAAAAAAATCTCTTTGGAATGCAGACCAAGTAATAGTATTATAGAATGAAAGGATTTACACAGTTTTATAGCCTTTTGGGCATAATTCCAAATTGCCCTCCAGAGTGGTTAGATCAGTTCACAACTCCACCAACAATGCATTAGTGTCCCAATTTTGCCACATCCCCTCCAACATTTATCATTTTCCTTTACTGTCATATTGGCCAATTTGATAGGTGTGAGGTGGTACCTCAGTGTTGTTTTAATTTGCATTTCTCTACTCAGGAGGGATTTAGAACATTTTAATTTAATGTACTCAAAATTATCCATTTTACATTTCAAGTTGCTCTCCATTTCTTGTTGATTCATAAATTCTTTTCCTATCCATAAATCTGGTGGGTAGTATATTCTCTGGTCTGATTTACTTATGGTATCACCTTTTATATCTAGATAGTATATCCTTTTTTTTTTTTAGACCCTTAACTTCGGTGGAAGAGTGGTAAGGGTGGGCAATGGGGGTCAAGTGACTTGCCCAGGGTCACACAGCTGGGAAGTGTCTGAGGCCGGATTTGAACCTAGGACCTCCCTTCTCTAGGGCTGACTCTCAATCCACTGAGCTACCCAGCTGCCCCTTCAGTTATTTTAATAGGACTGAGTGTTGTATTTCGTCAAAGGATTTTTCTGCATTTATTGACATAATCATATGTTTTTCATTACTTTTATTATTGACATTATTAATTTTGTTTGTAGTTTTCCTTATATTAAACCATTCTGGGCATAAATCTTGTTTGGTCATAACATATTATTTTTATGACATATTTTCATGTCTCCTAACTAGCATTTCCTTTAAGATTTTTTGCATCCATACTCATTAATGAGATTGGCCTATAATTTTCTTTCTCTGTTTTTGCTGTTTCTGGTTTAGGTATCAGCACCATATTTGTTTCATATACTTGTTATTTAAAATAATTTGTTTAGTATTGGAATTAGTTGATCCTTAAATGTTTGGTAGAATTTGCTTGTAAATCCATTTGGTTCTGATGTTTTTTTTTTCCTAGAAAATTCATTTATGGCTTATTCAATTTCTTTGTCTAAAATAGGTTTATTTAAGTATTCTTCTCTGAGAAGAATGGGGGGGGGCAAGAATTCTTCTATTTTTTTTCATTTTTAAATTTGTTTTTATATAATTGAATCAAATACCTTTTAATAATTACTTTAATTTCATCTTCATTGGTGGTATATTCACTGTTTTCATTTTTAATGCTAGTGATTTTTTTTCTTCTCTGTTTTTTTTAATAAATAAGATTAACAATGGTTTATCAATTAGATTAATTTTTTTCTCATAAAACCAACTACAAGATTTATTTATTAATTCAGTGGTTTTCTTAACATCCAGTTTTATTAATCTTACCTTCAATTTTTAGGATTTCTAATTTGGTATTTAGTTAGGAATTTTTCTAGATTTTTAAATTGCATTCCCAATTCATTGATCTTTGCTTTCTCTATTTTATTAACATAAGCATTTAAATTTCCTTTTTTCTTTGTTAAATTTTTTATTTTAATAACAAATTTACACATAAGTTTTCCAAAGTCCCAAAGTTTCCCTTTCTTCTTCCCTTCCCTCTCCTGGAGCTGACAAGCAATTCAATCTGGATTATGATATATTATCATGCAAAATATATTTCTGTATTATTCATTTTTTGCAAGTGAAAATACGAGCATTTAGAGAAATCAATTTTCCTCTAATTACAGCTTTTGCTATATACCATAAATTTCGTTATGATATTTTATTATTGTCATTCTCTTTTATAAAATTATTTAAATTACTTCAATAATTTGTTCTTTAAAATTCACTCATTAAGATTAAGTTATTCCATCTCCAATTAGTTTTTACTTTTTTCCTATAGTCCCCATTTTATATACAATTTTCATTGTCTGAGAAGGTTGAATTTAATATTTCTACTTTTCTACATTTAACTAGAATATTTTTGTGCTCTAATATATGGTCAATTTTTGTGAAGTTGCCACATACTGCTGAGAAGAAAATATACTCTTTTCAGTTCCCATTTAATTTTCTTCAGATATCCATAATATTTAACTTATCTATGATTCTATTCATCTCCTTGACTTCTTTCTTATTTATTTTTTGGGGCTAGACTTATCTAGTTTTGAGAGGAGAGATTAATGTCCCTCAGTCTTATTGCCTTGTTATCTATTTCTGTCTGTAACTCATTTAATTTTTCCTTAAAAAATTTGAACGCTATAACATTTGATGCATATAGATTCCCTGTTTATGTCTTTTGATTATATCTGTTTTAGCTTTAACTTTGTCAGAAATTATGATTGCTACTCTCATTTTCATTGTATCAGCTGAAGCATGGTATATTCTGCTCCAGCCCTTTATTTTTACTTTATACGTGTCTCTCATTTTTAAGTGTGTTTTTATAAACAATATATTGTCTGGTTTTAGTTTTTGGTCCCTTCTGCTATCCATTTTGGTTTTATGGGTGAATTCATCCCATTCACATTCAGTATCATAATTACTAGTTGTATATTTCCCTCCATTATGTTTTTCCTCATTGTTTTCCTCTTTCTTTTTTCTGTATCCCTCCTCAGACATCCATTTTTTTCTACCATCTCTCCAATTTGCACTCCTTCTCAGAAAACTGCCCTTATCCTCTCCTTTGCTCTCCGAGTTTCAGATTGGTCCTCTTTTCTCTCTCTCAAGGTCTCTCCCTTGTCTTTTCCCCCTTATCTTTTAGTTCATATTCTCCCCCAGAAATACTTGAAACTCCTTTAGTTTCTTAAAGAGCAATTTTTTTTTACCATTTATAATTATATTCAGTGTTCCTGGATATGTTTTTCTTGGTTCTAAGGCCAGTTCTTTTGTTCTACAAAATGCTTTTTTCCATGTTCTGTGTT
Organism: Gracilinanus agilis; assembly: GCF_016433145.1. NCBI lineage: Eukaryota > Metazoa > Chordata > Mammalia > Didelphimorphia > Didelphidae > Gracilinanus > Gracilinanus agilis. The sequence goes on along the minus strand of NC_058134.1, from coordinate 89,625,847 downwards.
CTTGTAATATTGCAACTGCTAAATCTTGTGATTGTAGCTCAACAGAATTAATTCCCCCCCTTGTTGTCTTATTTTTTCCTTGACCTGGAATTTATGGAACTTAGCAATGACATTCCAGTGGATTCTTTCCATTTCTTCTTTACTCTCTGATTCTAGAATTTCTGGACAGAGTTCCTTGATGATTTTTAAAAATTTTCTATTTATTTATTATTTTTAAAGTATTTTTCCATGGTTACATGATTCAAGTTATCTTCCTCTTCTCTTCCCTCCCTCCTCTCAGAACTGAGAAGCAATTCTAATGGGTTATACATGTATACCTATTTCTATATTATTCATTTTTATAATAAAGTAATCTTTTAAATCCAAAACCCCAAATCATATACCCATATAAACAAATGATAAATCTTTTGTTTTTCTTTTGTGTTTCTACTTCCACAGTTCTTCTTCTTGATGTGGATAGCATTCTTTCTCATAAGTTCTTTGGGATTCTTGATAATTTCTTGAAGTATGGTGTCTAAATTCTTTTTTTGATCATAACTTTCCAGAGTTCAACTATTCTTATATTGTCACTCTTTGATCCATTTTCCAAATCCATTGTTTTGTGATAAGATGTTTCAGATTCTCTTCTCTTATTTCATTCTTTTGATTTTGCTTTATTATTTCTTGTTATCTTGGGAAATCATTAGCTTCTCCTTTTCCAATTCTAGTTCTTAATGGATTATTTTCTTCTGTGAGTTTCTAGATCTCTTTTTTCATTTGATTGATCTTTCTTTCATAATTTACTTGATTTATATGTGTTTGTATGTATATCATGTTATAATTTTAAGTCTTACAAAGAGAGAGAGAAACACCTTATTTTGCATCTCCCCAAGGCCCAGTATAGTACTTAGTACCAGAGTTGTATTTGCAGAGTACGCTAAAACATTACTCATACCAATGAGTCATAAATGGTGAATTTGGCTTTGAAATTTAATTTAATTCCACGATATACTCTTATAGTTTCATAAGATGAATTGTTGTTTTATGTATAGCAATTATGCTTAATTTTTCTGGTTGTTGAGTCATTTTTCAATTGTGTTCCCTCTTCATGACCCCTTTTTGGAGTTTTCTTGGCAAAGATACTGGAGTGGTTTGTATTTCCTTTTCTAGCTCGTTCTTATAGGTGTGGTAACTGAGGCAAATGGGGATAAGTGATTTGCCCAGGATCTTATAGCTAATGAGTACCTGAGGTTTAATTTGAATTCAAGTCTTCCTGACTCCAAGCCCCTTGCTCTAGTACTTTGATGTCTGTTTGATGAATAAAAAGACTATTCCTTATGGTTCAGTATTCAGTAAATATTCACTTTAAAAAATTCTTCATCTGAGCACCCTGATGAAATGTGCTTGCTCACAGGGTATATTTGATACGTGAGTGTTGAATAAATGAATGAATGAATAATATCCATCTTAGGGGGATAAAAGCAAATTAAAAGATGACTGCCTATATAAAGTTATTATTTTTTAAAGTAAATTGGGGCTGGTAAAGGAGGACTTGGAAACATGGTATTTCTCTACTCTGTTCAAATACCTAATACTGAATGGTTTACCAGTTGTATAAAAATTGGAATAAAAAAATCTCTTCTAAATCCTGGGATGTAACATATTCAAACTTTCCATTAAAAAAAAAAACAACAATCCCAAAATGTGACCAACAGGCTTAGTCTTTTTCTCCTTTTTAAGATAAAAAAGTCCCCTGCACTGGTTAGTTATTTATCACTTCCTCTCTCAGCCCTTTGGAAGGAGACTCGCCCTGCTCTGCCCATGAGAGAGGGTCAGTCTGATGCCCTTAATATATACATGTGTCATTTCCATGGTAGTAACCAAAGGTGCCCAAATGAGATAAATAGTAAATTCTCTCTTCAGGTCTCAGAAACATTAACTGAACAGTCTGAGACAGAGCATTAGGAGATAGACCTTCTGTTGAGTCCTTGCTTGGACTGTAGCAGCTGGGGATGGGGCAGGCGTGGGGGGCAGACAGGATGGGAATTCAGGCCAGGTTGATCATGGAATGCTGCCAAATATTCGATGAGGAACTTTACTGTTTGCCTGTTGGGCATTAAAATGTCATGAATCATTGACAAGAAACCAAACAGTCCTGGATACACATAATAATTTAAACCAATATCACGTAAAATAAAATTGTATTTCCTCGATTATACTGTCACACACAGGCAACAGAGATGGGCACGTAGTTATGCCCACTTCACTTGTGAGTGTGGTCTCTGTCTTACACCTCTCAACAGAGACACACACAAGTACACCCATCTTGACACCCTGGTTGTGTCAACACTCTGGGCTTAGATAATAAATACTGGACCCAGCACACCTTTTTAATTGCGTCTATAAACTGGGATTAACCCCCAACACAGGTTTCACTGTTGCAATTAAATGTCCTCAAATAAATTGTTTCCTCAATAAACAAATGGAAGGGACTGTGTTTGCCCTGAATAATAACAGGTGTAATATTTTACTTGCTAAAGTTAAGTATTAAGTGGAATCAGTTTCTGGCCCTGATTTATTCCCTGAGATCGGAAAGTCATTTTTCACAACGTCATGTGCCGCCTCAGTACTGTATAAACAGCTAATAATGTACTAAATCAACCCAGCCCGACCTTGTGTTTCACCTGAGGCCACTGAGCCCACAAAACAGAGAATGGTGGGCGATCCAAAGGGAACCAGAAAAAAAACCAATATTGATCCTTAAAAAAAAAAAAACACTTAGAAGAAAATGACTGTAAAGTGGGTAGTTTTATACTTTCATTCATTTCTCTTTTGCAATGATTCAGAATTGAAGAATGATCCAGACATCTGGTTAATCATTAAGTCATCCACCAATGCTTTCTTGCATGTGTATTCTTTTTGTGTTTTCTGGATGGGGTTAAACAAGTTGATCTTACTTTTCCAGATGCCCCAAACCTTAAGTATAACCTGATTGATGGCTCATGTGGAGATGAGAAGTCATACAGAAAAATATGTAACATAAATGGTTCCCATCGCATCTGTTTTGGGTTTTCAAAGATGGCTTCCAAAACAGAATTATGGAATTCTTGGGCTTGGGCATGCCTCTGAAGTCATGGATCTCTAATAACAATAACAGCAATAACACATCTGTGTAGAACTTTAAGGTTCAAGTCTGAGAGTCATAAATTTAGAAATGGAAGGAACCTTGGGGGCCATCTTGGTTAACTCCTTTATTTTACAGTTGAGGAAATGGTGGCCCAAAGGGGTGAAGTTACTTGCCCAAAGTGATTCAATCAAATAAAAATGCATTAAATGTGTATTAAATACAAGGCATTATTCCAAAGCTGAGGATATAAAAATGGAGGGGATAGAATAAACATTTATATAACACCTACTATAGGTGTGGCGCTGCCTAAACACTTTTTTTTTTTAACAAATATTATCTCATTTGATCCTCACAACAACCCTGAAAAGTAAGTGCCATTATTCTCCCCATTTTACAAATGGGGAAACTGAGGCAGGCAGTGGTTAAGTGACTTTGGTATGGGTCATACAGCTACTAAAAGTAAGAAGCTGGATGTGAACCCAAAAAAATAAGTTTTCCTAACTCTAACCATTGTGCCACCTAGCATATGACATGGTTACATCTATTTAAAATGTCTTTTAAAAATTCTGTTCCATTTCGGAATACTGTGGAAATCACAGGTACTAGTTTAGTCTGTGAGGATGCTATAGTTTATTGGCGGAGTTCTCAAGAAGATTTCAAAGTCTGTATTTGTAGTATGCCAAATGTCGATCCAGGAGAGAGAGTAATCTTTTGAAAGGCAAGTAGAGCCACCAGGTCATGTCTTGCTTGGCGTTAGACAGGTACCGACTTTCTCCTGGTGCAGAGATGTGTGGTTTAGTTTCCACCATTTCTTTGGATAATCTGCATTGACCACTAAATCCAGGTCCTTTAAAGATAATCCTTCTGGATTGCTGAATGGTAATGACCAAGTCCTGAATAGCTACTATAAACCATCCCTTTTCCAAAAACAAACGCTCATGATGGAGCTTCTTTTGCCAACAGAGTGTTAGCTGAGCTCACAAAGATGTCACTCAGAGAGGGGCTTTTGATTCTATTCTTGGATCGTGACCATTTCTTAGGTTCTGTTGGCAAGCAAACCACTTTCTATTACCCTCCACAAGTCCAATGGTGTGTCCTTGTTATCAGCCTTTATTATTGCTCAGTAAATTATCTCTTCCTTCCAGAATGATTTCTGGTAGATTTTTGGACCTTTTTGTCATGTGATCTAAGAATGTTTATCTCCTTATCTCTTCTTCCTTTTTGTTGAAAAAGTGATAGTCTTTCTAGAGTTGCGTTACCATCATGGGCTCTGTGTTTTATGAATATTGTATAGCTTTTGGTTATGAGCGTATCTAAATCTGTTAGGACACATTTTACAATTTTAAAATTTTACATTAAGATGAGTATTGTATAAGTACTAATTGATTTAAACATGTTCTTTCCAATGAACTTTGATTTCAGGATGTCATTAAGTCTCTTAATGTATTCAACCACATTTTCCTGCTTGATGATAGTTTTATATTCAATGTGTCTTGCCTAGAGACCAAAGTTATTTGTAAGAACTGCACTGCCTTAATTCATTGGTCAATCTGACCTCAAGATTCTTGCTCAAAACCTTCAGTCTCTGCCTTTCTTTGGCATACATTAAGAATTTTATAATTATTAAGTCCAAATGACATTTTGATATCATTAGAGAAAGATTCCATGAGATAAAGGAGCTATTTAAAATGGGTTTTGGTGAACAGTAGAGCTTGATGTCATCTATATACATCTAGTGAATGAATGAAAAGAGATTAATGAAATATTTTGGTGTGGCTCCCTATTTAAGTTGGAAGCCGCATGTAGTTCTGTTTAAGAAAGACAAAAATGGATGGAAGGAAGGATAGGCAGAACCTAATGGGCATAAATAATCTCCCTGAAAGATGCCATGCTTTATATAAAATTTTCTTGACATTATTGTGTTGGTAGCATGTTTTAAACAGAGTGATTTTTCTTGGGGACAACAACTACTCTAGCATTCTCATTATGCTTGGGTCATTTTTATGTATTTGCAGTGTGTGAACAAGCCATAAGTGTGGAACTGAATCAAAGACTTTGAGATGATCATTAAAGGCAATGTAAATATTATGATAATTTCTGGCAGTTTATTCAGTAATTATTGATTTGATAAGTTGTTCTTTACACCCCTGGGATATCTTGGCTCCCTCTTTTGCTCCTCAGCCAATACACTCTTTTCTTGTATTTATAGATTATTTTTTAAAAGGCGGGATAAGTTGTAAATCTTTATATAAAGTACATCAGCACATAATTGGGCTATTTTTAGTGGTATCACTGGCATTCTCATCTTCTATAGGAAGCATGCAATTCCTCTTGTTAAGAAAAATGGAATCAGGTTTCCCCCTGAGAGAAAGCTGGTAAAGTGCTAATAATTCATATGCCATGGTGGGATATTTGACTTAATAATTATGGATATTATTTGGCCCTACTGCTTTCCAGTTTTCCAGAGAAGCTAGAATTTTCAGGCACTTGCCTTCTGTTACTCATTATATTAATGGTGCACTAATCTTTTGTTTCTTGTTTGATTGTTGTTTTGAGTTTCTTGTACCCATAATAGATAACTGGAAATTTTCCACATCTTTCTTCCTCAGGGGTTCTCTCCCCCCCAACCTATAACTTCTTTGCTTCTCAAACTTCTAGAGCAGGACTTCTTACACTGAGACCTATAGATCTCCAATGGGTATATGAAAGTGGTTGGGAAAAAATTATGTTTTTATTTTCATTTATCTTTCACTGAAATTTAGCATTTCCTTCAATTAAAAAAAAACATTATTCTGAAATGGAGTCCATAAGGCTTTTTCCAGAGGGGACCATGGCACTAAAGAAGTTAAGAACCCCTAATCGTCTTTGTCATCACCATCATTCTCATCACTGTTATCTTTTTCTTATAATTTTTATTATTAATCCTAATATTTTTAAACTTCATCAGAGGAACAGTGATACTGGTAAGCTCTCTGATATTTTGGTAGACCTAGTGTACACAGAATTATATAAAGCTTCTAGTGTGTATGTATGTGTACCAATTTCAGTTTCTCATCCAATTGGTGGTGGGAGGAGAGAGAGGCTGCTATCAGAAGACTGGTGCCAGTAGTTTTGTGTAACTTCCCAGTAACCAAGACTTGACTAGATGTTCACAAAACAATTATAAAATACTATTTATCAGTATCATATTATGAGAGAGAGAGAGAGAGAGAGAGAGAGAGAGAGAGAGAGAGAGAGAGAGAGAGAGAGAGAGNTACTGGTAAGCTCTCTGATATTTTGGTAGACCTAGTGTACACAGAATCATATAAAGCTTCTAGTGTGTATGTATGTGTACCAATTTCAGTTTCTCATCCAATTGGTGGTGGGAGGAGAGAGAGGCTGCTATCAGAAGACTGGTGCCAATAGTTTTGTGTAACTTCCCAGTAACCAAGACTTGACTAGATGTTCACAAAACAATTATAAAATACTATCTATCAGTAGCATATTATGAGTGAGAAAGAGAGAGAGAGAGAGAGAGAGAGAGAGAGAGAGAG
>NC_058134.1:89598000-89618908 GCF_016433145.1 Gracilinanus agilis | reverse complement strand
AAAGAAAGAAAGAAAGAAAGAAAGAAAGAAAGAAAGAAAGGAAGGAAGGAAGAAAGAAAGAAGTGGTAGCCAGAGATCTCTGAAATTTAAGTATTGCATAGTGCAAAGAGTACTAGACAGTGGATTTCAGTGAAATTTTGTTCATTTAAATGTTTTATTCCTGTTTCCCCTTAGGTTTCTCAGTAAAACAACTCAGATAAAATACAACTAAATTCATGCATTTAGGGATCTTTGTCATTAAAGTTAAACCATTTAATTAGAGTAAAATTCTTTAATGGTCTAACCATCATTATTATCCTAGTCCAAATGTTTTCCCTTCTTTGCAGCGTTATTCTAAACCTTAACCAAACTGTGTTTTCCGTCAGTCAATGCAGAAATGTATTCTGTTACCAACTAGGAGGGAGAAAGATGTAGTGTTTGTACAAAGATTTAGATAAACCAAATTAACCTTCCCCAAATGGATTATCTAAATTAAGAGAGGTCATTTGATTTACCTAAACTATTATTTATGTGATCCCGAACACTTTTGAAAATAAAGGATAATGTGCAAATAAAATGCTTAATTTATAAAAATATATTCAGCTCATGAATATATTTATAGAAGGACCATTATAAATTCCTAGGAGCACCTGATGAGAAATTTATTGATAATGCAATTTTTCTTTTGAAAATGTAGATAATGATTTCAATTTGGGATTAAAAATTAAATTAATAAGCATAATTTGATTCAAACATGTGCCTCCTAGTGATGTACAGTGCTAATAATATCTATCTAGCCAGCTAAAGAGGTTTTAAAAGAGTATATTGGGCTGATCTACAATTAAAATACTTATCTGCCCTTTATTAATGCTGCATTAACCTTTACATTAAAATACATTTAGAGTGACCACTGAAAATGTAAAACACAAATAAAATAATTTTCAATCCTCTTGCCATTTTCCTCATAAAAATGAGAAATTGATTTTTTTTGTTTTGTTTATGTGGCAGTCTCTGGTTCTATAGAAAATACATGGTGTTTAAAATCTAAAATACATTTTAGGACATCTTTCAGATTTTTTTTCTCAGTATAGGAAGTTATTTTAAAAAGATCAATTATTAAAATACAAATAAATACATTACTGAAATCCCTTCATCTCCTTAGGCCTCAGTTTTTTCATCAGTAAATTGAGGGAGCAAAATGTTTTGCACTAACATTCCATGATTTATGACTTTTATTTAATTTTATCATAAGATTATTTACAATAGCATCTTACCCTGACACAGTTGGAATGAAGAAAAAATAAATTGGGAATGTCTACTTATATTTGATATTTCAGGCACAGATTAGACACTGTATCTATGAACTATTTATATCTTATATGCTTGAATTTTATATTTACATAGATTAAATTTAATCCATGGTTGTCATTGGGGTTGATGTTGTGTGTGTTTCTATTTAACCCTTTTCTACAAGCATTTATTGAGCACCTACTATATATGAAAGGCATTTTTCTAGGTGAGAGGAATACAAAGTCAAAATAAATTATAATATATATTCTCTCAATGGGGCATTGTGTGTTTCTGGAGCCTTCTGAGAATGAAATGAACAATTGGAGGGAGCTGGTAACTGACTTAGACTATTAGGATGTAATACTTTGGGCAAAAACAAACCATCCAAGACTTGTAAGTAGAACCAAAACCCCACTATTTTCAATGTCCACAATGTAAAAGAAACATTATTTTAAGTCACCAGATCTCAGATTTCTGGAATGATTTGTCTTGAAGAGGCAGATAGTGAAAACCTCCTCTCAGGAAAAGGTGGTGAGCACAGATGAAGTATACCACTTGTGGGGTTAGATGTGAGCTATATGTTGCCTTGTTTTATTTAGGGATACTCTATTAACAAGGAAGGATCCTATAGTGGTGATCATATTGAGGAATTATAGTATTATTTTAAAAATTCTAACATCGTGAAAATGTTTTTGTATTTAAAAGTAAAAAAATCTCCTTTGAAGGAGGGTTGGACAGATCCCAGGACTGGGGTGAAATATAGGATATCCTGCCTGAGTATGACATCTTTTTCCATCCTTTTGCCACCCTCTAGTTCCTAGTAGGACAAGAGGAAACTCTACAGAGTAGAGGGCTATTTCTTAGAATAGACCCCAAGTCCTGTTTCTTGTGATTCTCTGGAGCAGTCATAATTTGAATTCCTTTGGGCTTCATCATGCCCTCAGCACCATCTTATCCTCAGCAAGATCGCTTCAGCTATTATACTCATACCTCAGCTCCTGGCATCCCTCAGAATAGAGGGTGGAGTGGAAAATTCTTCCCCAAGCCTCCAGTTTAAGGAGGGTACCCTGGCAAGCCATCCCTTCGTTTCTCACCCAGTTGCAGCCTTTTGGACTTTTCCATCATGGCAGGAGCCAGATAACCTTCTCTTCACTTCTCTCCACTTTCATTTTCCCTTTGTGTGTTTCCCCATTAGAGTATAAGCTCCTTGAGGGCAGGGACTACCTTTTTTTTTTTTTTTGTCCTCAATGCTCAGTACATTGTCTAACAATTGGAAATGCTTCTTTGATTGACTGGTTTACCTTGCCCCAACAGATATAACTCAGAAGAAATAGCTATTTCTTAACAAGAAAGTACACCCTGCAAAAATAGGTGTTACTAGCCAGACCAGGTTCTCAGGATTCTTCCTGGCACTATCTGGTACAGCTCCAGACCTTCAGAGAAACCCAAAGAATGCCCCCAGGCCACATTTACCCCTTCCAGGAGAGGGCATTTTTCAACAGACTTCTGAGAGTGCCTGGGAAGGTGGGGAGCTCACCTCTCCAGCAGAGGACGCTAGACCTGGCTGTAGGTTTCAATCTGGGATTCTAACATTGGGACCTGGAAGTGGGCATCATCATTAAAAGATTGTCAAGCCAGGCAAAAGAAGCCTTTATTTGTTAGTTTGAAACATTATTTTGAGGATGTTATGATTTAGTTGCTTGTGAGTGTCAGGCTGCCCAACAGGGCATCTCTCTCATATTTCTGGATTGGGGTCTTGGGGAAGAGAAATTCTAAACTCCTACTTCATGTCAGCTGGGCGTGAATAAATTATTTTCCTAGAGTCTCTGTGTTTTGCATTAGTTTTGGCACTTGGGAAGCTTTCATTTCAAGGACTTGGTCCAAAGCTCTACTTTTCCAACCTCTTGTGTTACTATCTCAGTTTTATATAATATTTTCAGATTTAATGAACAAAGAAAAATTTATATATATACATACATATATAGAATATATATCCACATGCATAGTGTATATATGTATATATATACACATACACACAAATACAACATAAATATAATATGTATATAACATATATATCAGTAAAGTGGCAGAACTTGTGACAAGGTTTGGTTTTGTTTTTAAAGAAACCTTAAAGGTCAGCACTAGGCTTTAGTGCACATACTGATATCTTTTTCTCTTGATTTGTACATAAATTCCAATTTCCTCATTCCTCATCCCTGGTCTCGTGGCTCCAAAGGTGGGCTAGCTCTTTCCTATGGATCCAATCTTGGGATCCTGAGCATCCTATGCCTCAGCAAGGCAATGGAAGGGGCTGAATGGGGATTATCCAGTCTGCAGGAGGGGCCTCTAGTGAGAGTGGAGAAAGACTATTGAATTGGGTCATTGCCATGGCATTTCAGAACTCGGCAGTTCCCTCCCTTAGACCCAGATTTGAAGGACAAAACAACACAAAGGCAGGACCTAAATAGCACATTTAATGATAATGAATCTCTCTTTTTAAAGTGAAATAAGAAGAGGTTATATGAAACTCAACATGGACACAACAACAGTTATGAATGTATGACTTTGCATGTCCATATTCATTAAAACAGAGTTGAGTTCCTTTAAACACATTACAATGGTGTTTTCAATTTTGGGGGGTAATAAATGAATTTCTTAAGTAAGTTTCCTTTTTATTATTCTATTCCTCCCCACCCCAACTGGGCTTATGATTTCATTGGTGAAAGGAATGTCCTATAAGGGAACTAACTCCCTTTATCAGTTCAGAACAGCAACTGTTCTTCAATTTTTAGCCTTAGAAAGTCACCTAGAGAATTGAGAAATTAACTGACAGACTGAGATCCCATGGCCAGTATGTATCAGAGGCAGGACTTGAACTCAGGTCTTTAGGACTAAAAGATTGGCTCTATCCATCAGACTATTCTGCCACTCTCTAATTACCTTTCCTCTAAAAGACTAATTTTCTAAATTATAGTTTTACGGAAAAAATACAAATAGATGGAAGTGTCTCAGTGGGAATTGAGCTTTTTCAGGGAGGTTTGTGATTTTCATATCCGAGTTTTATATATTACCCTTCTATTGACACAATTTTTTGATTAATATTGTGTATAACATTCCTTAATGCATCAGTGGAATTAATTATGCAGAAACACTCGGCCACATGGACATTATCCTGATTAAATGACGTTCTATTGACAAAACGGCAGTTTAATATTGAGCTTCCCTAGAGCTTTATACCTAATCAATTGCCTTGATTTGCTTAGCCAACTTGCCCGAGTAGGAAATCAGATAAACCTGTCCCATTGTTGCTATTTACTTCTATTATTATAGTTACTATCATGTGGGTGTCCTGGTGATGGATCTCAAGAGTCGGATTTGGATTTCTCTACAACATTGTGATTTGACAGAATCATAGAACTGGAAGGGACCTTAGAGCTCATCCATTTAGCTAAAGTTCTTTATTTTTTTTTCAGGTGAGAAAACTGGCAAAACCAAGACAAGAACTCAGGTCTCTCGTTCAGTTCCACCATATCACATGGTGGTAACCCAGACATAGGTTTCAAACTTTTGAAAAATCTGTGAGCCCCGTCCCTCACTTCCTTTTGAGAGAAGGCAGGATATTAAATCACTCTCTCTATAGCTAAACGAGAGCAAGTGTAGGTGTGGAGGATGTAGAAAAATAGGAGACAGACCCAATGGAAATAGTTCTGTCATGGGTGTAGGGGGACCTAGGATTGAGCTTGAAGGAGAAACACATTTTCTTCTATAAATAACTAGAACTGTATACCTTGGAGAGTCAGAGAATGACATGGCTATGACATGATATCCACATCATGACTCATAGTCACTAAAGGATCAAAATCAATTCAATTTAATTCAATTCAATTTGGCAAGCATTTATTAAGCACCTATGAGTCAGGCAGCATGTTAGGTATTGAAGCTGTAAAGATTAAAAAAAAATATCTCTGCCCTGAAGGAATTTATATTCTACAGGTACAATACTTATAAATACAAAGTGATTTCCAAAATAGTGGGGGACACTATTAAGAGGATCAGGAAATGTAATTCAATCCAATGGGCAATAAAGAAATTAATTTTTAATATAGTTTTTTTCTAGTTACATATAATAATTTTTAACATTCATTTTCTAAAATTTTGAGTTCTCAATTCTCTTCCTCCCTCCTGGAGAGAGCAAACAGTTTAATCTATATTGTACATGTGTGATCATGTGAAACATATTTCCAAATTGGTCATGTTGTTCAAACATATAAAAACATACAAAAACATATAAAACAAAAACAAATAAAAATTCACAAAGAAAATAAAATGAAAAATAATATGCTTTGATCGGCATTCAGACTCCATCAGTTCTTTCTCCGGGATTGGATGGCAGTTTCCATCATGAGTCCTTTGGGATTGTCTTGGTCAGTTTAACTGATTTAAGCCATTCATAGCTGTCCATTGTGCAATATTGCTGTTACTATGCACAATGTTCTCCAGATTCTGCCTGCTTTACTTTGCATCAATTCATGTAGATCTTTCCAGGTTTTTCTGAAATCATCCTGTTCATCATTTCTTACAGCACAGCAGTATTCCATCACCAACATATACCATAATTTGCTGTAGGAATGTAGGTAAGGGATAGAGTAAATTTCATGGATTAGCTTAAAGAGGAAAAGAAGAAAATTTGGATATAAGCCCTGGGAGAGGATTCTGACAAAGAGAGAAGGATTGTGGGAGTTTACTGGCATTAACAGTCTTTTGCTCTCCTGTTTTCCACTGAGATGGAAGGAGGTTTTGCTCTGGCAAAATTTCCCTTGGTAGTCCTAATCTTGTGGAGAGACTAATGATTTCCTTGGTTGGGAGTTTGTTTTGGAGAGGACTGCTTTTCCCCTGAGGTACAGAGACTATCTGCCTGTGATCCATCTGCCAGAAACCCAATTGGCCAATGTAATCCAAGAGTTGTCAACTGGGACTTTGAGTTATCTAGTGAAGCCAACCCCAGATTTTAGGTAAGGGCTCAAATACACCTGTGAGTCCTTCCTTCCTCTTTGTCCTTTTTGTTAATCCATATAATTTATCCTAATTTAGGATAGTTATAGTCAGATAACTTTTGGGGTCTTAGATAAGAGCAGGGAGATATAGGAAGGGTTTGAGAAGATCAGAAGAGCAAACCCCATGAGGGGGAGCGTATATTGGTGGGAGGAGATATAGCTTAGTAGATTTAGGACTATATTTATAATTTCCCTACCCTTAATAAACTTGGTTTTAATAATTTCAAGGGTTGTGCTTTACTGGCCCTGAGGAAGTTCCTAGGTGGGTTTTATCATCTCTCATCCATCTAGGAAGGATCCCTATTTCATTGCTCACTCATTCCCCACTTGGTGGGCAACCCCTCAATTTCTAATTCTTTTTCAATACAAAAAAGAGCTGCTATTAATATTTTTGTACAAATATGTCCTTTCCCCTTATTTTTTATTTCTTTGAGATACAGACCTAGTAGTGATATTTCTGGATCAAAGGGTATATACAGTTTTATAGTTTTGGGAGCGTAATTCCAAATTACTCTCCAGAATGGTTGTATCAGTTCACAACTCTACCAACAGTGCATTAGTGTCCCAATTTGCCCCCATTCCCTCCAAAATTTATCATTTTCCTTTTCTGTCATATCAGCCAATCTGATAGGTGTGAGGTGGTATCTTAAGAGTTGTTTTATTTTGTATTTCTCTAATGAAGAATGATTTAGAAAAATTTTTTCATGTAACTGTAGCGTTCAGTTTTTCCTCTGAAAACTGCCTGTTCATATGTTTCACCATTTGATAGTTGGGGAATGACTTGTATTCTTATAAATTTAACTCAATTCTTTATATACTTGAGAAATGAGGCCTTTATCAGAGAAACTTGCTGTAAAAATCCTCCCTCTCCCAGTTTTCTGCTTCACTTCTAATCTTGGTTGCGTTGGTTTTGTTTGTACAAAACCTTTAAAATTCAATATAATCAAAATGATTGCTTTCACATTTTGTAATGCTCTGTCTCTTGTTTAGTCACAAATTCTCCTCTCATCCATAGCCTCAAGAGGTAAACTATCCCCTGCTTCCCTAATTCTTTGATGTCTAGGTTTTTATTTAGCCTTTATGTCTAAGTTATGTATTTATTTTAATCTCATTTTGGTATGCAATGTAAACATTGGTCTACACCTAGTTTTTGCTGTACTGTTTTCTAGTTTTCCCAGCAAATTTTTTATCAAATAGTGAGTTCTTGTCCCAAAAGCTGGGATCTTTGGGTTTTGCAAACATTAGATTACTATGAGGGCAGCTAGATAGCACAATGGATAGAGCATTTAGGTCTGGGGTTGGGAGGACCTGGGTTCAGATGTGGCCTCAGATACTTCCTAGCTGTGTGACCCTGGGGAAGTCACTGAATTAGGTCATACTAACACCATAATACTCATTTTGTAGCTCGATCATTTCAGTACTCTTGGCCACTCCATATGGGGTTTTCTCGGCAAGGATATCGGAATGGTTTGCCACATCCTTCTCCAGTTCATTTTACAGATGAGGAAATTGGTGACAAACGGGGTTAAAAAGGACTTGTTCAGGATCTCATAGCTAGTAAGGTTCTGAAGCCAGATTTGAACTCAGGAAGATGAGTCTTCCTTGACTCCAGCCCTTGAACTCTATCCACTGCACCATGTAGCCGCTTATATTGTGTGTACCCATTTTACAGATGGAATAACTGAGGCTCTGGAGTGAAGAAATGACCCACTTAGAGTTTGTAAGGCGAGTCACAAAGCAGTCAGACTCCAAACCCCTCAGGGCTCCTGATTCCAAGTCGTGGGACATTTCCCACTGCTGTTCTGTGCTTTTCACTAGACTCCATTGCCGGAGCTCAAAGTAGCCATAGAAGTGTTGAACCCACAGCAAGGTCAACACCGCAGGAGGCTGGGCTATGGTGGCACTGAATAGCTGTGGGCAGAAAAGCCTTCAAAGGCGCTAAGGAAGATCACTTATCAACAGCAAGACAATTTGGTAGACTATTAATGATATGGAAGCATTTGCATAGTGATTTACAGTTTCTCAAAGTACTTTTTTATCCATTATCTCATTTGATCTTCACAACAACCCTGTGAAACAGGCAGGGCAGGGCAGGGCTGATTATCCCCATTTTATTGAGAATGTGGTTGCATCAGACTCTATATACCAGGAATGGCCAATATCTAGAGATTACAGGGCAAGGTCAAGGGCATCAGCAGGCAGATGAATGGCAGTAAAAATTGCACCAATCCTGAAAGATTCCAAAGGGTCTTTCTGGGGCTGGGAAGGAGATAAACATCTTTCCCCATCAGGTCACTGGTTCCACTTAAAATCAGATTGATAGTTACCAGTCAGCATAAATCCCTCTGGGAGCCCTTTGGCATCTTTGGTAAAAGAAGTTGGTTTCAAGCCATTTCCTAACTGATGGGAGTCCTCCTCTTTCTTAAAGCACTATGTTAATTGGCAATTTCATCAAAGAGGTCTTGGAGGGAATGGAGATCATTATTTGGTACAGTTTTATCAACTCTTCCATGCCATGAACATTTATCACCAGGGCCACTGATATATTTTTCATTATTAGTATTACTTCCTCTATTACTTGATTTAATTCTAGATTATCCTGGGGCTGATTACACGGTTTATTAGTTAGCCAGGCTCTCTGCTGCCCTTCCTTCTTCACTGGGGGATCCCCATTATTTTCTCTATCTGTTGGCACCTACATAGCCTGAAAGAGCTCAGTTAGTTCATGCTATAGTAAAGCAGATGGTGGAATACGGTGCCAATAATAATAATTCACCTTTATATAGTCTTTGAAGGTTTCTGAAACCCTTTCCTCACAAAAGTCCTGTGAAGTAGGGGAGAAACGGTGGTGAGAATGGCTGGTTCTATAAAAAGGAAGAATCTGGGCCTCTGACATTTACCAGTTGGGAACCAGGGATGAGTCACTTAACTCTTCTGAGCACATTTCCTTATTTATAAAATTAGGATTCAGTTTAACAAGCATCTTTTTTTAAAAATTCACCAAGCATTTAAGGAGCTACTTTATGCCAGGTACTTTGTAGGGTTCCACTGTGTGGAGCGACAAAGACAAAAATCCAAATAGTCTAGGTCCTCTGAGAGCTTATATTCTACTGGATGATATTAATTACACCTATAGAACTGACCTAATGAATTTGTGAAAAGCAAAATAAATTATACACGTCAATTCATTTTCTGTTATTCAGTAGTGTCTGACTCTTTGTGGCTCCTTCTGTTATTTTTTTTGGTGTTTTTTTTGTTGTTTTGTTTTGTTTTGTTTTTGGTAAAGATACTAGAATGACTTGTCATTTCCTTCTCCAGATCATTTTACAGATGAAGAACTGAGGCAAACAGGGTTAAGTGATTTGTGTAAGATTAAAAATTAATGTCCAAATACTTTAGGTATTATATTTTTATAAGAATTTATTAATAATAACTTGAAGAAAAGGATGGTGATAGCCTGAGCAAAGAGGAGGATCCCAGATGAGAAAGAGGGAGAGAGAGAAAGAGTTAGAGAGAGAGAGAGAGAGAGAGAGAGAGACGCAGAGAGAGAGAGACATGCAAAGAGAGAGAGAGAGAGAGAGCAAGAGAGCATAGGAAGAAGAGGAGAGAAAAAGGCAGGGTTCCAGCAAACTTATTTACAAAACTTAAGGATGCAAAGTGGACATGTAATTCAAGGAATTCTGGGAAAATTAAAAGAATTCTGGGAAATGGAGTCTTTAGGATACAACATTCTAATTACACTCTTATCTAGGGTCACTACCTAGAAATGTCTGAGACCAGATTTGAACTCATCAAGATAAGTCTTCCTGATTCCAAGCCCAGTGCTTTATCTACTGTGCCACCTATCTACCCCAGTCAATCCTTTACAAAACTTAAAAAATAAAAACAACATACTACATAAGTGTCAAACTATTTTTAAAGTTTTATTCAAATTTCCATCAAAATCAAAAAGGCTAGTTGACTTGTCCATGAGTGTTGAGTTGGTAAGTGCCAGAGTAGAGATGAGAACACAGGCTCTCTGGACAATAAGGTCAGCATAATTTCCACAGGAGCAAACTGTCTCTCAGTATCCAGCATTCATTTGTAATCTTCTTGAATTCATTTCCCACTAAATGTTTACCTGTCCTCGAGTATTCATTTAGGGCTGTGGGCACATTGGGTTTTTGGTCCTTCGCTTGGCAGGAAGTATGTAAGAAGCCCTTGCCTTCAGTATGGGCATCACCTTAGCATGCAGGAGGAGGAGGTCTCCAATTTTAGATTCAAATTCTCGGAGACTACATCTGAGAGTGGATTGTCTTAATCCTTCAAGCCTTAGGGCAAAAGCTGTACATGTTCTGTGGTCTCATTTGGATGGAAATGGGCAGAAACTGTTCAACAGGTGGGCAAAGGTGATGAAAAGCGAGGAGAGATCTCTACAATTCAGTGTAAGATGAGTGAAGAGTTGACTGATGTGGAGCTGCCTGTATTTTTAGGAGAAACTGACCCTCTAGCCTTTCTGTCCAGGAACTCCTGAATCCCCCTATCAGAGTTCTTAAGGGTCCCCAGAAAACCTCCTCTTCTATCTCAGCTTCAATCCTGTGCCATGTTTGTTTAAAATTCAGGGAAGTTATTATTATATCAGTCTTTATCATTTTTAATCATAACAGCCACAACCCCCTTGTAGAATTTGGCTGGTTTTAGGGGAGGCACACATTTGTTGACCTTTATCCATTCCTTTCCTTTTGGAAATTTGGACCCTAAGTTTTGTTTTCAGACCTACCTTTTCCTATAAAAATGCTAAATGGTACAACTGAAAATCTAAAGTAAATTAGACTTGGTTATGATTTGAGACTTTCGAAAATTTGGAGTCATTTTAGGGTATTGCAGTAAGGTTGTAAATCACCATCTGAGCTCATAGAAAATGCTGAAAAGGCATAATTACTAACAGGCTGCATTTATCCAGCACTTCACCATATCCAGAGCACTTTTACACACACATTATTTAATTTGATCTTCACAACAGTCCTGGGAGAGGTAGTTAGTACAAGGACCTGTGATTTGTCGGTGTGGGAACTCTCTCCATCAATGAGATCACAGTCCCTCTTGAATTTATAGTGGTTTTTTTATTTTTTAGAGAAAAATTTTTTCCATGGTTACATGATTCATGTTCTTAATCTCTCCCCCCCAAACCCCACCCCACCATAGCCAACTGGCATTTCCACTGATTTCTTCATGTGTCATCGATCAAGACCTATTTCCATATTATTGATAGTTGTACTAGGGTGGTCATTTAGAGTCTACATCCCAAATCATGTCTGCATCAACCCATGTGTTCAAGCAGTTGTTTTTCTTCTGTGTTTCCACTCCTGCAGTTCTTCCTCTGAATGTGTGTAGTGTTCTTTTCCATAAATCCCTCAGAATTGTCCTGGGTTACTGCATTGCTGCTAGTAGGAGTCCATTACATTAGATTTTACCACAGAGTATCAGTCTCTGTGTACAGGGTTCTCCTGTTTTTGCTCCTTTCACTCTGCATCATCAAATTTATAGTTTTTGAGATGCAGAGAGGTTTGATGATGGGATGTTGATTGTTTCCAACTCCTCTACAGCATCTCTCTAAGTACCATTTACTAGAAGATGTCCCCTTTAGGAATCCTCTTTAGTAGCTGGTACATTGAAATTGTATATGGTGAGATGGCACTTGGTACTCTGCATCTCAAAAACTATGGGAGGAAAGAATCAGGAAGGGACATGACTGCCCCTGGCAAGATGTATTAATGGCACAGAATTCTAGCTAATCAATAGTGGACTTAGGATTGTGGGTTTGGGGTACATCCTAAGTCTGTGTGGCTGATAACAGCAATATTTTAATAACAAGTAACTAGGAAAGGCTTAATTTCTCTGATTTGTATAAATAGAAATCTTGTATCCTTGGACTTCATCTCCCAGCATCCCTTTCCTCTTTCATTCCCCACCTTGCGTCCTTAAGTAATTTTTATAAGTTTGATGTAACTCCGCCTCTCACTTCTTTTCCCACATGTGCAGCTGGGTTGGCTCTCTCTTTGCTCTAGCTTTTTACTCTCCTCTTGCTTCAAGTTATTATGAACAAATTTATTAAATAAAATACTTGGAATTATTGTATATTAATTTTTAATCTCACAATTTAATGTAATGATCTAAGACAATTCTGAAAGACTCATGATAAAAAAATGTTATCTACCTGCAAAGAGAGAACTGATGAACTCAGTACAAATTGAAGCATACTCTTTCACTTTCTTTTTCTTGCTTTTTTTTTGCAAAATGGGAAATATGAAAATGTTTTGAATGATTTCACATGAATGATTGCTATCACATTGTTAAACTTCTCAATGGATTGGGGAGGAGCTAGAGGGAAGTAGGGAATTTGGAACTCAAAATTTGAGGAAAAAAGGAATGTTAACAATAAATAAATAGATAATGAATTGGGAACAATTAAGTCAGTGTAGTTTTAAAAAAAAACAACCAATAAACAGAAATCTTTACCTTCTGTCTTAGAATTAATACTTAGAATTGGTTCCAGGGTAGAAGAGCAGTAAAGGCTAGGCAATGGGGATTAAGTGACTTGCCCAGGGTTACACAGCTAGGAAGTGTCTGGGGTCAGATTGGAACTCAGGTCCTTTCATTTCTAGGTTTGGCTCTCTATGCATTGAACCACCTGGCTGCCCCCATGGCAGGACTTTAAGTTTAATCTGTATTATTGTACATTATATATTATATTATATCATATTAGATTAGATTAGATTATAATATGTATTATTCAATATTATTAACATCTTCTCCATCACTTTCTTAAGGTTAGATAACTGACAAACCCATTAATCAAGTCCTTTAACAATTCCCAAGGCATAAGTGATAACCCTGAAAATTGAACAATTGGTCCCCAAGAGTCTTGATATACATACTGAAGGATGATTATGGAAGTGTGCCCAAGTCTCTGAGGTGTATCTAGGAAAGCTTTGATGTGGTGCAAATAGAACAACATTGAGAGTCACTTATTCTAATCCAACAGTTACTTTTTCTGAGGTACAAAAATATACATAAGTATAAATTCTGTTGATTTTTATGCATATATTTTGTCTCCACTATTTTACCCAATTGTTTCAGTGGACTTCTTTGATAATTCTCTGGAAATTTCACAGTTAAACCATCATGTCATCTACAAATAGAGATCATTTTCTCTTTTCTTTACCCATGTTTATGCCTTTAATTTCCCCCTTCTCTTACTGCTGTTGTTAGCATTTTTAGAACTCTGGCAAATAATATGAGGTAAAGTGGGCATCCTTCTTTACTCCTGTATTTATTGAGAAAGCTTCTAAAATTTCCCCCATATATAATGTTAGCTTTTGGTTTTACATAGAGACTTTTTTTTATCACATTAAGAAAATGATCTTTTTTTGCCTGTACTTTGTAAGATCTTTATCACAGATGAATGTTTTCCTCTGTCAGTCTTTTGAATATATTCATACAGCCATATAGTTTTTGATGCTTTTGTTTTTATATGACTAATTGTATTAATTAGTTTAATAATGTTGACTCATTCTTGTATTTCTTCTTTTAATTTTTAAATTTTTTTTAAATTAATTTTTTTAAACCCTTACCTTCCACCTTAGAACCAATACTATATATTGATTCTAAGGTAGAAGAGCAGGAAGGGCTAGGCAATGGGAGTTGAGTGACTTGCCCAGGATCACACATCAAGAAAGTGTCTGAGGTCAGATTTGAACCTAGGACCTCCCATCTCTAGGCCTGGCTCTCAATCCACCGAGCTACCCAGCTGCCTCCTCATTATTGTATTTCTGGTATAAACTCAACTTGATCTTAGTGAATGAATTTTTGGCTAAATTGTTCTAGTTTTTCATGCAAGAATTTTATTTAAATTTTTAAAATTGATATTCATTAATGATTCTAATATTCTTTTTTTCTTTGCATTATTCTTCCTTGATTTAGATATTAGGATTATAATTATCTAACAAAAGGATTTAATAGAGTGTTTTCCTTTTCAAATTTTTGAGAATAATTTGTATAGCAGAGATACTAATTGTTCCTTAAAAATTTGATAGTATTTTCTTATAAATTCTTCTGTTATAGATTCATTTTTCTTTTCTTTTTATAGTTCCTTTATAGTTAATTCATATCTTTAAATATATTCCAAATCTGGGAGATAGCAGGAGGAAAGGCACAAATAGAAATTAGCATGATTGATAGGTGAGAAGAGGAAACACTAGATACACTTAACCTTTCATTTTACATTTGCTTTTGAGACTGAATAGGAATGTCAACTGGTTTTACTCCTTTGTTGTTCAGTTGTTTTTCAGTCGTGTCAGACTTTTCATGGCCCCATTTGGGGTTTTCTTGAAAGATACTGGAATGGTTTACCATTTCCTTCTCCAGCTCATTTTACAAACAAGGAAATGGAAGCAAACAGTTTTAAGTGACTTGCTCAAGGTCATATAGCTAGTAAGTGTCTGAGGCTGGATTTGAATTCAAGACAAATCTTCCTGACTCCAGATCTGTTCCTCTATCCTCTGCATGACCCACCACCCCCTTTACTCCTTTATTCCCTATCAATCCTGAAATATAGACCAAGGAAAAGGCTGGCCTTGATTATGGACCCCACATCAAAAAAATGGGGAAATTCCTAAAAGTACTTTTGAGTTTACCTCCCAGGGCTTCTTCTGGGGCTATTTGTCTTAAGAATAGCTTGACAGTGCTATTCAACAATAATCCAATAATAGGGGAAAAGACTTTTACAAAAATATTTATAGCCCCCTTTTTGTGGTGACAAAAATTGGAAAATGAAGGGATGCCCTTCAATCGGGGAATGGCTGAACAAATTATGGTATCTGATGGTGATGGAATACTATTGTGCTCAAAGGAATAATAAACTGGAGGAATTCCATGTGAACTGGAAAGACCTCCAGGAAGTGATGCAGAGTGAAAGGAGCAGAGCCAGAAGAACATTGTACACAGAGACTGATACACTGTGGTACAATCGAATGTAATGGACGTCTGTACTAGCAGCCATGCAATGACCCAGGACAATTCAGGGACTTATGAGAAAGAACACTATTTACATCCAGAGAAAGAACTGTGGGAGCAGAAGAAAAACAAGTACTTGATCACATGGGTTGATGGGGATACGATTGCAGATGTAGACCCTAAACGATAACCCTAGTGCAAATGTCAATAATATGGAAATAGATCTTGATCAATGTCACATGTAAAACCCAGTGGAATTGCTCGTTGGCTATGGGAGGGGGGTGGGAGGAAGGGAGGGAAAGAACATGAATCATATAACCATGGAAACATTTTCATAATTAATCAATAAAATAAAAATAAATTTAAAAAATGATCCAGGTTGCCTCCAGGAATTGTCCTAAATACTAAGCATTTAGGAGAAAAGACAAGAATGAAAGAGTCCTTTCTTCATGGAAGTTACATTCTACATACATATTCCATTCCCACAGATAAATAAATGCAAAATAAATGTAGCCTGTCTTTAGTCACATCCACTGGGGTTAGGGACAGGCAGTTTTTACCAGATTCCCACTTTCTGAGGTTTGCCATGACTTTTGATCCTTGAATGGGCTTTTGGGGAAAACAAGATAGATATGAAAAAGGAAGGGAATCCATGTTGCCAGGCTCTGTGGAAATTCGGGGCAGGATTGGGATGTTAGAAGAACTTACCCTGGCATAGGGCACCCTTTCCCTACCCTTCCTCCATCTGTTGCAGCCTTGGGGCTCTGTTGGCAATCTGAAGGGGAAGGATTAGTCCCCTTGTCGAGAACTGATAACCACATGGGATGGAACTTTGGCATAGTTAGATAGGAGCCTTTACGACCCACTGAGCTTCGGAAGGGGAGTCTGGCTGGAAGCTCAGATTATCTCCCAGACAAATTGTTAAATTATTAGATCACTTCTTCTGGTCTCTGTCCCCACCTGCTTCTTTCCCAGCGTAGGGAGGGATGGAGAGCTGGAGAGGGACAGGTCATTTGTCCCTCCTGAGATGCCAGGCTGAAGCAACTTGGATTTGTAATTTCATTGCCATGATTTTAACACTTTCAATCTTGATGCTATTCTAGTTGTTGTTTTTTGTTTGCATTAATCAAATAAACAAACTCAGAATATTAAATTCTGATTTGTATGGTTGTCAAAGGCATCTGGGAGAACTGACAAGAGGGAGAGTTTCTTTTGTCCTTAAGGAGACACTATTCTCCTTGTTGAGAGTTGAGGCGGGAGAAAGAACAAAAAAGTTCCTCTCTTAATTTAAATAGATGGGAGACTGTTTGAGTGTGTTTGTGGGAGAATCTCCCGATTTCCCCAAAGGAAGGAGAAAAAAAAGAAAAATTTATCAACACAGGATCATAGTTTTAGATCTAGAAGAGATGTTAGAGGCCATTTAGGCCTATATCTTCATTGGGAAATTAGGTGGCACAGTGGGCAGAGTGTCAGACTTGGAGTCAGGAAGACCTGAGTTCAAATCTGTCCTGTGGCTTTTATTAACTGTGATTTCATTCATGTTTGCTTCAGTTTCTTTATTTATAAAATAAGATAGAAAAGGAAATGGCAAAACCTCACTAGCTATGTGATCCTGAACAAGTCACTTAACCCTGTTTGTCTCCAGTTTTCTCATCTGTAAAGCAAGCTGGAGAAGAGCATGGCAAACCACTCTAGCAGCTTTGTCAAGAAAACCCTAAATGGGGTAATGAAGAGTGGCATACAACTGAACAACAACAACAACAGCAGCAGCATTTTACAGATGGGAAAACTGAGGGCTGGAGAGTTTCAATGATTTGGCCAAGGGTCTAGACCAGTGGCTCCCAAACATTTTTGGCCTACCGCCCTCTTTCCAGAAAAAATATTACTTAGCGCCCCTGGAAATTATTTTTTAAAAAATTTTAATAGCAATTAATAGGAAAGATAAATGCACCTGTGGCCATCACCGCCTCCCTAGATCGCTGCAGCACCCACCAGGGGGCAGTAGTGCCCACTTCGGGAATCACTGGTCTAGACCCAAAATGCTGGGAACTGAAGACCCAAGGACCAAAGCTCAAGTGAGGTGAAGACTGGAGAATCAGGCATTGAAGGTACTGGGGGGGCTTCCTCCCCTTCTTTTTCTTTTTTTCCCAAAGCCTGAGGGGCTGTGGCTGCAGTTTGGCCCAAGGTTCCTGTGTCTGGCCAGTAGCTGAGTTCACTCAGCACCTACACAGCAGAATACTCACTCCATGCCTTATTAGCACCTGCTTTGCTACAAATTCAAGCTCACATTGACACATTACCTATAGATCAAATAAATACATTTTTTTTTCCTTTGCAGGAAGAAGCATTAAGCAATTAAGGGAACTCAGAAAGGACTTCTTACAAGATCTGATGCTTGAGCTGGGACTCGAAAGAGGCTTTGAATGTCCAAGAAACAGAGGCAAGAAATGAGGAGGGAGAACATTCTGGGCATGGAGGCCAACAGCATGGAAATCGGAGATAGAATATCCTAAACGGGCTAGTTGGGTCGGAGGGGGAGAAATGTATATAATCTGCCTAGGAAGTTAGATTGGAGTCAGACCATCATGTATTTTAACTGTCAAATAAGGGTTTTAAAAAAAATCTGATTCCTAGTAGACACTGAAGCTTCTTGATTGAAATGGGAGTGGGGAAAGGAGAGGGATGTCACATAATCAGATTTTTGCTGTAGAAATATCCATTTAGGCAGTTTGGAAAGAGGGAAGGCAGGCTGCAGATGCTTGGAGACCGAGGAGGAAGCTGCTGCAGTAGTCCAGACAGGAGGTGATGAGCGCCTGAATTAGGGTGACAGAGGGAAGTAGATGATAAAATAAGCAATGGAAAAGAAGCATGACTTCTGGATATTTCGATTACGCTTGACAGATCTTAATGTGCCCAAAGGATTGGAAGATCACTTAAGCCAGACACATTTTCTGGTTCAGTCCATTAGCCTTTCCCATGTGCATCTGGGTATATGGGAAGGGTATTGCCTGGTCAGCCCAGATGCTTGTAAATGTTGCATCAGCATAATTATCGCAGGCTCCTTTAATAACTCAAGACCAGGAGCTTATGGGGTGATTAACATAACGAAGTGAAACAAAATATTGACATTCTGTGTATCTGCTGCCTGATAATACTCCCCCAAAAGAGATATCTACAATGCTAATAGAAATGTAATTGATGTAACTATGATTCTTACAACCAAATGGAAAAGCAGAGTGCTTGCTTGTAAAATAGATAAGATGAAAGGGGGTGGCATTAATTCTAAACATATTTGTGGAGCCAAACTCTAATAAGCAAGTAATTGTTTTAACTCATCTAAGCCCCACTGATATTTATTGTGTTGCTTAATGCAGGCAAGCCTTCTTTGGCATAAATCAATAGAAGTTTTTTTAATTATTCCATTTCTTCTCACTCAGTTGTAGCACCTGTGGCCCAAGTACTGTCCATTATTATTCAAATAATAAAGCAGGAGGGACTGGAAATGACATTTGTCAACAGTCTAATACCGGGAGTCATTTCACAGCATAAACAAAAGCATTCTGACTAAATATACATGTAATTCTCACCACGTAGGCTTTGAGGTAGAGTAGAAGGATGTCTCGGCTTCCGATCAGAAGAGATGGGTTGGAGTCTCAGCTTTGTTCCTTTCTCCATAGATGATCTTGGGTAAGTGGCTGAGCCTCTCTTATGCCTCAAATATCCTCACTGCTAAAATGAGGGATAATCATTCTCACACTAGATATCATTAAAAAAAAAAACAGTGTAGAGCCCAAGTGAAATAATGTATGAAACATGCTTTGTGAATCTTTAACTTAGAGTAGTCTTTGCTATTATCAATAGGATCATAGATTTAGGACTGGAAAGGATCCTCAGGAGTTATTAGGTCAAACCTCTTCATTTCACAGAGAAGGAAACTGAGGCCAGGAGAGTTTAAGAGAGTTTCCCAAGATCATTCAGATAATGTGTCAGAGATAAGAGTTGAATCCAGGCCCTTTGATTGTAGAGCAAGGACTCTTTCCATTGTATCTTACTATATCATCAGTGTAGAGTCCCTTGGGATGGTTTATCATTTTGTCATCATTTCATTTGCCAGCGTTTTTAGATACCATGAGGTCTAGGGCACTTTGGCTAGACATGGGAAGACATAAATCTTATCATTAGGTAGATGTAGACTAAGAAAAGGAAGCAGGCTGATCAAGGAGTGAGGGAGATAACCAATGGACAGCCCACTTCCAGAAGGCATCTAGAAGACTGAGCATCTCTGCTGAGAGCCTCTCAGCTGGATTCCTTAAGTCTGCCGCTTTTTTCAGCTCATCTCTTGAGGATTAGGATTATCTTTTTCCATGGCTCTCTTTTATGCTGCCAGGAGCCATACTCATTGAAGCTGCTTCCTGCCCTAGTTGTGTGACTTTTAATCTCTGTGCTAGATTCAACTAACTACTGGCAAGGTAACTTTGCAAGGAGAGAGAAATTCTTAGATCCATTCCATATGAAAAATGTTCAAGAAATTGGTGATACTTAGTATATAGATAAGAGAAAACTGGGAATGAGGGAATTATAACTGAGAGTTATTTTGAAATCCCTGAAGAGTTAAGCAGTGCCAGATTTCAAACCTTATTACAGAACAGTAACCATCAAAATGATTTAGTACTGGTTTAAAAACAAAGAAGTCAACAACTGGAATATTTTAGGTATCCAAAACAGAGAAGCAAATGAAGATGACATAGTGCTTGGTCAATTCACGGACCCCAACTATTGGGGCAAGGATGCTCTCTCTGTGACAAAAACTTCTAGGAAAATAATACTAGTTAGCATTTATATAAGTTTTGCAAAGCACTTTACAAATATTATCTCATTCTCTTCTCACAACAACCCTGGGAAACAAGTGCTATTATTATTTCTATTTTATAGATGAAGAAATGGAAGCAGACAGGGGGCAAGTAGTTTGCCCGGAGTCACATAGCTGGTAAGTGTATGTGGATTTTAACTCAAAAGTTTCCCAACCCCAGATCCTGAGCTAAATCTGTTGGGTAACTTAATTGCCCCTCAGCTGGAAAACTAGAAAGTAATATGGCAGAAATTAAGTTCAGACCAAATCCCCCCCCCACACACACACACCATACTATATTGCCCAGATGTCCCTCAGAAAGAAAACTGGAAAGCAATAAAGCAGAAATTAGGTTTAGACTAATATCTTCCTATATGACTAATATAAAAAGTCTCATCATAAACAAATTAGATGATAGAGGAAGAAATTACCTTTTTGGACCAAAGGGGAGAATTCATGACAAATTAGGAGATAGGGAAGATAATAGGAGATAAAATAAATAATTTTGATTGTGGAAAATTTTAAAAGTTTTGTACAGAAAGCCAAAGGAGTTAAAATTAGAAGCTGGGGAAAATATGTGTAGCAGCTTTCTCTGATGAAATCTCTTTTTCCACGGTATATAAGGAACTGTTCAAATTTGTAAGAAAAAGAGCCTCTTTTCTTTTCTTTTCTTTTCTTTTCTTTTCTTTTCTTTTCTTTTCTTTTCTTTTCTTTTCTTTTCTTTTCTTTTCTTTTCTTTTCT
>NC_058134.1:89558492-89585510 GCF_016433145.1 Gracilinanus agilis | reverse complement strand
CTGATCCTCCCTTCTGTCTCTTAGCCAGTACCATATTGTTTTGATGATCGCTGCTTTATAGTACAGTTTAAGATCAAGTACTGCTAGGCCACCTTCCTTCACATTTTTTTTTCATTAGTTCTCTTGATATTCTTGATCTTTTGTTCTTCCAAATGAACTTTGTTATAATTTCATATGCACATTTTTATGTGGCTATGTCAGACTCATCACAGCTCCACTTGGAGTTTTCTTGGCAAAGATACTAGAGCAGTTTGCCATTTCCTTCTCCAGCTCATTTTACAGTTGAGGAAACTGAGGCAAACAGGATTAAGTGACCCAGACTGCTAGTGTCCAAGGCTGGACTTGACTCAGGTCTTCCTGACTTCGGGTCAGGTACTCCATCCACTGTGCCACCTAGATGCTCTTATGTATACATGGGTACATACACTCAAAGGGTTTTATATATGTATGTATATATACATATACTTTTTTGTATCTGACTTATGATTTAATTGGTAAATCTATAAAGAATATAAGTCATGAGGAAGGTGCAGATTTGCATTGAAAGTTTCCTCACCAGGTGTTCCTTATACCTGGGAAATCGTAGGTTCACTTCCTGCCCCTATCTAGCTTTATCTATCTCTAAGTTCATACACATGTGTACATATATATGTGAGTGCATAAAAATGTGCATATATAAGCACATGTATATATACATACACACACATATATAATTTATTGTAATTACCTGCATTGGTATTAGACTATAGTTCCATGAAATGTGGGACCATCTTATTTTGACTCATTTAACTTATTTTAACTCATTCCTCAGCTTCCAACCCATAGCACCTAACAGATGGCACTGTATATTTGTTGTTGTTCATTGTTTTCAATTGTGTGTGACTCTTCATGATCCCATTTGGACTTTTCTTGGCAGAGATACTGGAGTGGTTTGCCATTTTCTTCCCTGGTTCATTTGGCAGTTGAGGAATGGAGGCAAACAGGGTTAAGTGACTTGCCCAGGGTCACACAGCTAGTATGTGTCTGGGTCAGAATTTGAACTCAAGTTTACCTGACTCCAAGTCCAGCACTCTATCTTACTGTATATATATTTGGCACTTAATAAATATTTGAATTGTTATATGTTCTCACTCATAAGCCCCAGGACCAATGCTTTGTACTCCATTAGTGCACCATACATTTGAATTGAAATTCAGTTACTTCTTGTAACCTATTCTCTAGAGGACCACGTGCCTCTTAATTTACAAAGCTGCCCTTAGTTGCTTCTCTACCACCTTTATTTATCCAATTTCCATGGGCAGTTTCAGCATCAGATTTGCACTGAGCTTCCCCTCACCCATCCCTTCCTTGCCAAGTAAGGACTCAAATGTCTCAGAGAAAGGGTAGGATTGTGGTGCAAAAATATTTACATTTAAATATAAATGAGAAAACAGGCCTAAAGTGAAATTGAGAATAGCTGCCATTCCAAGAGAAACAATTAAAGATGAAGTCTGCTCACATGATATGAGCCCACATTTATTTATCATTTTACTGAAGGTTTGCCCAATGATGACTAGGTAATTGAGATAAAGCAAGTTTTATGATCTCTATTTTACAGAGAAATAATCTGAGGGTCAGAGAGGTTGTGACCTGGTCAAGATCATATAGGAAGTGTCAGAGTCCACCCTCACACCTAGATTTTCTGACCTGACTCTACTTTTCTCACTATATTATGCTGCTTTTCCAGCATGTAATTAAACGTTGAATACAGTGTTGTCCCACAGTAACAAAGGTTATACATTGTTATTAATTTAAAAGAGTCTGCCCTAACAATATACATAGGAAAATCCAATTGGATAAAGACTACCTTTTGTTAAGACCACAGTGCTGGTCAATAAGGAGATAGAAAAGAAAGAAAATGAAGGAAAGAAGAGAAAGAAAAAGGAAAGACTGAAAAGGAAGAAAGGAAGGAGGGAAGGAAGGAAGAAGGAAGGAGGAAGGGAAGGAGGGAAGGAAGGAAGGAGGGAAGGAGGGAAGGAAGGAAGGAGGGAAGGAGGGAAGGAAGGTAGGATGAAAGGAAGGAAGAAAAAGAAAGGAAGGAAGAAAGTTCATTTACTAAGGTCTTAAAATGTGCCTAGCAAAATATCCAGCAAGATAATCCCTTCTCTCAGGTAGCTTACATTCTAATGAGATGACAACATTTGAAGCATTGATGAAAAGGAAGGACAAGTTATGTCTCTTGTGGCATGATGCTTAGGAAGTGATGTGGAGGTGTAGATCTGGGCAAGATAAATTAAAAGTTTACTTATTGGTGTTAGGAGACCCAGGGGATGAGTCTGAGGTTCCTGTGAGAAGGTAGATGATGATGATATATAATATATATGTTATTATTATAGCATTATGTATAGATATGTATAGAAATATATAATAATATTATATGTATATATAATCTTGGACAGATACTACAGATGGACAGTGGACTGGACTTAGAATTGAGTAAGAGAAAGAAAATATGTTGAATTACATTTGGGAAATTATGTAGTACTTTCATTGGCTTGAAGCTTTTCCCTGAAACAAAAATCTATATTTTTAATAATATTTGCTAGTGTTGATATTGCGCTTTAAGGTCAACAAAGCACTCTACAAGTATTATTTCATTTGATCCTCACAATAACCCTGGAGGTACATACTTTTATTGTTATTCTCCTCATTTTATAGACAAGGAAACTGAGGCAGAGAGCAGAAAAGTAGCTTACATGCAGCTAGTTACTGTCTGAGGCCCTATTTGAGCTCAGGTCTTTTTGATTCCAGGTCCTGTGGTTGGTCCTCTGCACCATGATGCAGTATGCCTGTGAATCATGGAATATCGTACATTTAAGCAAAATCTCAGAGGATAGATGCACAGTGGAAATAAATAGGTTGTCATGAACTAGAACTGAGCAAAAGAAGTTAGAGAACGGGTATCACCCAAGAGATATGAGTCTGAAAAAAGTCATGGCTCAGTCATATAGAGAAAAGGCAAGGGTAACAAGATGGACCAGCCAGCTTTCTTCATTGGCACCTATATAAGATCAAAAGATTTAGGAGAAGATCTTCAGTATGTTGAGTGGACTCCTGTGGAAGATTTATGGGAGGGCTCAGAGAAGAGCTGAACTGAATGAAAAGTCCCGGATGGCTTGCAATCTACACCATTGGAGGTTAAGAGGACTTACATCAGAGTGGTCAGACATCCATTGAACCACCAAAGTATAGATGCCATCATACTTTGTTGCTCTCACTCTTTCCTGGATTTTTCAACTATAAATTACTCTAGGCTCTAGACTGTTCTAGAGTACTCCTCAGGAGTTCAGATGAAGGGAAGAGATCAATATAGGTAGAAGTTGGGAATGGGAAATATTTTTTTTATGTTTTAAAAGATTTATTAGAAAATGTCCATATCCTTTGATTACCCTCAAACTAAATTTTAGAGAATTAGTAAAAATAATTAGATTTTTAAAAGCATGCTGAGTGGAATTGGTGTGTTTTTAACAAAGAGCATATTAGTATTTCATTCCAACATTAACTTGAATTCATCTTTGCCATGACTTTTGTGTCTGTTTATCATGTAATGCTTTCAATAAGATATTGCTTTGAAATTATAATACCCATCTTAATATATACTTCCTTTATACTTTTTAAAAAATATTTTCCATTTTGTTATCTTTTATTTTTACAATGACTTCATCTCTAGGTATATTCCTCTCATCTGTAATATATTTCAAGGGATGAATATATATATACATATATATAATTAAGAAGAGCAAGAAAAAAATGCAGTTCAAAACGATGTCTGACAATGAAGGGAGGGAGCTGCATTTTCTTTTATCTTTGGACCAGGTTTTTGGATCTTACACTTTTACCATGTTCAAGATTTTGTTTCTTTTTTTATTTTTAAAGGCCTAATAAATTCCCTCCCCCTTCTTCTCCCCTCCCTTTTTTTGACCTCCCCACTCCCCTGCTCCCCTTGGTTTATCCCTTCTGACTTTCTCAGTAGGGTTAGATAGAATTTTATATCCCAATGGATAACACAGCTACTCTTCCCTCTCCGGGTTGATTACACTGAGAGTAAGGTTTAAATATTACCTCTTAATGCTCTCTTCATCTCCTTCTTATAATAGTATTTGTTCCCTCCCCTTCCCATGCCCTCTTTGTGTGTAGTAGAATATCCTATTTTTCTCATTCTCTCAAGTTTCCCTTGGTGTCCCCTGCTATTCACCCCCCATATCATCTTAGACCATTTAGTATTCCACCCTCTCCCTATGAATTATTCTTCTGATTACTATAATAGTGAATACTATAATAATGAATAGAGTTCACTACAGAGAATTATACATAGCATTTCTCCACATAGGAATACAGTTAATTAGATCTTACTGAGGCCCTTAAAAAGGCAAATTTAAAAATTATGAGTTTTCTTTCTTTCCCCTCTGTTTCTTATTTACCTTTTCATGTTTCTCTTGATTTTTGTGGTTGGATATCAAACTTTCCATTTAGCCCTGGTCTTTTCTGTGCAAATACTTGGAAATCTTCAATTTTGTTGAATGCCCATACTTTCCCCTGGAAGTATATAGTCAGTTTCGATGGGTAGTTGATCCGTGGTTGAAGGTCCAGCTCTCTTGCCTTTCTGAATATCATATTCCAAGCCTTGCGGTATTTTAGTGTGGAGGCTGCCAGATCCTGTGTGATCCTGATTGGTGCTCCTTGATATTTGAATTGTCTCTTTCTGGCTTCTTGTAAGATTTTTTCTTTTATCTGAAAGCTCTTGAATTTGGCTATTATATTCCTGGGTGTTGCCCTTTCTGGGTCTAGTGTAGAGGGTGATCTATGGATCCTTTCAATGTCTATATTGCCCTCTTGTTGTAGGACTTCAGGGCAATTTTGCTGAATAATTTCTGTTAGTATGGAGTCCAGGTTTCTACTAATTTCTGGTTTTTCTGGAAGACCAATGATTCTCAAATTGTCTCTTCTAGACCGATTTTCTTAGTCTGTCACTTTCTCATTGAGATATTTCATGTTTCCTTCTATTTTATCCGTCCTTTGACTTTGTTTTATTTGTTCTTGTTGTCTTGAGAGATCATTAGCTTCTAATTGCTTAATTCTAGCCTTTAGGGACTGTTTTTCGGCTATAATCTTTTGGTTTTCCCTTTCAATCTGGTCATTTCTGGTGTTCAATTTGCTTATCAGTTCATTTGATTTCTTAGCCTCACTTTCCAATTGCAAAATTCTGCCTTTTAAACTGTTATTTTCTTGCCTGATTTCCTTTTGGGCTATTTCCCATTTCTCTAGCCAAATCTTTTCCAACTTTTTCGTCATCTCATATTTAAACTCTTCAAGAGCTTGTGACCAGTTTTCATTATTTTGGGAGGGTCCGGATGCTTGTTTGTTTTCCTCTTCTGTTTGCTAGGTTGTCTGGATTTTCTCTGTGTAAAAGTTCTTCTTGTTGTTAATCTTTCTCTTTTGGCCTTCCTCATTCTGGGTTGCCATTGTTAGCCCAGCCGTTCTCAGGTTTATCCTCATGTTGACTCAGATCTGGTTTTTCTCAAGGTCAAGCCCCTTGATGGACCCCCTTGCTTGATCCTCTGCCAGAGGTTTCTTTACAAGTCTCAGGGCGCTGCTTCCACAGTCGTATACCCATCTGCACTGGTTCCCCACTCAGGGTTTCAGGGCCTTCGCTCACGCGCGAGCCTGTGTCCGCCTCCGCCCGCGCCTGCACTCCGTGTCCGTGCTCAGAGTCTGTGCGCGTTCTTTAGCCTTTTGGGGTCCTAAGTCTTGCTGCTCTCAGGAACAGGCCCTGGAGCAGCCAATGACTCAATGGGTGCCCCAAACTTGCTCTATTTCTTTTTAGCTGGCTTTGGCGTTGTAGGTGGTGTGTGTGGAGGGGGTGGGGGTGGGGTGGTTGCTCAACCCGCAATTTAGTGAGAGCTGTTTCACCCCTTTATAGCATGGAAATGCCCCGATTCCACGTACCTTCCATGCTGTGCCCTGTTTTGGGGTCCCTCCGTTCGTCTGGATTTGTTTTTATGTCCTCTTGAGGAGTCCTGTATATTTTGGTTAGGAGAGGTTAAGCGCTGTTTTTTACTCTGCCGCCATCTTAACCAGGAAGTCGGGAATGGGAAATATTTTATGGAGGAGGCTTTGAATATTGATTGGGTTTAGGAGTATAAGTCAACCACTTTAAAAAAAAAACAAAACAGGAGATAACTAGGTGACTCAGTGGATTGAGAGCCAGGCCTGGAAACAGAAGGTCCTGGGTTCAAATGTAGGTTCAGAAACCTCCTAGTTGTGTGATCCTGGGCAAATCACTTACCCCTCCATTGCCTGACTGTTACTGCTCTTTTGCCTTGGAACCAATACACATTATTGATTCTAAGATAGAAGGTTAAAAGTTAAAAAAAAAGCACTCTGTAATTGCACATAGAGGCCATGTCTACACTGGTGAAGTATTAGAAAATGGGCTGCTTGATCAGTCTGTAATATTATCCTTAAAAGAATGTAAGAATGGTAGATTTCCCAAAGAAATCTGTGGCAATATTACCATAAACCTATTTAATGTTTGTCAAAAGAGATATTTGTAAAGTCCTTAGCACAGTTTATAGTACATAGAAGGTACTTAAATGCTTGTTCCCTTTCCCACATTTCTTCAGGAAATTATTTTTTAATGTATTTTAGAGGCAGCTAAGTGCTACAGTGGGTTTGGAGTCAGGAAGATCTGAGTTCAAATGTAGCCTCAGATATTTAAAAACCATGTGACCCTGGGCAAGTCAGTTAAGCCCTTCCTATCTCAGTTTTCTTAACTGTAAAATGGAGATAATAATAGCACCTACCTCCCAGGACTGTAATGAGGATTAAATGAGATGCTATTTGTAAAGTGCTCAGTACACTTCCTGGGATATAGTAGATGTTTAATAAATACTTGTTCCCTTCTCCCCCCTTTAATTTTTTTTCATAATTTTTATTTTGGATATTTTCCCATAGTTACATATTTTATATTCTTTCCCTTTCCCCCAATCCCCCCCCTTAGCTGACACACAATTCCACTGAGTTTTACATGTATCATTGATTAAGCCCTAATTCCATGTTATTGGTAGTTGGACTAGAGTTATCGTTTAGTGTCTTCATCCCCAATAATATCTCCATCAGCCCATGTGTTCAAGCAGTTGTTTTTCTTCTGTGTTTCTCCTCCCACAGTTCTTCCTCTGAATGTGGCTAGTTTTCTTTCTCATAAATCCCTCAGCCTTGCTCTAGATCATTGCATTGCTGCTAGTAGAGAAGTCCCTTATGTTCGATTGTACCACAGTGTGTCAGTCTGTGTACAATGTTCTCCTGGTTCTGCTCCTTTCACTCTGCATCAATTCCTGGAGGTCATTCCAGTTCACATGGAATTCCTCCAGTTCTTTAATCCTTTGAGCACAATAGAACCCCCTTTACTTTTTAACTAGCCTGATTGGTCAAAGTAATAAAAAAAAAATCAAACTGCTAATTTGCCTGTTTGTTTTTTTTTTAAGACTAGTCAAGTCATTCAAAACTTCAGTATGGAGTTGAAGAAAGAACTCTCGATTGGAATTGAGTCTCAGCTCAATGTTGAGTCATTCAATACCTCTGGGCTTCAGATTCCTCATCTACTAATAAGAGCTAGCATTTATATAGAGCTTCAAGGTTTGGAAAGCATTTTATCGATGTCATCTCATTTTATACTTACAAAAACTCTGTGAGGCTGTTTTACGTCACTTTATAGTTAAGGAAACTGAGGTCAAGAGACATTCCCAGATCACACATGTACTAAATGTCTGGGGCAGGATTTGAACTGCTGTCTTCCAGACCTGCTATATCTATACATCACATCGTCTACCTTCCTTTAAACTGGGAATAATAATACCCACCTCACAGAGTGGTGAAGTTCAGATGATATCATGAATGTGAAAAATGTAGGGGGTGATTATAAATTCAAATGCAAAGTTCTACTATTACTATTACTAATCTGTCAGTCAAAATCATCAGTTTTATACTTGGAGATAGTCTTAGAATACTATTAAATCATGACCTTCTCTTTCATACCATTGAAGGAAGAAGAGTAAACCTGGGAGATGGAAGTGTCTTCCCAATCTACAAAAAAACGCTGGTAGATTTGGGTAGATTTGGTGTCTAACCACCATGAGTATTTCTTAGCATCCGATGGTTTGAGTGGATTGAAGTGCCACAGAATCGAGCATAACCTCATACCTCTGAGTATTCCAAAGTCATCTGAATCTAATTAGTTTCATTTGTTAAGTTCTGCTCTAATGAGGCCAGTGGGGTCGTGGTTTCTATTTCTGTGCAGGCTGATTAATTCCTCTCTTTTTTAGGACCATGACCTTTTTCACTGTCTTACAAGTGCTCTTGGTCACAACTTAGGGAGCAGTCAAATGGAGAGAGTAGGCAGGAGCACAGACAGATGGAATAACAGTACTTCTATTGTGGAGGAAATTTAGGGTTAGATGTGGGAGCTGTTCTCAAGAATCTGGAGGATCATGAAGGATTAGACTTTTTTTTCTGTTTGATCCTGGGGGTAATAATGAGGAGACTTGGGTAGAAGTCTGAAAGGAACAAATTTAGACT
The DNA here is from genome assembly GCF_016433145.1 of Gracilinanus agilis. Lineage (NCBI taxonomy): Eukaryota > Metazoa > Chordata > Mammalia > Didelphimorphia > Didelphidae > Gracilinanus > Gracilinanus agilis. Next base: position 89,576,897 of record NC_058134.1, on the reverse strand, counting down.
TGATGTCAGGAAAATCTTCCTAATGATCAGTGCCATGTAAAAGTAGATGGCCACGAGAGGTGGCTTCCCCTAAGTGGAGGTGTTCAAGCGAAGGCTGGATGGCCATGTGTTGGATATGTTGCCCAAAGAATTCTTTTTCAGTGAGGCACCTGGGTGGCTCAGTGGATTGAGAGCCAGGCTTAGAGACCAGACGTCCTAGGTTCAAATCTGACCTCAGACACTTCTTAGATGTGTGACCCTGGGCCAGTCATTTAACCCCTATTGCCTAGTATTGACTCCAAGATGGAAGGTGAGGGTTTTTAAAATAGTAATAATAATGGTGAATGAGCTGAAGAGGAAAACATTTGGGTTTAGGTAAATGATTGAACTTCTCTATGCCTCAATTTCCTCCTCTATTAAATGAAGGTATTGAATTAGATGATCTCTGACATTCCTTCTAATTCCAATAATCCATGAATGCCTTCTCTATAAAAAATAGCATTATTAATTAAGGATAATAATTAATGAGCAAGACTTCTCCATGTATACAAACAGCTGCCTAGGAATGGTAGGCTCAATTAACTCTTACAATCCACTAAGGTAATTAATTCACTAAATGGTAATTTACTAAATGGTCCCCTAGTGGTCTGAGAGAATGAATGAAGCTTTCAAAGGTGTCTAACTTACTCTCAAAGGAGTTACATATGCACTGAGAGCATCTGGCTCAGTTATTCTTCTTCTTCACTTTTAAAAAGAGTGATTTCCCATCCCAGGGCCATCTTGACTGGCTTACTAGAAGCTCTGAGGGTTATTGGGTAAAGAACTGGGTTCTGCCCTGAACTCTGATTGAGGGATGTGCCCCCCTGGGCACAAGAGGACTCTCCTTTTGTGGGTACCAAGTTACAAAGACAATAAACATCTTACATATTATGCATATATATCTTATAAAATAGTGCCTTAATAAATGTGAAGCTCCACTTTTCATCTATTCTGCTTCTGTGCTCTTTACTGTCTCCTGCTACAACTCATCTTATCCAATAACATCCTCCCCATCTAGAAGAGAACACTTCTCTCCTCCAAATTCTCAGGGAACTTTGTACCACTTTTGTATTTTCATTCATTATTTGGGATTAAAATTGTTTGGATACATGTAAAAGAAACTGTGGAGACAAACAAATACCAACCCATATGCCTCTATTCTTATTGCTGTAAAATGCATCCAGAATAACCTTGAAAATGAGGGGGAAAGAATATCATAGGATTGGAGCTGGATCAGATCTTACACAATCATCTTGTTTGACAGATAAGATGACTGGAGTCCAAAGAGGTTAGATGACTTGTCCAGGGTCACATAAGTAGTAAGTGGCAGAAGGATTTGAATCCAGACCCTCATTCTCTCTTGACTGCACTATTTTGACTTGAGGTGAAAAAAGAAAGCCAAGTTTGTTTATGGACAACAGATTCCAGAGGATTAAAAGAAGGAAAGATAGGAAAGAAGTGCTCAAAAATGAAATCATAAGTTCCCCAAACAAAATTAATGATTTTTGATAATGAAACTTTTGATAAGAAATAAAGGAAGTAGTAGCCCAGGAGGCACAAGGGACTTAACTGAATTTTTAAAAATGTGCATAGAATACGAATTCATAACCTTTTTTAAAATTTAATTTAATTTTCCCCATTAGCCATGTAAAAAGTTTCCAACATTTTTGTTTTGTTTTGTTTTTTAAACCCTTAACTTCTGTGTATTGGCTCCTAGGTGGAAGAGTGGTAAGGGTGGGTAATGGGGGTCAAGTGACTTGCCCAGGGTCACACAGCTGGGAAGTGTCTGAGGCCGGCTTTGAACCTAGGATCTCCCGTCTCTAGGGCCAACTCTCAATCCACTGAGCTACCCAGCTGCCCCTCCAACATTTTAAAAAGCATTTTGAGTCTTGAATTCTCTCCCTACTTCCTCCCACCCTCCCCTAAAATTGTAAGCAATATCTTAATGATTTTATATGTGCAATCATGTAAAATATTTTTCCATATTAATTCTTTTGAGGAAGGAAACTCAAAAAAAAGAAATCAAGCGAAAAAGAAAATATCGAGGCATAGAGAAGTTAAGTCATTTGCCCAAACTCAAATTAGTCAAACCAAATTAAGAAAGAAAGTCAACCTTTTTGGGGCATGGACTGAGAGTATGCTAGAACCAATTCATTCCAGGTTCAGAAAATTAATTATTAAATTTTCATTGTGAGCATTATGCCCCTGAATCAGGAAATGGTATAAATCAGGGCTTGATTTATTGCTTTTTTATTTCCAAGCTTAAGAATACAGTGGGGAAAACATTAATAATGATGATCAAATTCAAAAATGTGTTGTGCATACACTTTTTTTTTTCACTGAATCAGTTTGGCATTCGGGTGAAGTCTATAGACCACTTTGAATAATATTTTTTAAACCTTACCTTCTCTCTTAGAATCTATAATAAGTATCAGTTCCAAGGCACAAGAGCAGTAAAGGCTAAGTACTGGGGTTAAGTGACTTGCTCAGGGTCATATAGACAGGAAGTGTTTGAAGTCATATTTGAACACAGAACCTCCTGTCTCTAAGCATGATTTTCTACCCACTGAGTCACCTAGCTGCCCCTAAATAACATTTTAAAATGCATAAAATAAAATACATTAGATTATAAAGGAAACTAATTATGTTAAATCATCAGAGAATTTTTTAAACCAATCACAAATTCACTAACCCCAAGTTATGAACTGGTATAGAAGAAAGACAGCAATAGAAAATGAATACAAAAAGAGTAGCAGGACCCTACTGAAGTAGGATTATGAGTTGAGGCGGTAATAGATGTCCAGGATTACAAAAAGGATCTTTAAAAAGCTTTACTGGGGACAAATGAAAGAATGGGGAAGACTAGGAAGACTGTCAGGGGTGAATATAGAATGACACTAACAAGGAACAATGAGTAATTCATAACTCAGCTCTTAATTTGTTTTACTTTTCTCTTCTAAGGAAAATGATCAGTGTTCTGGGAAGGATAGAACCAAAATGGGCAATGGGACTGAAGCGGTAGATAGATGGACTCTCAATAGGTTTAGGTCACTAGTCTTACATGAACCACCCTCTGGGCTGTTGAAAGAATTGCCTGGTATGATTGCCAAACTGTTACCAGTCATCTCTGAGGAATCTTGGGGAAATGAGAGATACTAAAGGACAGAAGAAGGACAAATAGTGCCAGGATTTTTAAAAGTATGAAGAGGGTAGAATCTGCAAACCATGGTGACCTTGACTTCTATTTCTGGCAAAATTCTAGAACATATTATTAAAGGGATGGATTATGGTCATTTTGAAAGAGGAACAGTGATCACAGAAAAAGCAACATAACTCTATAAAGAATAGACCATTCAAGACCATTCAAGAATTTTGTTACTTTTTTATTATTTAAAATTTTAACAAAGATTGACCAAACAAACTTTGAATTGTGAATATAATGGAATAATCTGCAATAAGAAGTGTTGAATATAAGAAAATCAGAAATATGGGAAGATTGTATGAATTGATATAGAGTAAAATGAGCAGAACTTGACTGGAAGTTCCTTAAGGCAACAATGTTTTATTCTTCTTTGTGTCATCACCACTTGGCATACTTAGAATGTGCTAAATAAGAGACAGAAACTAAATCTGTGATTTCACTGATATAGGAGAACCCTTCATGGGGGCACTTTCTCTGCTCTTCTAGGATCTTTTTTAAAAAATCCTTTTAGAATCTATTATAAATATTGGTTCCAAAGCAGAAGATCTGTAAAGGCTAGGTGACCAAGATTATGTGATTTAGCCAAGGTAACACAGCTAGTCAATGCCTAAGACTGGAGTTGAACTCAAGTTGTTCTGACTCTAGGCCTGGAACTCTATCCACTGGGCCACCTGTTATTATATAGGGAAAACCTGGGAAAGAGAGTGGGATAGGATAGGATTAAGAATGCATGTAGTGCAGTTTGTCTTGGCAAAGAAAAGGGCCACCTCTTCATGTGAGACATGAAGGAAGGTTGAAAGAAGACAGAGTAGGGAAGACATTGGAGTGAAACGAGATGATTTTGTGATTTTTTTTTCAAATTCTGTTCAGCAGCATATAACTAGGACTGAAAATTGTGGAGAGTGTAAGTAATCTAAAATTGGTCCTGAGTTCAAAGATGGCCTTAGACACTTCCGAGGTATGTGACCCTGGGGAAATCACTAAGATATAATCAGCAACAGAAAGATGGGGCTGGGGATTCAGGTATAGAGGATAGTATTGAGTTGAACTAATTCATCAGAGGATTGAAATAGGGAAGGAAGAAAATGTAGCTCAGGTAGAGGTGAGAGCCTAGGAAAGAACTGAGGGGTGGAGGGAGTAGAAGTCATGGTGAGAATGAAAAGAGGGATAGGAAAGTGGTAAGTCAGAGGGAAAGATGCAATGATAAAAAGATTTGATCAGGTAAAGAAAAATTATTGAGCATAGAAGCAGAATACTTATGGGGAAATGGTATATGATAAAGGATATGACCATCTCTGTATGTATTTGAGGTGGAGTGGATGCAGTAGGTTATGGGAATTGGTATGTTGAAGAACTGGGAAGTAAGGATGTTTGAGAGAGTATCTGTCATCTATCTACCTATTTATTATCTATTTATCTATCTATCTATATCATTTATCTATCATCTATCTATCATCTATCAATCGTCTATCTACCAATCGTCTGTCATCTATCTAGCTATCATCTATCTATGTCATTTATCTATCATCTATCATCTGTCAAACATCTATCATCTATCTATCTATCTATCTATCTATCTATCTATCTATCTATCTATCTATCTATCTATTTACCTGCCTGCCTACCTGTCTGTCTGTCTATGCATCTATGTATCTATGTAAGTATCTATTTATTGATGCATGTATCTATCTATGCTTCTGTGTGTGTATGTGTGTATGTACGCATCTATCTAGCTATCTATATTTGAGGACAGGAATTAGAGTGGTGAGGCAGATTATAATCCAGGCAATGAATTTATTGAAGCTACTTCTGAGGTCACAATTTTTCATGGCTCTTGGTGTAATCAGTAAATGTGTTTCACAAATGCCTTCCTTTTGGAATCTTTCTTTCCTTGAACACTTTCCTCTCCCTAAAAAATCTCTAAGGCACTTAATTTGTGATTTGGTATAAAATACACAGGGGCAGCTGGCTGGTGTGTTGGATACAGTGCCATGCCTGGAGTCAGGAAGACTCATCTTCCTGAGTTCAAATCTGGCCTCAGATACTTCCAAGCTGTGTGATTCTAGGCAATTCACTTAACCCTGTTTGCTTCAGTTTCTTCACCCATAAAATGATCTGGAGAAGGAAATGGCAAACCACTCCAGTATCTTTGCCAAGAAAACCTCAAATGGGGTAACAGAGTTGGACATGATTAAAAAGCGACTGAAATAAAATACATGGGCACCACTTTGACGTACCATCTAAGTAATCCTCAGTCCCTCCAAACTTCTTTTTTCCAAACACCGATCATACTTCCTAACCCATCTCAAAGTGGGCAAATTGGCAGCACATGAAATTGGAAAGCTTCTTGGTATTATAGAAATAGCATCAGAGGCAAGAGACCTTGCCCCAAACTTAGCCTCATTCTTGCTAATTCTGTGACCCTGAGCAAATCCCTCAAACTCTCTGACCCTTGGTTTTCCCTTGCCTAAAATGGTGTTCATGATGCTTGAGCTACCTCCCTCCCAGGACTGGTATAAGGAAAGTGCTTCACACAATCGGATGTGTCATGCAAATCTGGGTTGCTTATAATTATGATTATAACATGGCCTCATTTAGTTTACTTTCATAGACCAAGTTGCTAAAGAGTTGATGTAATTTATCCAGATAATTAAACATAAAAATGCCACCATCTTGCTCTTGAGAAAGAAAAGTTTTGAGTTGACTTATTTAAATCAGTTGTCAGTAAATAATGCTGTATTGGATTATTGTATACTTTCACTTAGTCTTTGTGGGTGCACTATGGGAAGCACTGTGGAAGAAAAAAATTGAACTCAGAATTTTCAATTGCAGATACTTTATTCTTCTCCAAAGATACTTTATTCTTGGGGGCAGCAATGGATTGAGAGCCAGACCTAAAGGCAGGAGGTTTGGGGTTCAAATTTGACATCAGATACCTCTTAGCTATGTGACTGTGTGTCACTTAGCTAACCATTGCCTAACCCTATCACTCTTCTCCTTGGCATCAATACATAGTATTGATCCTTGGGCAGAAGGTAAGGTTTTTTGTTTGGTTGGTTTTTTAAAAGAGATCCCTCTCCTCTAAAATTTGTAGATAACACAAGACAGATAAGGTACAAATTACCTTTCTGTTGAGCTCTATCCAGTCCTTGCTATCCCACCTCCATATTATAAGATGCTTCCAATTTAATTCAATGCAATGAATTGCAATAATGCATCGCAATGGATTCAGTAATTGTCTGTAGGTGGAATAACCCAAAACCTTGGATCCAAGGTTGTTTACCTCCTCAGGGACACCAGTAACTTTACTTGAACAATGGCAACCCTCCAGAGTGTTAGCCTGGCCTGGAGTCTAGTTCCAGAACAATCAACTCTAAGTTGTTTAAGAAGGCTGTGTACATTAAAATAACTATAAATCACCATAATGAATCCAATAGCACTGAGAAAAATTGATTATGCTTCTAAGACAAGGGGCTGTTACTTTAGGATTTGATGCATTCTCGTTCTGGCGACATAAAACCCAGCATGTAGATGCTGCATTACCAACCGCTGCTATTTTCCTTCCCATGTAAATAAAAGACATTTCTAATTTTAAAAAAGAAGAAGAAGAAGAAGAAGAAGACAAACACTGAAATGTTTTATTATAATAAACTTCTCTGGGGCCAATAGTTCAAAAAGGAGAATTTGTAAACATATCATTTCAACTCTTGGAAGGATTTCAGCATAATTTGCTCAAGGCGCAGTAAGTGAGGTGATCTCTGCAGTTTGCACACAGTGATAAAGAGAGGGAAACGTCTGTTTGTCTGTGCACATGAATCTACAGCATCTGAAAAATGCTTCAGCCCCTCCAAACCAAATATTCCTGTCTCATGGGCCAGGAAGGAATCATGGGAGCACGAGAATGTCCTTAGCTTTACCAAAATAAATGGGGCGATCCAAACGCCAAGTTCAAATGGATAGACGTGTGCACTCCAAGCTGGCCAAGGGCAGTTGTCTTTCTGAAAACCTTTCACTTGGAAGTGAAAATGCTGATGCATTTAACCTCAGCCTCATTTGATTTCCATTTGCAAATGAACAGAAATGATTTTTTCCATTTACCCCCAGTGATTAACTGTCTGCGATCAACGTCTTACAAACAAATGAGAATGGCCCAGTTTCTAACTTCATAAATTGAGCCTAAAAAAAAAAACAAAAAAACCCCTTAAGTTTCTGGGTCATGAAGTTAGCAAGAAACTTTACAAGTATTTCTGCTTCAGATCTAAGCTCCTCACCTATTCCTAAGGTGAGCCTTACTTGAACCCCAGTCTTGCTTTGGATAGAGTAAATGGATAATCCTCAGGAGAAGAAATGTATTATTACTGTGTAGGCAGGTCCCAGAGGCAATGGTGTCAGTCAATTTAAGGACTGGGGTTTTCTGATGAGTAATTGTTGATCTGTTGGCAGTGAGTTGAGGAGACTTTTTGGCCATATTCTTTCCAGCTCCCAGAAGTCACTGGTTGGATGTGATCAGGTTCACTAGAGTTAGGTAAAAGTTCAAATACTCCTCCCTATCCTACTTCCAACTCCAAAGTAAAAATTTCAGAATGATAAATCAACTCACTTTGCATTCTTTGAAAGACAAACAGATCTACATCTGTTTTTATAATGCAGAATCTAAATGAGTGGAATTTTTACCTGTGGAGAAAAAGAATAGGTGGCTGGCAAAAGCCCTAATGAGCTTGGCCTCCACTGCCATTTGTACATTCTCCACACTGACCAAAGAGATGAGTATTTTAGCCTGAACAAATTGAGGAACTTGCTCATCCAGGCTCTGACTAGCTAAAGCGAGTAGTGGGTGCTAGTGCAATGTTTTATGGAGCCTTAGAAATTTCTGAGAGCATTCTATAAGGACACACTTCAGTCAGTCAAGTATTTATTAATTGATTATTGTGAAAGCTGCTGCATCTTATCCAGGAAGCCTAGGAGACATTGAAGATAGAGAGCATTCCAGGCACAGAGGACAGCCAGTATAATCACAGAGCTGGGATATGGAGTGTTTTGTGGGAAAAATATCAAGTATGTTAAGAACTACATAACCCTGTGTTGTTTACAATTTCTGGATTGGTTTCCAGTCTCTGACTCTCTAAACCTACCAACAGTTTCTATGGAGGTCATTCCAGGATGACAGACAACCAGTTCAGAACAAATCAGAACAATTCACCAGGTGCTAGGAACTAAATCTGTGTGGAAACTGACCCAGGAGAGAACATGAGGCAATGAGAAGAAAACCCGATTTGACCATCTCACACCTATCAGATTGGTGAAAATCACAAATATTGAGGGGATGTGGAAAAATCAGGACACTAATGCACTGTTGGTAGAGTTGTGAACTAATCCAACCATTTTGGAAATCAATTTGAAACTACTCCCAAAGGGCTATAAGACAGCAGCATTTGACCAAGCAATGCCACTCCTAGGTCTGCATCCCAAAGAGATCAAAGAAAAAAAAAAGGATCCATATGTACAAAAATACTCCTGGCAGCTCTTTTTGTGGTGGCAAAGAACTGGAAATGGAAGGGGATATCCATCAATTGGGGAATGGCTGAACAAGTCATGGCATATGATTGTGCCATTAAAAATGATGACTACGATGGCTTTAGAAAACCTGGGAAGGCTTTTATGAACTCAAGCAGAGTGAAGTGAGAAGAACCAGAAGAACAATGAACACAGGTACAGTAATATCGTATGATGATCAGCTGTGAATAACTTTACTATTCTGATCAAGACAATGATCCAAGACAACTCTAAAAGACTAATGACAAAAAATGTTATTCCGCCCCCACCCCAAAAGAACTGATGAGTACTTAATGCAGTTTTAAGTATAGTTTAAAATTTTTTCCTTATTTTGCAAAATTCCTAATATGGAAATATGTTTTGCATGATTTCCTCTGTATAATCAAAATCTAATTGCTTACTTTCTCCAGGAGAAGGGAGAGGTAGGTGGGAGAGAGAAAATTTGGAGCTCAATTTTTAAAAAATTATGTTTAAAATTTTAAAGAAAAATTTGGAATATTTAACAAGATAAAAATAATTTTTAAAAAGGACACTGAATTTGGAGTTAGAATAACTGATCTTGAACCTCAGTTCTAACACTAACATTTGCTCCCAGTGTGCTTATGGTGAGACTTTTTGACTTCTCTGGTCTTTCCTCAACAGGAAAATGATGGCATTAGCCTAAAGAGGTCAAAGAAAGACTAAAGGGACCCATATGTACAAAAAATACTTTTAGCAGCTCTTTTTATGGCGGGAAAGAATTGGAATCTGAGTAGATTTCCAGCAATAGGGGAATAGCTGAAGGTGCACAATGATACCACATACAAATGTGATGGAATACTGTTGATAAGAAACAATGAAGGATGATTTCAGAGAAACCTGGGAAGACTCATGTGAACTAATGCAGAGTGAAGTGAACAGCACCAAGAGAACAATTCATATAGTACCAGTATTGTAAATAAAAATATAATAAATAATATAGAAAACATAAATAAGTAGTATGATAAAGACAACCTTGAAAGACTTAGCTTCGGCTTTTATTATCTCTTCTTGGGATTGTTATAATAGCTGAGAAGTATAACTAGAAGCAAATATGTCTGAGACAAATTCAGTTGGAGGTAGGGAAGAGGGAGGAAAAATGTCTAGAGTAACCATGAGTAGCTAGGACAGCCCAGCCATGGGTATAGTAGTGAAAAGGGAAAAATAAATAGCATACAGAAACTCCCAACCTACAGCCCTATGAGGGTAGAGTTGTAAGGGAAGAGGGAGCCCATAGGAAAGACTTTGAGAGATGTTAAGTTACACCTATGGGACTCTGATGATTACATCTCATGTCCCTGATAGAGCACTGGATCTAAAGTCAGGAAGACTCATCTCAGACACTTATTAGCTGTGTGAACCTGGGCAAGTCACTTAACCTCTGTTTGCCTCAGTTTCCTGAATTGTAAAATGGTGATTTTAACAGCCTTTCTTCATAGGATTGTTGTGAGGCTCAAACGAGATAATATTTCCAAAGTGCTTAGTATATAGCGCCTGGCACATAGTAGGTTCTTTGTAGGTGCTATTATTGTTATTAGCCAGACTAAGAAGATGCCCTCACTATGGGGAGAAGGGAATAGGCATTTATACATTTATACAGTGCTTACTATGTGCTAGGCACTGTGCTGAGCAGTTTTTACTGATATTATCTCATTTGAGAGAGGAAATAGATTCCTCTGGGAGGAAGCATACCTACTCCTCTATGGCAAATGCCTGGACAAACCTCCATTTGCCCCATGCTAGTTATAGCTCCAAAGCAGTCTCCTACCTGATCGGATTCTAGTGCTGCCCAGTCTTCCTCAGGCACAGATCTGACTGTCACTCCCTACTCAAAGAGCTTCAGAGCTTCTTGATTGCTTTTCAAATAGCAGCTCGTCAGACTAATGTTTAAAGCCTCTTCAACTACCTAATTTTCCAGCCTTCCTACAAACAAAATGACAGTTAAATTGTGTTTCTGGCTGTTACCTAAATTCAACAGTATTCCTTGCCTTCATGTGTTCGCATGGACCATTCTCCAATGGCTCATCCCATCTCTCTTGTCTTTCTTTAAAGCTAAGCTCAGGTGCTACCTCTTCTGAGAGGTATTTTCTGATCTCCCCTATTATTGGTTCTTTCTTTCCCTCTTCAAATTACTGTTTATTTATTTACCTGTGTGAATTTTGTTTCTCCCTACTAGTATATAAGTACCCTTGAAGGCAGGAACTGTCTTTTTGTTATATTTGAGGCATATTGAGTAGAACAGTTAGCCAGAACAAGTATTCAAGTAGGGGAATAGTTATAAATCAAATTGGAGAGTTAGTTAGGTCAGTGCATCAGCTAAATGGCACAGTGGATAGAGTACCAGACCTGGACTCAAGAAGACAGCTTCCTGAGTTCAAATCTAGCCTCAAAGACATACTAGCTATATGACTCTAGGCAAGACACTTAAACCTGTTTGCCTCAGTTTCCTCATCTGTAAAATGAACCGGAGAAGGAAATGGCAAATCACTCCCGTATCTATGACAAATATCCAGTACCTATGAAGAGTCAGAAACGACTGACAGGGCTTAACGACATCACACAAGGTCTTCAATAAGTAGGCTAAGCTTGTATTTTTTTCTGTAAGTCTATAGAAATTCTACTCTATGTAAAATTCTAATAAAACAGAATTTCGTTCTATTCTAAAATAGGGATGTTATTACAGATTTGGCCCTTTCTCGTCTACTTATCATAGTCTTAGAGAGTTGCTCCTAGCATTGAGAAGTTAAGCTACTTGCTGAAGGGCACACAGCCAGTGTTTATCAGAGATGATACTTGAACCCAGGTCTTCTTGGATTTGAAGCTATTGTACTATATACTCTACCACATTGTGTATAATTTATAAATAAGGAAATATGTATGTATATTGAAGAATACATGTACAACATTGTCAATGGGAGGGATCATCCTTGGTTTCTTTTGACAATGAGAGGATGCCAATGGAACCCTTAAGGTACTGTTTATTTATCCCTCCTACCATCTGACCAGCCTATCTTGTTTTTTTGAGCATGTATTTCGGACCTTTTTTGCACTACTTTTGCATAATTCCTTCATTGTAACGATTGAAATTCACCTCTACCCTCCATCATCATCTAGGCCATCTTCAGTTTTAATTCTTTGGCATCATCAGTTTTCCATGCCTTGTACTCATACAATGTCACAAGAAGACTGGTAGTGTTAAAAAAAATGGAGAAGATTGGGGTTATTATAAGAACATTGGAATTGTATAAAGTCCATCTAGTTTGGAAGAAAGTCAGGACAAAAAAAATCAAGTGCATTTGCTCAGGTATTGTCTAGCTCTGCACTGGGGGCAATGAATATATGTATATATGCTATATTCTGTGTCTATATTCTATATGTGAATATATGTTAGACTCCATGCCTATATACCAGGTATGAATATATGCTACACCCCATATCTATATGTGCATGTGTCTTATACTGCATGCCTATATGCTATATGTGTATATGTATATATGTACATATGTATATTATATCTATATCTGCATGAAATTATATAATATATAATGATATATGTATATATAGGCATATATATGATACCATATATTAAATCTGTATATAATATCCTCCTCTGTCTATAGGTATAAATATGTATACATATGTATATGTATATCTATATATAGTATAAATGTCTATATACTATATGCTTGTATATTATCATATAGTATAGAACATATATAATATGATATATGTGTATATATTCTCTATGTATACACATGCATAAATGTATATACACATTTGTGTTATATATATTTACAGGTATATACATATATATGCCTCTACCTATGTCTACCTGTCTACCTGTCTATCTCTCCTCTCTACCTGTCTATCTATCTATCTATCTATCTATCTATCTATCTATCTATCTATCTCTCTGTCTGTCTATCTATCTATCTCTCCTGCCTACCTGTCTATTTATCTATATCTATCTGTCTGCCTATCTATCTGTCTATCTTGTCTATCTGCCTGTCTATCTATCTGTCTGTCTGTCTGCCTGCCTGCCTATCTATCCTGTCTACCTACCTATCTATCTACCTATCTATCTATCTATCTATCTATCTATCTATCTATCTATCTATCTGTCTGTCTATCTATCTCTCCTGACTACCTGTCTACCTATCTATATCTATCTGTCTGCCTATCTATCTGTCTGTCTGTCTGTCTGTCTGTCTGTCTATCTATCTTGTCTATCTGCCTATCCTGTCTACCTGTCTATCTATCTATCTATCTATCTATCTATCATCTATCTATCTATCTATCTATCTATCTATCTATCTATCTGTCTATCTTGTCTGTCTATCTATCCTGTCTACCTGCCTACCTATTTATGTATTTATCTATCTATCTGTCTGTCTGTCTGTCAATCTGTCTAGCTATTTATCTATTTATGGCATAGCCTGAACATACGTTATAGCCTGGGCAAGAACTCTGATGATGTCTCTTTATACAAAGTATGATGGCCCCCATTTGCTGGCTTATATAAGAGTCAGCTAGGTAGCACAGCAGACAGAGTACTGGGCCAGGAATAAGGAAGCCCTGAGTTTAAATCCAGTTTCAGATACTTATGAGCTGTGTGAATCTGGCAAGGTTACTTAACTCTGCCTCACTTTCTTTAACCATAAAAATGGGGACAATAATAGCACCTACTCTCTAAAACTGTTATGAAATCTATAAAGCACTTAGCACATTTTCTGGTATATTGTGGGGTTTATTAAATTCTTGTTTCCTTCCTTATGAAGATATTCTAGCATTGATAATGTCTCCATAACAAGATGTAAAATGCCCCAGACAAGTTTTGGATTCCTTGTCTTGCCCTAGGGTTGTACCACTGGTATGGTACTGAGAATGACTAACGGAATCATAGCCATTGCATCTAACTGGGCTACACCCCTGGAGCTGGCCATTAAAAGGAAGAGAAGAATAGTGATGGAGAAGATGACAGACGAGTTTGGACAGAAGGGAGTCAGTCTGACATATACAGACTAGTGTGTATAGAAGAACATAGCTTGGAGATGGAAGGATCTAGTTCACCTGCCTTCTTTTTACAGATAAGAGAGGAAGTGATCTGCCAAAGGTTGTACTGGGGCTAAATCACAGTGAGGATTAGAATCCAGTGTCTTTGACTGCAAGTCTGGCACTTTCCACTGGGAAATCTCTTAGCTGGGATGCAGTTAGGTGGCTAAGTGGATTGATAAATAGGTCTCAAGACAGGAGATCCAGGAGATCTGGGGTTCATATCTGGCCTCAAACACTTCCTAGAAGTGTGGCTTTGGGCAAGTCACTTAACCTCCATTACCTAAGCTTTACTGTTCTTCTGGAGCTGGAAGGGACCTCAGAGGCCACTGAGTTCAATCCCCTCATTTTTTCAAATGAGGAAAATGAAGCCTGAAGAGATAGACTGAGTTAACCAAGATCACATATGGTAAGACCAAGAGACAGAATTTGAACCTGGATTCTCTGACTTTGAAGTCAGTCCTCTTTCTACCGATCTATGCTGTTTTCAAGAATAGAATTCTACCCAGAAGAATTCATTGCTAAACCCAAAAGCTATTAAGACATCAGTGGAGGAAGGGGAAAAAAGCTCAGAACTGTATTAGTGAGGTCTAGCAATCTCCAAATGGGGCAGGAAGGATGGTTATAGCCCTAATGCCATCACACCTCATCTTTTTCCTTATCCTTCCCTGCTCTGCTTCTAACCTTCTGTACTTTGGCACTCTGTTCCTGGGGGGGGGGTGCCCTTTCCTCCTCTTGCTTGTTAGCACCCTTCTGTACATTGTCTCTACCCATCAAATGTAAGCTACTTGAGGGCAGGGAGTGATTCTTTTTGTTTGTATTTGTATCTCCTGAGCTTAACATGGTGGTGCCTGGCATATAGTAAGTAATAAATAAATAGAAAATAGAAAATAAAAAATAAAAAGAGAATAAATAAAGAAGGGGCTAGAGGAATGGATAAGATCAGTCTCCTAATGAAGAGCCCCCAGAGGAAAAAGAGATGGCTTGGTTCTCAACAGCTGTTCTCTGCTCAAGCTCCTGTGGGGTCAAAGGAATGCCACCATATTGGTAGCAATTTTACATAGAATCCTCATTTTAGATTCTTCTTTTCCTCCAAAGATTCAGAGTTTTCCTTATTTTAACTACCATCTTCCTCTTTGTTTTTCTACCATATACAATCATGAGCCATAGTAGTTTTCTGGGAGTGGGAGACATTGGTCTAGGTTCGGTTGTAGGTAAGATAATTGATGAGAAGCCAAAGCTATGGGATTAGCATATCAGGCAACATTAGCCTTCCAAAGTGGGGAAATTCCAAAGAAAGTAGGAATTCCTTAGTTTAGTACTCAAGGCTCTTTGTGGTCTGACTCTACACTAATATTTCAGGGGGCTGCTGGGTAGCTCAGTGGATTGAGAGCCAGACCTAGAGATGGGAGGTCCTGTGTTCAAATCTGGCCTCAGACACTTCCCAGCTGTGTGACCCTGGGCAAGTCACTTGACCCCCATTGCCTAGTCCTTACCACTCTTCTGTCTTGGAGCCAATACACAATATTGATTCCAACACGAAAGGTAAGGGTTTTATAAATAAATAAATGAAATTAAACTAATGTTTCAGCCTTATTCTATTGAATTCCTTCTTGTGGTTTAAACTCCAGGCAAACTGGACTGTAGACCATTCCCCAATCCTGTCTTGCCCACTTCCATTGCCATGTCCCATGTCTGGAAAGGGGCTACCCCATTCTAATGTCTATATGTTGACATCCTTATCTTCTTCAAGGACTGGTTCAGATGCCCCATTTTCCTTTTCTGATCTCTTTAGAAAATGGTGATTCCTCTCTCCAAGCATCTCTCAGACCATTACTTTTGATTTTTTCACTATACTTATTCATCATGCCATCAAGTTTCCAAATTTGTGGTATTAGTTCAAATAGTCCAAGAGATTCATCACATTCTCACAAGGCTGCAGTGAGACTACCGGACTGGGAGTTAGAAGTCCTGGGTTCAAATCCTAGCTCCTTTCTTTACTAGCTGGATGACCTTGGGCAGGTCACAACCTCTGTTTCCTTACCTGTAAAATGAGGGGATTGACTGAAGTGACCTTTAAGGTTCCTCCTAATTCTAAATCTATGATTGTCTGATCCAGAGTTCCCTCCCCCTTTCTTCTTCCTCCTCTCCCCTCCAAGATTTAGTGAAGTCAAGTGAACCTTGGTTCAACCTTGTTCTCAGGTTCTAAGTGCTAGTTTCATTTAGGACATTTGACTAAAAGCCCTTTCTGTAGAACCAAGTCCTGTCGGCATGAAGCCAGCAATTAATGAAAGATGATAAAATAATAAAAGAAGTAATACATTAACTATATTATCCTTGCACATTTGGGCAGTCCTTTTCATTATATCCTCTTTATGGACATCCTCCAGCAATATTTGAAGAGGTACTTTATTGCTGTTCTGTGACTGTTTTGGTTTCCAGACATTAACAGGCTACTTAAATGCTAATGCTCTGTCTCACTCTTCCACTTTCCCCTGTTGGATCTGAAGCAAATATTCAGTGTAGGGCACATTACACTTATATTTTTCTTTCTTTCTCTTTTTTAAATCTCCCTTTTCATGAACAACGAGCTAAAAAGAGAACTTGGAATCCTAGTTTTAACTTTTGGACTCTCAGGCTTGAGAGAAATTGCTTTGCTAATTAAGAGAAATTATGTGATTGGCCTACTTCTCAAATATGCCCAAAGAACAATTTGGTGTAGAAGTGCTAAGCATCCTGGGGAAGATTCTTTTAATCCTGCAGCTCCTGGTTACTGCCCATAAGATGGTAAGAATAAACATCTCCTCTTTCTGTGGAAGAAAGACAGTGTGTCATTGTATTATGGGAAGAGCACTGGGTTTGGACTCAGAAGACCTGAGTTCAGGTCCTAGTTCTGCCATTTACTTGTTGCGTGACCTTGGATAAGTAATTCAATCTCTCTGAGATACATTAACACTACCTACAAAATGGGGGTTATTTTATACCTCTCTCTATATGTATATGCATCTACATATATATGCATATGTATGTGTGTATGCACACACACATGTCTTTATATAAGTGCATGCATGTACGTATATGTGGGGCAGCTAGGTAGTCTGTAGATAGAATACCAGACCTGGAATCAGGAAAACCTGAATTCAAATCCAGTCTCAGACACTGACTAGCTGTGTGATCCTGAGCAAGTCACTTAACTCTGTTTGCCTCACTTTCCTCATCTGGGGGAAGGAAATGACAAACCACTCCAGTGTCTTTACCAAGAAAAACCCAAAAGGAGTCACAAGTCAGATGTGGCTAAAAAAAACCTAAAAGATCCCAACAAAAATATGTATGTGTATATATATGTGTGAGTGTGTATAAAATCCAGTTCACAAAGAATCGTTGTGAAAATGAAACGACATGATGTATACAGACATTTTGTAAGTCATTCATGGTAATATAAGTCTGAGTTCCTTGTGAGTTCCGAGGCCTGTGACTCCTGCCCCATTTCTCTTCAGAGTTGGCCCTAGGAGAAAGGGAAAAGGAGGCAAATACTCCAGTGTCTTCCTCGATTCCTTTTCTGCAGTCCTTTCCCTCATTAGGGTCCTTTGCCCTTCTGAACACTCTTCCCCACCCCCCACCTCCCTGGGTTCCTCTGTTGTTTTCTAGTACAAACTCCAACTTGCACCTCCCTTCTCCACTTTCATTATATCCTCTTTATGGACATCCTCCAGGTCAGGCCAATCCCCCCTTTCTCATATTCTCTTCTCCCAGTTCGTGCCAGTTCCTCCTTTCTCGCTCTTTGTCCTGCTGCCCTCCGTTTCTTTCTTCCTTTTAATACTCCAGGACCAAATCATTATAGAATCATGGAATGCTACAAATGGAAGAGACCCGAGATATTATTAACTAGCTTTATGTAGGATGACGATAATGATGGTAAAAACTTCATTAAGGTTTTTGGGGGGGCCATACACATGCCGTACACACACTGCCAACGTACAAATCTGTAGTACCTCAAGTAGATACTATAGATATTATCTCCATTTTTCTAGGTTGTACTTGCTGTAGGAAGGAAGAGCATCAGGCCCTTCCCCTTGAGCCATCACTTGCCCAATAGCATCAGTTCAATAAAACAAACATTCATTTAGGATATGGTATACAGAAGGCACTGTACAGGTGTTGCTCTTTCTCTTTGTCCAAAGTCTAGCCTGAGGGACTTCTAAACCTCTCCCAGATTGAAGGTGCTGTCATCTTCGTGTTGGTCACGTTTAATTATGTAACATCCCTGGCCTGTTGTAGAAATAAGTTGTTCGAATTTTTATGGAAGCTATGTCAGTGTCCAGTCACAGTTCTTTCCTTTTCTTTCCTTCTTCCTTCTTTCCTTCCTTCTTTCATTTCTTCCTTCTTTCCTTCCTTTCTTTTTTATTTTTTCTTTCTTTTTCCCTCCTTCCTTCCTTCCTTTCTCTCTTTCTCTTTTTCTCTCTTTCTCTCTCTCCCTCTCTCTCTTTCTTTCTTCCTTCCTTCCTTCATTTCTCTCTCTTTTTTTCTCTTTCTCTCTCTCCCTCTCTCTCTTTTTCCCTCCT
>NC_058134.1:89490954-89554846 GCF_016433145.1 Gracilinanus agilis | reverse complement strand
TGGGTGTAGACAATCATTTTCTAAGGAAGACAATCAGCATCGATGAATCACCACCAGGAGATGACCAAAGTAGACAGAAATCACCTCCACTCCTCACCAAGTGCAAAGATATGGCAGCTAAGTGCAGTGCTGACTGAAAACAGAAACCTATTTATAAAATCTTATGGAGGAAAAGATAGAGGAAGATCACAAGATAGTGGAGAGCAATGAAGGGAAAACAAGTTTATAGAAAGCTTGGTTAGTGACTCGACTAAGTCAGATCTTCCTAGGATGAAACTAGAAAGAAGACAATTAACAGATTAAAAAATGAAAGAGATTGATTAATATTTCTACAGGAAGAAAACTTTTTTTTCAATATATTACAGTGGAGTCACCCTTTTTTGGACTTTAACACCACAATCTTCAATGTGTTGCATGAGGAAGTTGAAATGGCACTAAAGAAAACAGATAGGAAGGGTAACTGGACTAGACCAAGTAGATACAGAGTAGGCAGTGTCCTGGAGTCAGTACAATCTTGAGAGCATTGAGGGATTGACTCTGAAAGTTCCTAGAAGAGGGGGAGAATCTCAAATCCTTAGAAAAACAGATGGTCTGTATTATTACAAAAAAGGAGGATAAATGATAACATATAAGTAACTATTGACCCATATGCTTACTTTTCCATCTCTACAAAAATCTATAAGAAAATAATCTATACTCTTACCTGAAGGCAGGCTTTCACAAATGATGTTCTCTAGCAAACAACATTTTTACAGGTACACGAGTGACTGGACAGTATAGAGAATACAAGTTGCCACTGTGGTAATTGTTTATTGATTGTTTTTTAAAGCATTTGACTTGACAGAGTAAAATGCCCCCTTTAAAGACTCTCTTCTTTCAAAATGTTTCTCACGCACTTGCTCAAAGAGCATAAGATCCTTCGAAAGACAGGCTAAGAGAGAGAGAGAGTTTTGACAAATCTCTGAATTTCATTATCAAGAGAAATATAAAACAGAAATACGTGTGCTTAACAAAGGCATTCGCCACTATCATGGAGGATGTCCAATGTAGAGTTCAAATAGAAAAGAGATTTTCTATAGATGGTGAAGTCCCCTGCATGTGTTTGGTGTTGTTCTCATTTCATCAAGCCCTGGAATGCTGCAGAGCTTTCTATATGAAATCTCTAATCACTCAAAAGAGTTTGCTTAATCATCTACACAGGAAAAACTAAGTGGATAAAAAATGTCTGTTGTCTATGATATGATACCAATCAGTGGTTGGCTATATCAATCATTATTACATATATTTTGGTTTTTTTTTGTTTATACACACACACACACACACACACACACACATATATATATATGTGTATATATATATATATATATATTTTACTAATGGTTTGTAATAACAAATTTCCACACAAATTTTCCTAAATTCTGTGATTGAACATATCTCTCTTCCTCCCTCCCCTTCCCCCTCTAGGTGCTGGCAGGTGATTCTATTTGGGGTATACATGGAGTACATATATTTTGGAAAGACAATGAAAATGGACAATGAACCAGACCCAAAATTGAATACGAGAAAGGGAGTAGAGTATCTATATCTAGGCAGTTTAGTAGCACAGTGGATAGAGAGCTGATCCTGGAATCAGTAACACCGAGTTCCAATTTGGCATCAGACACTAATTAACTATGTGACCCAGGCAAGTCACTTAACTTGTTTTCCTCAGTTTTGTCATCTGTAAAATGAGGATAATAATAGCATGTACCTCCCAGAGTTGTTGTGAAGATAAAGTAAGGTGATATTTGTTTGCAATCCTTAAAATAAAACATGCATACTAGCGATTATTATGTGTCCTTTGGAAAACTATGAATTGCTTTTAATGACCCCAAGGGTCTTCCTGACATGTAGAACCATCTTTTAAATGTTCATATTCTTCCAGTGATGCCCCATGGTGACATTTCATGGAATACTGGGTTCTCTGAAGAATTAAAATTGTAGGTGAGGGGCAGATGGGTAGCTCAGTGGATTGAGAGCCAGGCCTAGAGACGCGAGGTCCTAGGTTCAAATCTGGCCTCAGACACTTCCCAGCTGTGTGACCCTGGGCAAGTCACTTGGCCCCCATTGCCTACCCTTACCACTCTTCCACCTATAAGTCAATACACAGAAGTTAAGGGTTTAAAAATATAAAAACAAAACAAAAATAAAATTGTAGGTGAGGCAAAAGGAAATGGAAAGGCATATGACAGGCATGAGAAGGCTGCAACATATAAACAATGAAAAGTTGCACAGGAGAAGCAACTGAAAGGATGTCATTAGAAAAAGGTAGAATTGGGAG
Source organism: Gracilinanus agilis (assembly GCF_016433145.1). Classification (NCBI taxonomy): domain Eukaryota; kingdom Metazoa; phylum Chordata; class Mammalia; order Didelphimorphia; family Didelphidae; genus Gracilinanus; species Gracilinanus agilis. The sequence continues at coordinate 89,552,526 of NC_058134.1, read as the reverse complement.
GCAGCTGGGTAGTGCAGTGGACTGAGAGTCAGCCCCAGAGATGGGAGGTTCTGGGTTCAAATCTTGCTTCAGACACTTCCCAGCTGTGTGACCCTGGGCAAGTCACTTAACCCCCATTGCCTAGCCCTTTCCACTCTTCTGCCCTAGAACAAATACCCAATATTGTTTCTAAGGCAGAAGGTAAGGGTTTGGATTAAAAAAAAAAAAAAGGTAGAACTGAAAAAGGAGAGTGGGTAGTCATATGAGGAAACAAGGAATAGCTGAAAGGAGCTCATGTATTCGATTGGTATCTGTCTATCAGTCAGTCAGTCTGTCTATCTATCTATCTGTCTGTCTGTCTGTCAGTCAATCTGTCAGTTTGTCTACCTGTCTATCTATCTATCTGTCTGTCTGTCTGTCTGTCTGTCTATCTATGTATCTATCTCATATCAAGAAATCTGGAAGAAAGGTCCAGAAAACTGTATGCATTACTTATAAGAATGGACAAAAGTTGGAGGAGGTGGTATGGATGGACTCCAATTAGCACTATTTGAGGGAGTACCCTTATAGCTGATCTTACAATATCAAACTATGAGAAGTAGGAAATGTTTTTGAAGCTCCAGCCACTTATCCCCTCGGATGCAAGCCTTATCTTTTCTTGGTTCTGTGACTTTCTTTCCTGTATCTAGAATATCTTTCTTCTTCAACCTGTTGAATGTTTATCTATCTTATAAATCTGACTCAGAAATCACTGTCACTTTTAGGAAGCCTCCCATTCCCCCCCCAGTCAGTAAAAACCTTTCCCTTCCAACCTCCCATAGAACTTGACTTGTACTAATCCACTTAAAGTAATATTTTGGCTCTCTACCCATTGAGCCCCCTAACTGCCCCAAAGTAATATTTTTACATGCATTACATGCACTGAGTTATATTCCTTAGATCTTAGGAGAACATGGATTGAGTCTTATCTAAATTTTATATTTCCTCCAAGTCCTTGCACAGTTTCTTTCTCTGGGAGTTTCCTTTGCCACTGTAATCACAGGTCCAATCCCAATCCCTACCGTGGCCCAGTGCTTTACATAAATACACACATATGTGTGTACATATATCACATATATGTACAAATACGCATTAATTTACATGTTGTTGTTCAGTTGTTTCAGTCACATCTGACTCTTTGTGACCCTGTTTGGGGTTTTCTTGGCAAAGATACTGGGGCGGTTTGACATTTCCTTCTCCAGCTCATTTTACAAATGAGGAAACCGAGGCAAAAAGAGATAAATGATTTTGTCTAGAGTCACTCAAGATTTGAACTTCCTGTCCAGGCTTGGTGCTTGATCCAATGTGCCCCATTACACTTATACAAATATATTAAATGATATACTTAATATATACATTTAATGATACTTGTGATTTCATCAGGCCTCTACCAATGAAGATTGGTATCTTTCTGCAATTTATAGTCTCATATAGAGTTTCTTAACTTTTTGTGTATCCTGGATTCCTTTGTCAGTGTGGTAAAGCCTATAGACCTCTTTTCAGAATAACGTTTTTACTTTTATTTATTTTATTTTTTTTAACCCTTACCTTCTCTCTTAGAATCAATGCTAAGTACCAAGGTATAAGGATGGTAAGGAATAGATAACGGAGGTTAAATGATTTGCCCAGGAAGTGAGCACTTCCTTTGCTAGGAAGTGTCAGATCAAATTTGAACACAGGGCCTCCAAGCCTGGCTCTCTACCCATTGAGCCCCCTAACTACCCCAAAGTAATATTTTTACATGCATTAAAAAATACATTGGATTACAAATGAAACCAATTACATTGAAATTTAATTTTCAAAATACTAGCCCCTTCCCCCCAAAACAAGTTCATGGACCCCAAGTTAAGAGTTTCTCTAACCTAGAGAATCACCTGGAGCAGTTAGAAGTTAAGTGGCTTGTTCAGTGAGGTCACACATCCAGTATATACCAGATGTGAGATTCGAACCCAAGTCTTCCTGACTCAAGTCCAGATTTCCCTTCATTGGTTACAGTCGTCTTTGCATATAATTGGTGCTTAATAAATGTTTGCTGAATTTAACAGAGTCGTCCTTGCTCTGAAACAGTTTTCATCTTGTTTGGAGAAATGAGACAGTCAGAAAGGTACAAGAAACAATTAGAGAGCAATGCAATATAGTCCTCAATAATGTGATGCAAACTATAAAAGCTATTGGAAGTTCAGAGAAGAGAGATCAATATTGTTCAGAACAATATGATCATAGATCCAGAGCTGAGAAGGTCCTTAGGGTTCATGAAGCTAAACCCCCACATTTTATTGATGAAATGATAACCTGGACAGATTAAGAAACATGTCCAAGGTCATACAAATCATATGTGGCAGAAGTAAGATTTGAACTCAGGTCCTCTGACTACAAATATTGTAGTCTTTTCTCTTGAAGTAGACCTTGTAGAATGGGTGGGGTCTGGATAGATTCAGAGGAAGACAGTGTAATTAGAAAATCTTGAACCCTTGGACTTCATCTCCCAGAATCCTTTTCCTTTCATCCACTTAGTGTCCTTACATAATGTTTATAAGTTTGCTGCAAGCCCACCTTCTTGCTCTTCTCCTGGGGAACTTTCTTTTTCTTTACTGAGGCTGGTAATTTTCCTTTTTTTTTTTTAAACCCTTAACTTCTGTGTATTGGCTCATAGGTGGAAGAGTGGTAAGGGTTAGGCAATGGGGTCAAGTGACTTGCCCAGGGTCACACAGCTGGGAAGTGTCTGAGGTCAAATTTGAACCTAGGACCTCCCGTCTCTAAGCCTGACTCTCAATCCACTGAGCTACCCACCTGCCCCTCTAATTTTCCTTTTGCTTCAAGTTATTATCAATAAAACCTTATAATTTTACAATACTTGGAGTATTTGGATATTGATTTTTAATCTTACAGCAGGCATCATAAAATGGAAAAGGTCTTGGATTCGGAGTCAGGGGATCAAAGTTTGAATTCTGACACTTGTTACTTGTGTGACCTTGGGCAAGTTTCTTCACCTCACTGAGTCTGCTTCTCTAAAGTTCCTTTATGCCCTAAAACAATGATCCTGTGAGGGAGAGGGCATTCCAAATAGGGTCTATGTATATATAACATTAGCAAAGTCGCAAAGGGACATATCATGGTGGGAGTGAATCATTGAGGAGACCTGGCTTAGCTGAAGTTTAGGAGTAATGAAAAATTAAGTCATGGGCTCAGTAGATGGGAGTATGAGATTTGGAGTCAGGAAGAATTCTGTTTCAGACATTTACTAGCTTTGTAACTCTGGGCAAGTCTCTCAGCCTCAGTTTCCTCATCCGTAAAATAAGGATAATAATAATAAAATAGGGATAATAATTGCACCTACCTCACAGACTGGTTGTGAGAATCAAAAGTGCCACATAAGTACTAGTGATAATTATTATTACATGGCTTTTTCAATATTAGGAAGAATATAAATTTGATGCTAGGAACAATGAGAAACATAGATTTGTTTGTACAATCATCTAAAGGACTAGTTTTATCAAAAGCGGAAAGAGGAGGAAATTTCCCAAGTAACCAAAATAGATTTAATTACAATTTTTGCAGTGTTTAAGATCAATCTGCTCGATTAAATTAGATTGTTTACCGATAGAAAAATATAGCCAGTACATTATACATTAAAATGCTATGAATGGTTATCATTCATGCTTTTATTTTTCATTTTTTAGTGGTAACAAAAAAACCACCCATAACCTTTCAATTTAGTAATTTTCTATTATTCATCATGGAAATCAAAAAGCTTTGCCAGGTTGGAAGTGAAATGTCAATTAATTGTCAATTCTTCATATTGAGTAATTGATTAATTGGCACAATGTTAATCTCTAAATCAGTGGTAATAAATTACTTGGTTTTTAATCTTGACCTTCAGAGTGCTAAAGCTCTTCAAATCACTGCTGTTCCTGCTGGGGAAATGACTAATGAAGCCGCATTCTTCTGTAATTTTTGCTGCTCCTAAAATTTCTACCTAATTGAGAATCATGGGAGTGATTGGAAGCCAACTTTGAGCAAAAGCACTCCCATCTCTGCCCATACATCAGGAGGAAATTGATGGGAAACTGGGGTATTGCCCTGTATTGAGTCTTAGAGCTCATTTCAGTTGATGATTTTTTTTTTGCAGACCTAATCACTTTAATATCACATAGGATTAATTTAATAGGTGCACTAGTTATAAAGAAATTTATAGCTAAAATACTGGGAAAATATGGGGAGTTTTTTCTCTTCTAATTTTTAAAATTTCTTTTCTTCTGGGGGTAGTGGAGAAGATGGGGGAGAAATACAATTTTCTTTGGCACCTGCCACTTGTAACATTTTAAATTGTTTACGAGATTGTGTGAGGATTCCTTAAACTATGGTTAGGGCGGCTTCCATGTTTTTTGAATTCTCCTTGGGAATTCACTAATGTAATTTACTACCATCATGATGTCATGCAGTTTCTAACAGCCTGGTAAATTATAACCAAGAGCTCCCTAAGCATAAGGAACAGTTGATTCAAATTGTTCACATTTCTTCCATTCCATAGACCACCATGGCCATATTCAGCACTCTATGCATGATGGTGACATGGTTCTTTTGGTGATCTTTCATCTCTACTAGCAGATGCCTTTTCCTCCCTCTTACCAGCCCTACTCACCCACTAGTCCTTTTCAAGATTGTTAAGGTATTGAGTTATAACCACTAGATATTCCATGAAATTGCTACTGCTCCTGACCCACAGGCAATGCTGGGTTCTTCAGATCTAATGTGGAGTAAAAGAGTTGGCAGGTCCCTAAGACATGCAAAGGTTTAGGAGTTTGAGATGGTGATGAACTTAGTTTTGTCCTTCCAGAACTAGACTAGCTAAATTCAGAGAAATCATCCCTAGGAGAATAGCCTTCAGATAACTAATTCAAGGGGCCTGAGCAACTCAGGAAACCCAACTGCTGGGAACTGAAGGGATTTCATCCACATAGGGACAGGGATCTCTTGAAGTATGGAAATAAGATGTTACCTTCTAGAAAATTGAGGTCTTCTCAGTGGTGTTTTCATCTTAATAGAATAAAAACTGCCCTGGATGAAATGGTGCAGGAGGATATTTTTAAAACCTTCTTTTCGGTTTCTCTGGAAATATTTGGAGAGACAGAATAACACAGGGGAAATATTTCTGGACCAATAGTCCAGTAGCTTGGATTCTACCTTTAGCTCTGTGATCTTTTGACCCCAAAAGATCAAATAACTTGTCATAGGTAGCAGGGCTGCAGCAGAGATACTAATTGATATTTCCAAGCATGAGAAGCCCTTTTTTTCTCTGCAAAGAACACAATAATAATTTTGATAAGGGAATAGCTTGGTGGCTCAGTGGATTGAGAGCCAGGACTAGAGAAGGGAGGTCCTCACTTCAAATCGGGCCTCAGACACTGCCTAGCTGTGTGAACCTGGACAAGTCACATACCCACCTTTGCCTAGACTTTACCACCCTTCTGTCTTGGAACCAATACACTGTATTCTTTCTAAGAAGGAAGGTTAGGGTTTAAAAAGTAATAATTCTGATTAGTCGTTTGTGGTTCGATGACCAAATGGAAAAGTAAGCTTATATTGCCTCTTTTTTCCCTGTGATCAGAATTCAATAGATATTGATAATGTATAATTGAGGCACAAAGACCTCCAGGGTGGAAGATGGCCATACAACTCTGTGCCTTAAATAATTACAATGCAATTTGAGCTTCCTGGGACCTATTGTTCTTCTAAGTTAAGTATAAGGTTCCAGAGTGACGTCTTTGAAACATTTTTCCAAAAATGTTAAACAGTGTCGCTTTGGATTTAATTTTCCCTTTGGCATGTGGGACTGTGTTCAACTTGGTTGTAGAAGATATAGGAATATCTCTTCATTTCCTTGCCAAGTCTCAGCTGCCTGGTCTCTAGGTTTCTAAGGTGATAGCTAATAATTTCAAAAGTTAAGGAGTTAATGGATAATAATGAACCAGATTAAGGTTCTCTAAGTTTTTGAACAATGGATCACATGATCAAAAATCTATATGTGCAGGCTGCATTAATATTTTACAATTAAGCTTCCTAATTGAAATAAGCCTGAGAGCATGATACCTGGCAGTAGTTAGTTACACAACAGTAGCAGTGAGTAGATGGTTGGCACTCAGAATTCATCTTCCTTTAAAGTTCAGCTCAGGGGCTACCTCCTTTCTGAAGTCTTCCTGGATTTCCCAGTGGTTATGATGTCTTTCTTCTCACTTTCTTTTGTACTATACTTACTTGAGTATATGTTGTATTATTCCAGGAGGATGTCAGCTCCTCCTGGAGCAGAGACCATTTCATCTTTGTAGCCCCAGAGCCTTGTATGCAGCAGGTGCTTAATAAGTGCTTATTAAATTGTAAAATTGAAATGGTTCAGATCTAATAGCTTACTGGTCGATGCCTGCTAACTAATTAAGTGTAGCCAGATTTCACCCATTCTTGGAACATTTTTCATGCACCTATATATGGGGAAGGAGACATGTGAACCTGAATCAGCTGAAAGAATGCTGAGTGTAGTGCAATACTCATTTTTGGTTGGTTGGTGCCACCATAATCTGGGAAAGACAAAAGGCCAGAAGCAGTAAATAGGGAGGGGAAACTGGCATCTCACCATGTCTTTGATCTCCAGCTTACCTCCCTGGAGATTGCTAGAATGGACCTCTGTAGGTGAGATAGGGTCTTCTTTCCTCATTGGAGCTGAGATCTCATCTTGTGCTCTGCTAAAGAATTCATTTATTCTTGTGTCTTTTCCAGTAAAGACTCTGTCACCAAATCCATCAATCCCTAATCCCAGTACCCAATATTATTCTTTGCTCAGGATTCTCTCTGCTAAACCAGAGTTATTTCTCTTTCTCCATATGCAGCCACATGAAGAATGTCCCAACCTCCACTGAAAGCCTGGTTTCATCAGAAAAAAATACTCTTAAAAAATCTTGAGCAGGGAGAATGTCTCAGATGAAAGTAGCTGCTTTTTCAGAACTTATAAGTTTCGACAGAAGAGAAAAACCAAGCAGTAATAGGCCTTGAGTGAGTTTGCAATCACACAAGGGAAGACTTCTAACTTGACACACAGGAAGAGGCGGGCAAGGGAAAAAGGAATAAGAATGCAGGTAAATTTCCAAAAGGTACATGGGTACACCCGTGATTCAGCTAGCAATGTTGGAAAGATTCAATTTGTTTTCTTTGGATATGGAAAAGTACCAGACAAGGAGTCAGGAGACTTAGATCCTAGCTCCATGACTTTTAACAAATCATCTAACATCTCTGAGACATTATTTCGTGAGATCATAGGGTCATAGATGTATATATGGAAGAAGCTGTAAGAGCCATCTTGGATGATTCCTTCATTTTTACAGAGGAGGAAACTAAGGCCCAGAGAAACTAAGTGAATTACCCAAGATCACACAGGTAGTAAAACTGGGATATGAACCCAGATTCCCTGTCCTAAAATTCTACATTTTTTCCACTGTATCATAACAATCCCTATCTTTTTTGCCTACCTTACAGTGTTGTAAGAATCAAATTAAAGAATAAATGCAACACCTTGAAAAGTTAAAAGCACCACACACACAAATTTGAGACATTATTATTTTGTCTCATGTCAGACACTGTTGCTTGAACTTGAGACGAAGGCCAGATTGAAAATTCATTTCTTCTGTTATCCAAGTGATTGGAAGAAAACCCAAGGACACTGTGCCTAAGTGAAATCAGAGTGCATAATTATATATTCAAAGAACAGTTCTCATTGTTTTTGCATTAACCTTGCAAGTCTCACAGGGAAAATGTCTTCAGATTTTTAACCTAGAGCTTGCTAATGAAATTAAAAAATCTACCTTAGGAGTTCATACCAAAAATAGTGTTTGGCCCCTCTCAACTGATAAGAGTACAAACTTTGTGTCAAGCCACAGAAGGAAAAATTGAGCAACAAGAAAATTAAAATTCAATGACAAAAGTGACTCAATTAAATATCTGTCTAGGGAGAGTGAAGTAAAGAACTGCGCCACTCATTATCCAGGGAACAGAGTTGACTTTTGGCAAAACTATGAAGTTGGCAATTTGTCTTAGTTTTTAACCTCTCTCCTCTGGGGTGCCTGGGCCCTTACTCTGTTCGAAGTGTAAGATGTATGTTGCCCTTGTGAAATAAATATATATACGTCCACACACAAAATCTAAATACATGGGCAGGCAGCTTGAGTGGAGGTCCTGAGATTTCTGGAATCTTGGCCACTATTCTCCAAGGGACACTGCAGTTCCTACTTTGAGGGGAGCAGAAGAAGGAGCCATGAAGTTGGCTTCCTTGTTCTTCTCAGTGAGAGAGTACTGGACTCGATTTATATTTAACCCCCCTAAATATTACTGGTTGAGGGCAATGATGCTTTAGGTTCCAAACACGAAGCTGCTCACATCCCTGATCCCTGCCTATTAAAGGGAGAAGAAAACTCCTACTTTTGACCCCTTCCCCCCAAATATTAGTTCCACAAAAGACCATCAAAAGGAGTGAAGAGTAACAAATCCATTTATCCAAGCAGACAGCAAACAGAAAACAGAGATGTGCTACAAATTAGAATATACCAGAAAATACATAAGAGTGCATGAACTCCTTAGTTGGGAATAAGATGAGATCTCGGTTCGGCCAAGGGAGAGGTCTCAATCCCACCCAAAGGAAAATTCTCTTTAGCCTCTAGGAAGGCATTTAGAAACCCAGGTCATGGGAAGTTGGCTTCTCCTACATATTTTCTTTCCAAAGTCTGTCTGTCTGTGGGACTGGTGCTCAAGAGAATCTGAGACCACATGAATCCTCTCTCAGAGGGGGAATAAAAAATATTCTCCAAAGCTCTTACAAAAATTCTGCCACTCATGCAGTCACACAGGGTTGCATTGACATTTTGTTCACCAATTCAAGTGATGGTCCATAGGCACAAAGGTGTGCTAATGTGTTTAGCAACTGACTCTGGGGAGGGAAATCACTTTTAATTTTAATTTGCATTATTAACATTTTCTCCATAACTTTCCCAAGTCTAGACAATCAACAGAACGATAAATCAAACCCTGATTTGTAATGTTTGCTGATTTTTGAGGTGTAAACATTTCCTTAGGGTTCTGCTATTTACTTTCCAAGGGAATGTCTAATTATTTGGTAATTAATACCTGTAAAGCATCCTTTCCAAGCTATACCCTTTGTCTTGTACATGCAAATTGCATCCTCAAGGGACATAACTATCTCCAGGCCCAAGATAACTTGTTTGTCTACAATCCTAAAAATAGAGCTCATTAGATCTCACTGATGTGTTTACCTTTAATAATCAGTACACACAATTAGCTCAAAGCAAAAGTATTTTCTGAGTTGGCATCCTAACAACAATAGTAGCAAACATTTTTTTGCATGAGCCTGTAGTACACTCCCCATTAATACTGACAACATCAGTGGGAAGTGTGAGCATTCACATAGAGTACAGTGGTAAGAAGACATCTATATAGGGAATAGATATGGCCAAGACATCTCATACCTCATGCATGACAGACTTTTGTCTTCTTCCTTTTTGGTATGTCTGTGCTGCTCCTCACTGCTTATGGCATTTATGCTGAGCAGATTTCTTTTTTTTTTTTTTTTTTTTTTTTTTGTTTAGTTGTTTTCATTCATGCCTGACTCTTCATGACCCTCTTTGGGATTTTTTTTATTAGACATTTATTAATATTCGTTTTTAATCTGTTTACATACTTTATGCCCCTACTTTCCCCTTCACCCCCCGCTCCCCCCCCCACCCATGGCCAACACACATTTCCACTGGTTGTAACATGTGTCCTTGTTCAGGGTCTATTTCCCATTCATGTCCGCCTCAGCCCATGCATTCAAGCAATTGTTTATCTTATATGTTTCCTCTCCTGCAGTCCTTCCTCTGAATGTGGGTAGCATCTTTACCATAAATCCCTCAGAGCTGTCCTGTGTCATTGCAGTGCTGCTGGTACAGGAGCCCATTACATTTGATTTTAACACAGTATATCAGTCTCTGTGTACAATATTCTTCTGGCTCTGCTCCTTTCGCTCTGCATCACTTCCTGGAGGTCTCTCCAATTTGCATAGAATTCCTCCAGTTTATTATTCCTTTTAGCACAATAGTATTCCATCACCCGCATATACCACAATTTGTTCAGCTATTCCCCAATTGAAGGACATCCCCTCATTTTCCAGTTTTTTGCCACTACAAAAAGCGCAGCTATAAATATTTTCGTACAAGTCTGTTTATCTATGATCTGTTTGGGGTACAAACCCAGCAATGGTATGGCTGGATCAAAGGGCAGACAGTCTTTTATAGCCCTTTGGGCATAGTTCCAAATTGCCAGCCAGAATGGCTGGATCATTTCACAACTCCACCAGCAATGCATCAATGTCCCAATTTTGCCACATCCCCTCCAACATTCATTACTCTCCCCTTCTTTCATTTTAGCCAATCTGCTAGGTGTGAGGTGATACCTCAGAGTTGTTTTGATTTGCATTTCTCTAATTATTAGAGATTTAGAACACTTTCTCATGTGCTTTTTGATACTTTTGATTTCTTTATCTGAAAATTGCCTATTCATGTCTCTTGCCCATTTATCAATTGGGGAGTGGCTTGATTTTTTATACAATTGCTTTAACTCCTTGTATATTTGAGTGATTAGACCCCTGTCAGAGTTTTAAGTTATAAAGATTTTTTCCCAATTTGTTGTTTTCCTTCTGATTTTGACTACATTGTTTTTATTTGTACAAAAGCTTTTTAGCTTTATATCTGAGCAGATTTCTTATCTGGGCTCTCGGAACCTGATCCTTTCTTTAGCCTAACTGAGTGCTGGGTTTAACCCTCTTTTGTATCCCTGACTAGCTCTCTTTTCTGATACTAGGGGACACTCTCCTCCAGGCTTTTTCTTAACTCAACTGTTTTTTTCTTACTCCTTGTGATATGTAGTATTTCTTCCAGGGCAAGTAGAAGATGTATCTTGGGGACACCATGCTGATATTGAGACATAAGGGAAAAGGCAATGAACAATCTCCTTTCAAGAGTCTGATTTTTCTTTCATAATTGGCTCTTTTCTCTGCTGCCAGGGGTCACTTTTCTCAGAACTTTTTTGCCTTGATAAAATACCTCCTGTGTCTTAAATTTTAAAAGGACCACCAGGGGCCTAGCCAGTCTTTCAGGCTATTCAGTCTGATGACTAACTACTCTCTAATTCCATCAAACTAAACTGGAATTTATTTTCGATGACTTCTTTACCTACAGGAAAGGGATAGCAAAACAATCCTATGATTCCGTTTAGCTTACCTGATTAATTGTTTTATAACACATTTAAAACATTTACACATTATTGTCTCTGTTACTTGTTCCCTTCAATTCTGCAGCTAGTCATCTTGTTCAAGATCCAAACTACTTATGTACTCCGGCAGGGTTTTTGCCTTCAATAACCTGGATAATTGCTTTGACTTTCTATTTTCTTTTACCTGTGCAGCAATTGGACACATTCTACTTTCTTTAATAACATTTTCTTGCTTTGTATTTTAAAAATATTCTCTTGCTGAATGCACTGAATTTTAGCAAACGTGTACCATGGGGGTTCCTTTTAAAATCTTCATCTCTGAAAAGAGAATATTCTAAATTGTAAATAGTTCTGATTCTACAATTTAGAAACATTTTATTGATGCCTATTGTCTATGCATCACATACATTTATGACTCTTCCCATCCTCTGAATTGAAACCTTCCTTATCATAACAAAAAAATAGTTAAGCAAAAGCCACCTGATACAGTGATGAGATCTGTTAACATATGCAACATTCTGTCCTAATATTCTCCTTCCTGCTTACCATGAGGAGGGAATTATGTTTTATTAGCTGTTTTTCAGGATCTTTGTTGGTTTTTCACTTACTTAGAATTCTGCTTCCCTTCAATCATCTTTCTGCTTATGTTAAAATCATTGTGTATATTGTCTTTTCCACTTTGTTTATTTCACTCCATATTATTTCATATAGGGTTTTTTTTTCTGTCCCTTGTTTGGTTAAGAATTCTCCCCCTATGCCCTTCAATTGGGGAATGGCTGAACAAATACTATTGAGCTAAAAGGAACAATAAACTGGAGGAATTCCATGTGAACTGGAACGACTTCCAGGAACTGATGCAGAGCAAAGGAGCAGAAGCAGGAGAGCATTGTGCACAGAGACTGATACATTATGGCACAATCAAATGTAATGGTCTTCTTTACTAGCAGCAATGCAATGATCCAGGACAATTCTGAGGGATTAAAGAGAAAGAATGTTATCCACACTTAAAGAAAGAACTGTGGGAGCAGAGACACAGAAGAAAGACATATGCTTTATCACATAGTTCAATTGGGATATGATTGGGGATGTAGACTCTAAACAATCACTCTGTTGCAAATATTAATAATATGGAAATAGATCTGTATCAATGATGCATGTAAAACTCAATGGAACTGTTTGTTGATTATGGGAGGGGAGGGAAAGAACATTAATCATGTAACCATGGGAAAATATTCTTAATTAATTAATTAAATAGACTAAAAAAAAAGAATTCTCCCCCTAGTCAGTATGGTGAAAAGTCTCATCTCATTCTCTACTAATTTTATTTATTTATTGATGTGCCTTTTTTAATATTCAAGACTTCTACTCATTTTGAGCTTATTGTGATAATTGGTATAAAATGTTGGTCTAAATCTAATTTTTGCCAAACCACTTTCCCATTTTCTCATCACTTCTTCTCAAAAAAGAAGTTCTTGGGGGGGCAGCTGGGTAGCTCAGTGGAGTGAGAGTCAGGCCTAGAGACAGAAGGTCCTAGGTTCAAACCCGGCCTCAGCCACTTCCCAGCTGTGTGACCCTGGGCAAGTCACTTGACCACCATTGCCCACCCTTACCAATCTTCCACCTATGAGACAATACACCGCAGTACAAGGGTTAAAAAAAAAAAAAGAAGAAGTTCTTGGGGGCAGCTGGGTAGCTCAGTGGATTGAGAGCCTGGCCTAGAGACAGGAGGTCCTAGGTTCAAATCTGGTCTCAGACGCTTCCCAGCTATGTGACCCTGGGCAAGTCACTTGACCCCCATTGCCCACCCTTACCACTCTTCCACCTATGAGCCAATATATAGAAGTTAAGGGTTTAAAAAAAAAGTTCTTCCCCCCGATAATTTATGTTTGGGGAGTTTATCAGACACAGGGGTTCTGTTTCAGTGCTTCTGTTTTTAGCTTATTTAGATTCTTCCACAAATGTAGTTTTTAATTTTTAAATAATATCAAGCAGTTTTGATAATTTCATAATACTATAGTTTGAGTGCTGTGAAAGCTATGACTTTTCATCTTTTCTCATTATTTCCCTTAACATGCTAGACTTTTTTTCCCCAGCTAAATTCTATTATTGTTTTGTCTAGTTCTATAAAATATCTCTTAGATCAGGAGTTCTTAATCTTTTTGTGTGCATGCACCTTTGGAAGTCTGGTAAAGCCAATGGGTCCCTTTTCAGAATAAAATTTTTACATGCACAAAGGGTCCTAAAGGAAACCAAAGAGTTATAAAATTTTTTTAGGTTCACAGATCCCAGGTTGAAAACTCTGTCCTAGGTAATTTGATTGGCCTCTATTTGGGTTTTTGAAAAATTATATTAGGTAAAGCTGCTCCTTGTAACATATTAATCATGTTACTCCTATATTCAAGTACCTTCAATAGCTCCCTACTGGTGACAAATACTAGTAACAAACTCCTTATTTTGGCACTGAAGGCTATCCAAAATCTGGCTTCATATGGCATCATATGTCTCAGTGATGCCCATTACTGGGCAATCTTCCTAAGTTCATGGCATTGAGCTCAGTTTGGCAGATCTGAGTTCAAATCTGCAGGATATATCATTGCTCAGATACCTTTTTGGTTGAATGTTGTGTCCTAGTTCCCAAGCAGTACAGGAACTGACCGGAGCCATGAAAAGTCCAGAGTCCAGGCATGTATGAACAAGGACAAAGCTTTACATGTTATTTATTTCCCAGTTTCTGATTTAGGACATAGTACTATAACATATGTAAGTGTTAGGCTTGTTCAACCAGGATATGCTCAAACTGGAGGTAGTGTAGATATGGTTTAAATACTAGCTAGCTCTTGCCTTTTTAATTAATGTAGGAGTTCTCGATGCTTGTGTCTATTACACAGCCACAGCTGAATTTCTCCAGCTCGTGTTTATTTTGTTGCTAATACAATCTATTTTTTGAAACATTATAAGCTACTCTGTTTCATATATCATAAGTACAGACGAACTGGTCTACACTCTATCCTAGTTTCTTGTCTTAAATTTTTCATAACTCAATACCTTTGTTCTTGTTATGTCTCATCCTTAAAATAAATAATTTCTCCCATTCCCTCATGGTATATCAGAAAGGATACTAGAACTGTAGTCAGAAGATCTGGGTTTAAACAGCTATTTGGTCTCTTGGGAACTCAGTTTCCTAATTTGTAAAGCAAAGTAATTGGTTTGCATGATTTGTGAGGTCCTTTTCAACTCTTTCTAGAAGCAATCAATGTATTCTTTCAATGGACACTGTTTTTCTGTGCATTTTTCCTGCTTTGTGTCATTCAAGATTTAATGGGGGGAGGCAAATGACTTGTGCAGTCGCACAGACTTATGAAGATGTTTTCCTGATTCAGTGCTCTATCCACTGCACCACCTAGCTGCCATATGTTCAAGGTTTTTTTTTGTTTTTTTTTTTTTTTATGTGCCATGTTCTTCTGGGAGACTTACTATACCTAAATTGTCTCTAAGAATTTTGTCTTTTAGACCAATATAGTTTACTTATATAGAGATCATGCTTTCTTTTTGTGTTATTGTTTTTTAACTTTTCTTTTTCCAATTTTGTCTGCATATTTGCATTTGCATCTTATTTGATAAAGATTCGTAATCACAGATTTGTTTTTCTACTCTGCCAATTATTTCTGCTCTTTAAGTCATAAATTCTGCTCTGGCAATTCTTATTTCTCTTTTAAACCATTTGGGGAAACCCATTCTCTCTTGGGAATCCACAGATTTTTCTGCTTTATTAGGTGTTATTTCATTTTCTTTGTCTTGAAATGTTAGATTTCTGGATTTCTGGACTCAGCTGATCTGGAGGCTATAGACCCTTCTGTTATCAATAGCTTTCCTCTTGGTTTATCTGCTTGTGCTCAAGGTCTTTAACTGTGTTTTCTTTCTCCTTGGATCTTTGGCCATTTCAGTTTTCCCCCCTTATATCTCTAACTGCTCACTTTCTGATTCTTTCCCCTTTGACAGAGGTTTTTCTGGGGACTTTCGTCTCAGATATTAAATTCATCTCACAGGGCAATTCTTCTTCCACAAGGCAATTCAAATTGTGCTGAACTGAGTCTCTGGCCCCTGTGATGTCTAGAGAGAATAGAACTAGCCCTAGATAGATGCTGGTCCTCTGATTTTGGCAGGTCTAATGGATTTATGTACCCACTTAGTTCCTGTCCAAGTTGTCTCTGTTCCTTAGGTCTCTATCTGTTGGAACGTAGGGTACTGGTCAGAGCAAGTTTCTGCCTTTCGGTTTTCTCCAGCACCAACAGGAGAGCTAGGATAGAGCTAAGTTCTCTTGAAAAGTAAGTTCTATTGGTGGATTTGTGCAGCCTTGCCAGAGTGGGGTAGGTTGTGGAGGAGGAAAGTGCTGAGAAGGAGTATTAGGGTTAGGAATTAGCTTTCTTCCTGTTAGTTCATTGGGTTTTTATTTTGCTAGGTTTCTTGGTGTCCTTAGTCTATGTAGACAGCTGAAGCTGCTATATCTCTCAGGCATAATTCCTATTTTAGAGTGGTTTGAAAAGTTATAAGGACCGGAGAAACTGTCTAGTCCTCCATCTTGTGGATCCTTCCCTTAACGATCTATCCCCATCAGTTTAATTTCCTCCCTTCCTTCAAAGTTCAGCTAAGGTTCCACACTTCTTCCTTGAAACCTAGAGCTAGATCTATGGATAGGAAGATGGGTAGCTACCTAGGGTACCAATATCCTGGGTGCACAATAAGAGAGGCTGACACATTTTAAATGTTTTATGAATTAGCATCTTTTTCATGCCAGCAGGTTTTACTTTCTGGGGCATATAGATAATGATTTTGTGATGATTTAAATTACGTGTGTTAACACCGAAGACACAAAAGCTCAGGTAGGATGATAATCCTCAAAGGCCTCAATTATCAAGCCTTGCCCTGACTCTGGCACTGTGTCCATTTGCATCCCCAGACTTTAGCACACTATCTTCCACATCAGACACTCTTCAAATGACTGTGGAATTGAGATGACAATGCAATACTAACAGTCATTTATGAGGCTCTGCCACACAAAGATTTCAATTTTCACTTATCTGTCACTTGGAATCTGTTTCCCTTCAAAGGTGCAGCAGCTCAAATGTTACCTCCAATAAGAAGCCTTTGCTGATTCCCTCAGATGTGAATGTTCCCCAATCCTGCCAAATTACATTATGCTTACTTATAAAATTGTAGACTTAGAACTGGGAAGGACCATAGAGCATCATCTAGTCCAAATGAGGAACCAAAGCTTTGAGAGGTTTGCTCACAGTTTGTAAGCTGACAGAGCTAGGATTTGAGCCAAAATCCTGACTCAAACCCAGTATCCTTTCTACTGTATCACTGTTTACATATTCTAGTAGAATAAATTCCTTGAGGGCAGGGAATATTTTCATATCATTCTCTTTTGATATCATTGTACCCACAGTGCTTAGCAAATGTTGTTCAGCTGTTTTTTAGTCATGTCTCCTTGACCCTATTTGGTATTTTCTCAGCAAATATAATGGAATAGTTTTACTATTTCCTTCTCCAGTTCATTTTACAGATGAGAAACTGAGGCAAACAGAGTCAAATGACTTCGCCTAAATCAGTTAACAAGAGTCTGAAGCCAGATTTGAACTCACAAAGATGAGCCTTCCTGACTCCAGGCCTGGTACTCTATCCACTGTGCCACCTGGCACATAGTGTATATTTATGATAAATGATTGCCAAATTGAATCATCTAAATCCTCTCACACAGCACTTTGTAATTAGATTCTATAGCACTCGTGACAGTTCCTTATACATTGGAGATGCTCAATAAAGCTAATTTCCATCTTATGTTCCAGTTTCATCCCTACCTAACTGGATATTTACCGTCCCCTTGAAAGAATGGATGATATTCTATAGACTGTAATATTTTCTTCCCCTGGTAAGTACTAAGATATGAAAAGTGCTTAGTTATTTCTTCTGTGTTAATTGGCAGCTTATTTAGAACTAACATGGTCAAGTATTCCTTCAGCTCTAAGAAGGCAGGCATTGCAGTGTGTGTGTGTGTGTGTGTTTCTGCATTACATCTGCCACATAGACTCCTGATTAATATTCATCGATAGTAACAACTTTTCTACTTTTGGGGGAAAAGCAGGAGATATTAGCATAGACCCTCAGCTTGTGACCTAAACATTTGTAAAATTCTACATTCTGAAAAGTGGAGTTTCCCAGGCTAAATCACATGTGTGCAAGTGACAGCCTCTTGTGATAAGGGCACCCGGTGACAATATTTATGCCCTTATTTGCCAGACTTGTTTCCAAGAACGGTGGGCAGATGGCTTGGCCAGCCTTGAATCTGTTGAGGGGCTGACCCTACAAAAGGCTTCCTATTTTGTTTTTCAATTTGTAACTGCTAAACAGTGAGACTCCCTAGATCCGTAAGAAGAGAGTGACAGAAGGAAGAATAAATGTAAGACTAAAGGTCACATTTCTTCTCAGAATATTGGAGGTTTTAATGTTTTTAACTTGATTGCTCTTCTGCTGGATAATGGAATTCACCCCATCAGAAACCACTTCTGAACATAAAACTATTGTTCACCCTTCTGGTGATGTTGTTTTGGTAGGAGACATATGAAAGAGACACACAGGAAAAGACACCAAAAAAGTTTCTTTGAAGAGCAAAGCCTCACAAATTGTTAGGGCGCCATGTAGGGCCGTGTAGGTCAGGATAAGAATGGGGAAGAGATATGGATTACAACAGTGACAATAAAGTGACAAGAAGCATTTAAAAATTAATTTTACTTTTTAAAACCTAAAAATATAAAGCTGTCAGTTTTCATTAAGAAAGAAGCAAATGAAATCTAGATGGTGCCAAATAATTAATGACTTATAATAACCCTAATAAATTTGGATTTCATCAGAATCACGTTGCTTCTCATGGACCATTTCAAGCAAAGACTAGAAGCTCTTCTAGTAAGTCTATCACCTGGGTACTGCTGACAGCTTTTCCAGGTACATCAATTATAATTAACGAGTAATAAGAATGCCAAAATGGACTTCTTCGGCACTTGGACACAGAGGCCCTTGCATTTAAAATTAAATCCATTAATTGTAACTACTATACTTTTGTGAACCCACAGGTAGCACACAAACTCATTCATTGTTCTGGCAATGGTGCCAGTCGTTGTTAATTAAGGCATATGATTTATCTAACTTGGGAAGGGCTGTACTAGCAAGCCCCAAATCAGACTGATAAAGGGTCATTAGATCATATTGTTCAAGACAGTTTGGAAACTGATAATGAAATATGCCTACAGAATCTCGAACAAAATTGATTGGAAAGAGGTGCTCTAATGGTTTCAAGGGGAAGTCTGCTCACTGCATCGTCCAGCAGTCTGGAAGTCATGAGGTAAGAGGCATAGCTTTTCTTCATGCCTGAGCTATGAAATTTATTTAAAAATAAAAGTTTTTTAATGGCATTTGGCAATTTCCCGACTGTTTCAGGTGGCAGCCATTTTGATTCATCAGCTTTGACATTGGCAGCGTGGGAGTCCAGAGAGAGAGAAAGGAATAAATTAGCTTCTGATTTGCCTTTGGATCCAGCTGAATGATAAGAAAGATTTTGAGATTTTACCTATGTATCCCAGGGTGAATTTTAAAGTTTTTCAAAAGTGGGGCAGTACTTAAAAAAAAAAAAGTTGAAAAACCCTGGCAAAAGAGAACTCTTCCCCCATTTCCCTTTCTCTCTTCCAATAATGGGATCATAGCTTGTTGGCTGATTTGGAAGGGACCTTAGAGACCACTAAACCCAAATTCCTAGTGTTACAAATAAATTGCAGATGAGAGAGATTAAGTGACTTGCCCAGGAACATACAACTAATAAGTGTGAGGAGGACCCAGATCTTTCAGCAAACTGCTTTCTCACCCCCTTCCATAAAGCCTTCCCCTAATCCTCCAGCCACATTAATTTCTCCTCTTCCTGGCTGTCTATTATCATTTTTCATTTGTACTCTCTATTTTGGTCCATTAGCATTTAGCAATTCACTATGATCTATACACTATCTTTGTATAGTTCTCTAATTGTTCCTCTCTAAGACTATAAACAGTCTGAAGTCAGGCACTATATAATTTATATTTGTGTTCTGAAGAGCATAATCTTTGGCACAAAATAGACAATAAACAAATACTTATAGAATTTAAATGAGTTGAACTAGTTCTGCTACCCCTGGTCTAGGAAATACTTCTTTGTGTGTGTGTGTGTGGTAGGGGTATGAAAGATGAAATGACTTGAAGAAACAAAAATTTAAAATCTTAAGTATATCTTACCCCTCTATTTCCTCAGTTTCCTTATGTGTCACAGAAAATTTTAAATAGTAGACCAGGTGAATTTCTATAAAGTCAAGTTGAACCAGAGAGCTCCTAGAAATATATCCTTTAATTTTTTTCTTGGAAAATAAATTTCAATAGTGGTTTATCTATGGTAGGTCAATGAGTTGTTCTTTGCTTTTTAGGGAAGTCCACCCTCCATTGAAAAATCAACACAGTGGCTTAATGGATTGAGAACCAGGCCCACAGATGGGAGGTCCTGGGTTCAGGTGTGGCCTCAGACACTTACTAGTTGTGTGATACTGGGAAAGTTACTTAACCTACATATTGCCTAGCCCTTACCACTCTTCTTCCTTGGAACCAATACATAGTATTGATTCTAAGAGGAAAGGTAAGGTTTTAAAAAAAGGGGAAAAAAGGAAATTATTTAGATTAAGGCTGAAGAAACCTAAATTAATCCAATAATGTAGTATAGTGGAAACAACACTAGATAGGATTTTTGTCTGACCTCTCCTATCAACTGTGTGGCCTTGGGGAAATCACTTACCCTCGTCAGTAAAATGAATCAGATTATGTGCTTTCTAAAGTCTTTCTGAGGTCTTAAAAGCCTATGATTCTATGGAAAGCATGTTTCGGAAGAACTGAGATAGAGAAATAGGCTCTAAAACAGTTTTATTGATGCTCTTGCTATCTTACACCACACCAATTTCTTTTCCTAATGACTCTTTACGATAGAACATGTACTTATAATCAGGAAGTACAACTAAACAAAAAACAAACATATTAGCCATGTTTGACAATGTGTGCCTTGTTCTATATCTATAGTTATATCTTTCCACTAAGGGGAGAGAGACATGTTCCACTCTCAGTTTACTAAAATTCAGAATTAGTCACTGCATTGATCAAAGTTCTGATATCTTTCACAGGGCTTTTCCCTTTTATAGTGATGATGTTATTGTTTATAAATTATTCTTTTTGTTTTGCTTACTTTGATCTTTATCATTTCATATAAATCCCCCCAAGTTCCCCTAAATTATTCATATATATCCCTTCTAATGTCACAACAATATCTCATTACATTCATATGCAAATTGGTTCAGCCATTCTAGACTAGATGGGCATTGACAGTTTTTAGTGTTTTGCTATTGTAACAAGTACTGCCTGATTTATTTTCCCAGTGCCAAGCTATTCCACCTGCTCCCTCAATGTCCTAGGATACCCTGAAGGATTAGGGTGATTCTAATAATTAGTTTGAACCCCAACTATGTTCCTCTTATTGTTGGGGGTCAGTTACTATTGCCTCAGTTCCATTTAATGACTTAACATTAATCAGCTTTTATAAAGGGAAATTTATTTCAAAAATAGAGAAAAAACAAATTTTCCCCCAACTCTATGCAGGGCAGACTTATCTGCTACTACTTTGGTCTCCTTGGGAAGTAGGTTCAAAATTTAATAGAGTCCCTACATGGCACTGGACCCTCTGCGTACATGTCCAGATTTGACATGACTGCTGAATGAGTCCTAGTCTTAGTTTCCACTGGCCTGGGTCCAGAAGTTACTTTCAAAGATTTACTCTTGCTCCTTGGGGCATAGATGCTAGGCTGACTATAAAACCTGGCCTCCATCACCAATGTCTAGATTTTTGTAGCTCATTCTCCTGATCTTTCAAAACTCCTAAGGTCAAAGACTCTCTTCACTTAAAATGGAAAAGAACAAAAAAGGAAGAGGCCAAGGACTCAGACCCATTTCTCTGGGCCACATGGCCTCAGAGTAAAAAGACTCTAGCCAAAGTCTCTCCCTTTATAGCAGTGATTCCCAAAATGGGCGCTACCGCCCTCTGGTGGGTGCTGCAGTGATCCAGAGAGCAGTGATGGCCACAGGTGCATTTATCTTTCCTATTAATTGCTATTAAGATTTTTAAAAAATTAATTTCCAGGGGGCTAAGTAATATTTTTTCTGGAAAGGAGGCAGTAGGCCAAAAAAGTTTGGGAACCACTGCTTTTCAGCATAGTTACTCACTAGATACTGTAAGTGGCGGAATTATACCACCTGAGTGAAGCTTAACAATGAAGAGAAGAGATGATGGTGGAAGCCATCTAAGACCTTATAAATGCCTTTGCAGCCAATCAAAGAACCTCCCATTCACAGCATAGCAGATGAGAATCAGTTATAGAAGGAGTGTACTTATGCTTTCCTAAAAGCTATCTCAGGCATTCTGCAACCTGCCTTTAAAATTATATTACCTTTAAAAGTGCTGTTGTAAATATTTTCCTATATACGGGATCTTTCCTTCTGTCTCTGACATTCTTAGGATATATGGCTAGTAGTGGCTAAATAGACCTTTGGCACTCTAATTAACTGAACCCTTTTACTTGGATATAATTTGGTAAAACTTAAACATCCAACATGCTTTCTTCTGATCAGTGAAGGAAATGAGGGCTGTATTTGGCTAGAAACTTATACCAATTTGATTAAGAGGGCTTTAAACTAAAAATGGAAGAGAGGGAGTAAGTGCTCAATTAAAATATTTAAATAGAATAAGAGACTAATAAGTAAAGAATAACAGGGAAGAGAATTCTCACTAAGTCATAATAGGTATCTTTGCCAAGAAAACTCCAAATAAGGTCACAAAGAGTCCAGATACACCTAAAATGACTGAAAAACAGTGACAGACCAAACAAGTGATATGATCCATGTCGGGAGAGAGACAGTATGAAGTAATATCAAAGTCATGGATGAAAAAAGAGTGATTCTTGTGTGAGAAGGCAGTAGTACCACCTCTATTGTAAGCTCAAGCTTGAGCAGCTACCAGGATACAAGTGGGCAGATAACCCTCTGCTCTCCTAAGCTGGATCCGCAGTAAGAGAGTCACAGACCAAGAGAGAGAGAGAAGATATTGAGACAACAAAATAAACTAGGCAATTAGGAACTGAGAACAAAGCTGGGGATCCCTATTCTTGCCCTCTGTTTTCACCTTTGGCCATCCTGGTCTCTCAAAATCGAGATGAATCTGTTTTACTAATCATTGTTCCTTAAGAGTTTGCTTGCTTTCCTATCAATAGTCACATTAAAAAAAACAAAAACGCTTTCACTGTTAATTGGAGAAATGCATATTAAAACAACTCTAAGATATTACCTCACGTCTGTCAGATTGGACAATATGACAGAAAATGAAAATGACAAGTGCTGGAGGAGATGCGGGGAAAATTGGGATACTACTACACTATTAGTGTAGTTGTGAACTGATCCATTGGTTCTGTAGAGCAATTTGGAACTATGCCTAAAGAGCTGTAAAATCATAAAATCTTTGGCCCAACAAACCACTCCTAGGTCTATATCCCAAAGAGATCAAAGAAAGGGGGAAAGGATCTATTTGTACAAGAATATTTATAGCAGCCCTTTTTGTGGTAGCAAAGAATTAGAAAGTGAAGGGATGTCCATCAGTTAGTGAATGGCTGAACAAGTTGTGGTAGATGATTGTAATGGAATAACTATTGTTCTATAAGAAATGATGAATATGGTGGTTTCAGAAAAACTTGGAAAGATTTGTACAAACTGATATAAAGTGAAGTGAGCAGAACCAAGAGAACATTGTAGATTATAACCAGCAAAATTGTGAAGATGATGATCTGTGAAAGACTTAGCTACTCTGATCAAGACAATGATCCAAGATAATTCCAAAGAACCCATAATGAAAAAATGTTATTTACTTCTAGAGAGAGAACTGATGAACTCTGAGAGTAGATTCAAGCATACCTTTTTTAAACTTTATTTTTCTTGTTTTCGTATATATGTTTTCTTTTGCAAGATAGCTAATATGAAAATATGTTTTGCATGAATTCACGTGTATAATTGTAACTATATTGCTTGCCTTCTCAAGGACCGTGGGAGGAACAGAAGGAAGGTAGAGAATTTAGAGCTCAAAAATCTTTTTAAAAATGAATGTTGGGGCAGCTGAGTAGCTCAGTGGATTGAGAGTCAGGCCTAGGTTCAAATCCAGCCTCAGACACTTCCCAGCTGTGTGACCCTGGGCAAGTCACTTGACCCCCATTGCCCACCCTTACCATTCTTCCACCTATGAGACAATACACCGAAGTTAAGGGTTTAAAAACGTTAAAAAAAAAAAAAAAAGAATGTTAATGACACATGCAAAACCCAGTGGAATTGTTTGTTGGCTATGAGAGGGGAGTGGGAGGAGAGGAGGGAAAGAACATGAATCATGGAATCATGGGAAAATATTGTAAATTTAATTAATTAAATAAAAGATTTCAAAGAAAAAAATAAAATGAATGCTAAAATTCTTTTACATGTAATAAGGAAATAGTTAATGAAATAAAATTTTGACAATTATTTTAAAAGAGTTTGTTACTTTCTCTATTGTCATTTGTTTAGAAAAATGTTTAAGGCAATGTGTTCATTCACTGAAAGACTGTGGATGAGCTCCTGGAGCATTAAATATGTCTGGAAAAACTAGCCCTCTGATCATTAACCTTTCATCTTGTACCCAGCACTACTAAAAGCATATCAAAGCTTCTTCCATTGACATGCATGAGCCTTTGGGCATATAAACAAAAGTAATAAATGGTATAAGCCAACAAAAAGCTAAAGCAAAAGCAAGCAAAATAAAATGTTAATCTGCACTGATAAGAATTCACATGGAATTTCCTACATTAAAAAAATCACTGGTCTGCCCTCCCCCCCCCCCCCAATTATATTTATCAATAATCTTTTGGGAATTGGAGAAGGCCTGGATTTTCAAATTTTGTCTACATTTTCCAAAAAAGAGTAAAAAGGTAGATCCTATAAATCTATAAATAAGAGAATTTGACATGAGTTCTTTGGTATAATTATAGAAGAGGACGTTTGTGAGCACTTGAAAGGAAGTCAGCTATCACTAGGAGTCAGTAAAGGTTCACTGAGAAGAACAATACTAAATTATGTTGATTTGATTTTTGGATAACATTATTAGATAGGGAAGTACTAAAAACAAAGAGTATTTGGATTTAAGCAAAGCATTTAACAAAGTTACCCATTATATTCTTGTGGACAGGATAGAGAAATGTGGTCTGGATTATACAGCACAATTAGATGGTTATGAAGTTGATTTAATAAAAATATACAAAGAGTATTAACTATTATAGATCCATGTCAACTTGGAAGGTTACATTAATAAAATTATGACAACCTAATCAAAAGAAATAACATTTCCAATGTACTCTGCACTGATCCGGTCAGATGTAGAGTTTCTTGTCCAGATCTGGTGGCCATGTTTTCAAAGGAACATTGACAAGTCTAGAAGAAAATCGCTAGAATACTGAGTGGAGTCTGGGAATCTTATATCCAGTCTGAAATAGGGAAATGTTACTGAGTCAAGAGATTGGAAGCTTAAAGAAGTAGCTCTCTTCAAATATTTGAAGGGTTATCATGTGGAAGAAGGACTGGTCTTCTATGGAGTTCCAGAGTATAGAAGACAAACAGTTAAGGGAAACAGATTTTAGCTCATTATAAGGAAGAGCTTTCTAACAATTAGAGCAGTTTAGAAATGGAGCTGTCTGTCTCAAGCAAAGATTGCAATGCTACCTATTGAGAACATCATAGAGGCGATTACTAAATTTGTGAAAATGATGCTTCTAACTCTAAAATCCAATATTCTCTTCTTTAATCTGTGTCTTATAAATTCAATAGTATTTTTGAATATTTCAAATATTTTTGAAGAAATACCCTTGGGAAGCAACCAATTGTAAAAGTGCATTGCAGCTGTGGGAATGGAACCCAAGCCTAACCAAATATGACTCTGATGTATTTAGAATGATACTCTGTTCAGAGTTAGGTCTGGAGATGGGAGGTCTTGGGTTCAAAACTAGCCTCGGACACTTCCCAGTTGTGTGATGCTGGGCAAGTCACTTACCCACCATTGCCTAGTTCTTATCTCTCTTCTGCCTTGGAATCAGTATTTAGTATTAATTCTGAGATATATGGTAAGGGTTCTAAAAAAAATGGATAAAATATGTAAAGCACTTTGCAAATCTTAAAATATATGTCAGTAATTATCATTAACTACTCCCATTTATTTTATTTAATTTTTAATTTTTTTTTTAATTTTAAACCCTTAACTTCTGTGTATTGACTTATAGGTGGAAAAGTGGTAAGGGTAGGCAATGGGGGTCAAGTGACTTGCCCAGGGTCACACAGCTGGGAAGTGTCTGAGGCCGGATTTGAACCTAGGACCTCCTGTCTCTAGGCCTGGCTCTCAATCCACTGAGCTACCCAGCTGCCCATCCCATTTATTTTAAAACTAAACTGAATTAGAATTATTTTTTGAGATTTTGTGTATGAGAGCGAGGGAGTAAGAGAAACAGAATATATAGAGACAGACAGACAGAGAATTTGAGGACCATCTAGAAATGCCCTGCATGTCAAAAACTCTGGCTTTGAAAAATCTTTGACATACTCATAATCTCTCATGTTTCATGTACCCAGTCAGTTTTAAATAGACACACACACTGGCTGCATTTTGTTTTTGGTTTACTGGATGAACCATACATAGAATCATAGATTGTCTCAAAGATCACCAGGGGCAGTCACGATCATAGGATCATAGTGAGAGAGCTTGGAAGGGATCTCAGGGGCCATGTCATTCAACACCTCATTTTACAGAAGGAGAAACCAAGGTCCAGGATGGTTAAGTGACTTGCCCATGATCATATTGGTAGGTTTCGGAGGCAGGCTCTGAACCCAGGCCCTGTGGCTTCAGAGCCAGTGAATGCTCTTTTTTCTTGTTCTGAGATGCATCTCATTGAAATAAGAAGACTGATATTCATCCTGTGCTGTCAATACTGAACTAGATTTCATAAACAGCTCACAAGTGTGCTGCCTTAATGATATATATTCAAATGCTTATAAAAGGGAGTTTGAGCATACTTCCCACAATATTTAAATCAATGAGTCTTCAGTAGTAACCTCATTCCCATTTACTGAAGGGAGATATTACTTTATCGGTGGGGTAGGGACATGCTGACATTTAAAAAGGATGGACATTTCTGTGAAATTAATTGTGTCGTGCCTCCATTTGGGCCTATGACTTGTTCCATGGAAATAAGTATTTAGATCTACCTATTGCAGTGATTGACACTAGCACACACAAAGGTTAGGCTTGTCCTGATTTCATTTCATCCACACTCTGAGTATATTTTATGGGTTCTTGTGCAAGGTGTGATTTATGTTTCAAGAGACTCTTGGCTTTTAAAAGTAATTTCTGAAAATGAATTCCTTTTTCCAAGTTGGTGCTCTAATCATGGAGCTCAATAAGACTCATTCCTCACCACTAACAGCATTGTATAAACTTGTTTTACCTTTAATCTGGACTCAGTTGTATTCTCCTTCTGGTATTAAGCTAGAAAATCGTTCCTAGGGGACTGTGCTTCATGGCCTTTATAGTTCTGCCGTAGCACCTACTAGTATGCTTTGCCCAGTGTAAGGACTGAAGAAACATATGCTAGTTTGATTTCTAGGGCTTATACATGGAAGTAGAAAATCTGAGAAATTTGTTCTCAAGCTATAGTTCTTAAACATTTTCTTCCTATAGCCAGCCTCGGAAAAGACATATCTCTTATATACACAATCAGGGGACCTTGCTGAAAATGACTGGGCAATGTTTACATCTTTCCTTTGTCTGACTTCCTTTTTCTTACTGTTTTAAGTTTTCTTGGTGGCATTTTTTACAACCCATTGTGTGTTGTGTCATATTCCACCCCATCCCTTTTCCCCCATTAAATCTTTCCTTGTAATATAGAAAATCTATTGGGTAAAGTCACATTTTTAAGTGACCACCTTACTTAGCACAGCCTGGTAGTATCAGCAGCATCATGTCTATCTGGTACTGCACCTCTTTATCTTAAAAAGGGCAGTGTGTGTGTCATGTGTTCTCTGAGATCAAGGCAGGCCATTCGCTAAGCTGAAGCTAGGTTCCACTTCTTAGTGTTGTTTTCATTTACATTATTGTAATCATTCTGCATTTTGTCCCCTTGGTTCTACCTGAATGGAAGGATGAAGAGATGAATGTTACCGTTTCTACCTTCACAT
Source organism: Gracilinanus agilis (assembly GCF_016433145.1). Classification (NCBI taxonomy): domain Eukaryota; kingdom Metazoa; phylum Chordata; class Mammalia; order Didelphimorphia; family Didelphidae; genus Gracilinanus; species Gracilinanus agilis. Next base: position 89,524,803 of record NC_058134.1, on the reverse strand, counting down.
CTTTTTTATCCTATCCCTTCTCTCTACTCACAGAGCTACCACTTTAATTTGTCAAATTCATCAAGTTGTGCCTAGATCATTGCCAAAGCCTCTTATTGATCTCTTTGCTTCAAGTCTCTTCCCACTCCATACCAACTTAAACATTGCTCCCAAAGTAATTTTCCTTAAACGTGGATCTGACCATATGATTCAATCAACTCTGGTGGTTTTCTATTGCCTCTGAAATAAATATAAAGTCTTCTGCTAAAAGTCTTGAAATTTTTGTATAATCTGGACCCAATTGATCTTTCCAATCTCATTAGACATTATTTGCCTTCCTCCATACTGTGATCCAACCAAACTGACCTTCTCTCTCTTGTCCCACAAATGATAGACATTCCACTCTTTCTCTTTCCACTAGCCATTCTACAAGCTTGCAAAACTCTCCTTATCTCTGCCTCATAGAGGCTTTGTCTTCTTTAAGACATAGCTCAAGCATTATCTTCTGCTTCTGGCTTTTCCTAATTCCCTCAATTTCCTTTTTTATGTAAAGTTCTTAGCCTAGTGCCTGGCTCTCAGGAGATGCTCAATAATCTCTTCCAAGGATGAGGAAGAGCCTGTGCAAAAAGCAGAGATGAGAAACAGAGGGTCATGTACAGAGCATAGAAAGAAGGACAGTCTGGTTGCAAGTGAGAAGGCATGAAAGGAAAAAATGTGCAATCAGTCTAGAAAGGAGTCCATAGGCATCATCAGACTACCAAAGGAGTCCATGACACACACTTAGAGTTAAGAACTTCTGAAATAGAGGCAGAATAATTTGTTAGATGTGTTAAAGAGATTTTTGTTCAGGTAAAGGTTAGTCTAGATGATTTCTGAGGTTGCTTCCAGCTTTGATATTGTGAAAAGGGAAGATGAAGAAAAGTTCATTCATCAGTTCTTAAGGTCAGGGTTGAGGCAGAGAGGAATGAAGAAAAGTAGAACAATTAGAAACCCAGATTCAAAGACATACACACACATGTGCACACCTGTTTTTTCTTTTCTATTTGAGAAAAAGAATCTGGGAACTTGAAAACATTCCAACATAAGTTTGAAATCAAGAACTATGTAATTAAACCATCCAGAAACTAATCTACTACTGCTTACTTCTGCAGAATCCCAGGTCATTTCCACCTGGGACACATCCCTATGGCTTTGAAAATTAGCAAACATGACCAGAGAAGTGATGTATGGCCACAGAAAGGTGAATGGATTTATGCTGAACTCAGATCCATGAGAATGTTTTTCAGAGTATCAAAGGCCCCCTTTACGTTCAGATGACACTCTTGAGTCAAACCATCATTATTTTAAAACGTGAGACCCTGCGGTCCTCAATCTAATCAAAAGCATGTGGTTAGTTGCCCCATAAACGTGCACTTTGGCCTTTAGTACAATAGTGACAGGAGTCATAATTCACCCCCTTGGCTATTAGCAATTAGTGATTTTCTGAAGAATGGAGTATGTTCTGACTTTTGATTCTAGGACACAATTTCTAGAAAGCAGAGAAACTAGTGGGTTAATTCTGGGGTCAATTAGGAAAGAGCTTGTCACGGTGGTGTTGAGAGCACTTCATCTGATTTCTTTCTAGAAGGTCTCTGGGACAAAAGTATAGTCCTGTGTATGTGAGAGAAATATGGTATGCTTTGTAAAACTTGCAAGTGCTTACAAAAAAATGTAATTGGGGGCAGCTGGGTGGCTCAGTGGATTAAGAGCCAGGCCTAATGATGGGAGATCCTGGGTTCAAATTAGACCTCAGACACTTCCTACCTATGTGACCCTGGCAAGTTACTTAACCACTATTATCTAGCCCAGTGATTCCCAAAGTGGGTGCCACTGCCCCCTAGTGGTTGCTGCATTGATCCAGGGAGAGCGGTGATGGCCACAGGTACATTTGGGGGCAGTGAATAACTGTAAGGGGGTGGTGATAGGATGTGACAGGGGGCGCTAAGTAATATTTTTTCTGGAAAGGGGTGGTAGGCCAAAAAAGTTTGGGAACCACTGGTCTAGCCCTTACCACTCTTCTGCCTTGGAACCAATACATAGTATTGATTCTAAGATAGAAGGTAAGGGTTTAAAAAAATGCAAAAGAAAAAAGGGAAGACTTGTCCAGTTTGCCTTCTGTTCATGCAGTGCTCAAGGCTTTGATTCCCTGTTTGCTGGCTGTGGAGTTTGCTTGTATTAAGGGTAGGTAGGTCCAAACCTGTGTAGGTAGCCAAAGAGTGAAGGGGTAAGAGAGAAGAGATAAGGGCATATTTTGTTTATTTTGCATCTTTATTTAGTCTGGGCTCCAGTTACCAGAAAGGCATATGTTGACTAAAGGTAGTAATGTTTCCTAAATCCTGAAATACTTGAATGTAGGGAGACTTTATGAAACTTGATCAAGGCCCCCCTGGCTTCTTTGCAGAGATGAGGGACTATAGTTGTATAACACCGTATGGATATTTGTTCACTTTTTCCCCTTCTTTTTTATTCTTTATTATATCAAGTTGTTCTCTGGGAGGGGAAAAGTTACACTGAAAAATGTAGGTAATAAAAAATTAAAAGATGTCAATAATTTTGTTTTAAAGAAATAAACTGAGCTGAGGTAAATTGAAATCAAATAAAAGACAATATGGCTAAAGAAAACTATTGAAATAGGAATCAATGCAATGATGTAGTTGGATTAGATTATCTTTAAAGCCCCCTCCATCTGCAAAATACAAGATTCTACACTATAAATTCAGTCTTGGATATTCTCAAGAGTCTTTTCTATTTCTATTTACAATAAGTCTGTGATTCTAGGGGCAGGTACACAGGAGTATAACAGGAAAACTTTAATGAGTTTTCCAGCAAGTTTTCATTTTCTGCCCCCCTTCTTCCCCTGCAAAGCCACAGCTGATATCCGTTAATATATTTTTCCTCTTCAGGCCCTCTGGCAAATGTTTCACCATACCTCAGTAGAGTTGTACATGGAAGAATAATGCCTTGTTTGCCGCAAACTGGAAGGAGAACTTGCTTATAAGCCTAATTTTTCAGTTTCAATTGGAAATTTAAAAAAAAGATACCAGCTGTGCTTCAGGAATTTCTCTCAGATTCTAGATCAGGGCAATATGTCCAGGATATGAACCCAGATATAAACTTGACTATGTATAGCAGAAGTAGAGTTACCTTCTATTCCATATGGAGCAAGCAAGGGGAGGACAATGTCCTCATGACCCAATTTTAGCATCATCTGCCCTTTCTCAGCTTCCAAGAAACAACTATTAATATTAGGAATGAGGAAAAAAAAATCACCACCTCCTTTAATAGTAAAAGGCTACCTGTTTAACCAGAAGGATTTAATGATAAAAGTAAGAGCAAGGAGTTTCTACCATTTAAGATAATATGCCCTTAAGAGGTAAGTAGATGAGATTGAATTTGGATTTTTAAAAATTGCAAAAGAAAGGAAGGGGCAGGGAGGGAGCGTGGGTGGCTCAGTGGATTGAGAGTCAAACCTAGAGACAGGAAAGCCTGGATTCAAATCTGTCCTCAGATTCTTCCTATCTATGTGACCCCAGACAAGTCACTTAACTCCCATTGCCTATTCCTTATCCCTCTTCTGCTTTAGAAGCAATCCACAGTATTGATTCTGAGATGGAGGATAAGGGTTTTAGAAAAAAAGAGGGAGAGAGAGAAAGGGAGGGAAGGAAGGAAGGAAGGAAATAGAGAGAAAGAAGAAAAGAAAGGGAAGGAAGGAAGGAAGGAAGGAAGGAAGGAAGGAAGGAAGGAAGGAAGGAAGGGAAGGAGGGAGGGAGGAAGGAAGGAATGAAGGAAGGAACAAGGGAAGGAGGGAGAGAAGGAGGGAGGGAGAGAAGAAGAACAAGGAACTGAGTATTTCTTAGTGTTTACAGAACTCACGATTTCTCATTTATTACCTGTAAATAAGGCCACTTAACAAAGTCCTGAAAGGCTTTTCTTTGTATGCTCATAAGATACCCCTATCATATACTATTTTATTGATCAATGCCTAAATATTTGTCTGTGTGTTTATATACTTGGCATTTGGGGGGGAGGAGGGGGAACAACAGGTCTTAATGAAATAACTGATCTAATCATAGAAGCCCACAGAAAAGCATGAGAGGGTTAGAAAGCACTCAAAAGGAAAGATTCCAGAATAACTTTGAAGATGTGCTTAAAGGACACAACTAATACACCTCAATGGACCATTACAAGAGGAAGAAAAATAGCATTGCTTAGCAGGCTGATAAATATGAATCTCACTATTAAATAGACTCATCACAAAGAGTCCTGCTATGTCCAGTATTTACAATATTTGATTACATTTCACTTATAAGTAGCTTTAAGAAATGTTGACAAAGACAAGGGCCTGCCTGAAACTACATTACCAAAAAAAAAAAAAAAAAAAAAAAAAAAAAAAAAAATGACAAGGGATCTAACCATGCATATGTTTGTCTTTTTATCTACTTTTATGTACTCAGGAAGCAACTCAGCCAAAGTGTCATCTTCAAATGTGAATAAAAAATATGTATATCTGTCTATGTATAAGATCTCTTACTAAATCTGGTTTTAGGATGTTATTAGATCTTTGGGTATTTGAGTCTATGCTAAAATAGCTTTCCTACTAACTGATCCATTTGCAAACTGGAAGGAATAATCTAACTAAATGGAAAGGAAAAACTTAGTTAAAAGGCCTTTTTAAATTTAATTTTGAAACATGTAGTTAAATCTCAAATTAATAAGTTCAAGGATAAAATTACTCCTTTTTAATATTTTATTAATACTTTTTATTACATTATGGTGTATTTTTTACACCATAATGGTNAAAGAAAGTGAGAGAGAGAGAGAGAGAGAGAGAGAGAGAGAGAGAGAGAGAGAGAGAGAGAGAAGGGAGGGTCTGGATGCCAGCTATGTTCTTTTCCTTCCTGATATTAATATTAGCAATTCCAATGTATTGACCTACCTAAGTACATTTGAAGAAGACTTGGGTAAATTCCCACTTTTCTCTCCCTCACAAAGTATGGACTATGGTGTGAATTACTCTCATACTGAATCCTCATTGCTTCTCTGAAACTTTCATTTTCACAATGATAAGTTCCTACTTGGTTTCATCTTTAAAATGAATCAGGAGAGTTAGGGGGGAGTTCTGGGTTAAGATGGCAGCAGAGTAAGAAAAGCAGCTGCTTAACCTCTCCTAACCAAAACATATAAGACTCTCAAGGGAACATAAAAACAAATCCAAATGAACGAAGGGACCCCACAACAGGACGCAGCATTGAAGGTATGTGGGATTGGGGCATTTCCATGCTATAAGGTGGTGAAATAGCTCTCACTAAAACGCTAGCTGAGCAACCCCACCACCACCACCTACAGGGCCAAAGCCAGCGCACAAGAGTTAGAGCAAGTTTGGGGCATCCATTAAGTCCTTGACAGCTACCTGGGGTCACCAGGGCCAGCTCCTGAGAGCAGCAAGACTTAAGACCCCAAGATGCTAAAGAACATGGACTTTGAACACAGACCCTGAGCGCAGGCACGGTCGCAGCTACAGACTCAGATTCTGAGCACAGGCTTGGGTGGGGACCCAGTGCAGAGGGGTGCATGGCTTTGGGAGCAGCGTCCTGAGACTATTAAAGGAGCTTCGGGCAAAGGAACAAGCAAGGGGACCAACAGGAGGCTTGACCCTGAGAACAACTAGACCTGAGACCTCAGGAGCCCAAAGAGCGCAGACAGACCCTGGGCGTGAGAATAAAGCTGAGAGGGCACACGACTCACAATGGCAAGCCAGAGACAAGAATCCCAGAAGAGAAAGATCAGGAAGAAACCTTTAACACTCGACAACTTTTACACAGAAAAATCCAAACAGAGCAAACAGCAGAGGAGAACAAACAAGTAATCATATCCAAACCTTCCCTCCAAAATGAAAACAGGTCACAAGCTATTGAAGAGTTCAAATCTCAGATTATGAGAAAGATGGTAGAGAACTGGCAAGAAAATAACAGTTTAAAAGGCAGAATTTCGCAATTAGAAAGTGAGGATCAGAAATCAAGTGAATTGATAAGCAGATTGAAGACCAGAAATGACCAACTGGAAGCCTTGAAGAACCAAACAGACCAGATTCAAAAGGAAAACCAAAAGATTATAGCTGGAAACCAGTCTCTATAGGCTAGAATTGGGCAATTAGAAAAAGATGCCCCCAAATCAAAAGAATTGATGAGCAAATTGGAGACCAAAATCAAACAGCTGGAAAACAGGATAGACCAAATCGAAAAGGAAAATCAAAAGAATATAGCAGAAAACCAGTCTCTAAAGACAAGAATTGGGCAAGTAGAAGCCAATGATCTCTCAAGATAAGAACAAATAAAGCAAAGTCAAAGGACTGATAAAATAGAAGGAAACATGAAATATCTCACTGAGAAATTGACAGATCAAGAAAACAGGTCTAGAAGAGACAATTTGAGAATCATTGGTCTTCCTGAAAAACCAGAAATTAATATAAATTTGGACTCCATACTAAAGGAAATTATTCAGAAAAATTGCCCTGAAGTTCTACAACAAGAGGGTAATATAGACATTGAAAGGATCCATAGATCGCCCCTTACACTTAACCCTGAAAAGACAACCCCCAAGAATATAATAGCCAAATCCAAGAGCTTCCAAGTAAAAGAAAAAAATTTCACAAGAAGCCAGAAAGAGACAATTCAGATATCAAGGAGCACCAATCAGGATCACACAGGATCTGGCAGCCTCCACACTACAAGACCGCAAGGCTTGGATTATGATATTCAGAAAGGCAAGAGAACTGGGTCTACAACCAAGGATCACCTACCCATCAAAACTGACTATATACTTCCAAGGGAAAGTTTGGGCATTCAACAAGACAGAAGATTTCCAAATATTTGCACAGAAAAGACCAGGACTAAATGGAAAGTTCAATATCCAACCACAAAAACCAAGAAAACATGAAAAGGTAAATAAGAAACAGAGAGGAAAGAAAGAAAACTCTTATTTTTAAATTTGCCTCTTTAAGGGCTTCATTAAGATCTAATTATTTGTATTCCTGTATGGAGAAATTTATGTGTAATTCTCTGTAGTGAACTCTATTCACTATTATAGTATCCACTATTATAGTAAGTAGAAGAATTATTCAAAGGGAGAGGTTGGAGTACTAAATGGCCTAAGATGATAAGTTGGTGGGTGGGAAAGAGGGGGGTGAATAGTAGAGGACACCAAGAGAAACTTGAATGAATAAGAAAAATAGGCTATTCTCTTACACACAAAGAGGGCATGGGAAGGGGAGGGGATGAATTCTATTATAAGAAGGAGAGGAAGAGAACATTAAGAGGTAATATTTAAACCTTGCTCTCAGTGGAATTAACCCTGAGAGGGAAGAGTAGCTATATCCATTGATATATAGAACTCTATCTAACCCTACTGAGAAATTCAGAAGGGATAAACCAAGGGGAGCAGAGGAGTGGGGGGGGGGGGTCAAAAAAGGGAGGGGAGGAGAAGGGAGAAGGAATTCATTAGGCCTTAAAAATAAAAAGAGGGGAATAACAAGGGAGGGGGTAGAAAGGGTAGTAAATCAAGGGAGGGGACAAGGGTTACTGGTTTAAAACAAATCATTGGTTTAAAAGGAAATAGCTTAAGAAGAAGGGATAGAACTAAGAGAGGATACCAAAATGTTGAGGAATACACAACTGATAATTATAACTCTGAATGTGAATGGGATGATTGATTATACAAAATTAAAAAACTTTTGTACAAACAAAAACAATGCAACCAAAATCAGAAGGGAAACAACAAATTGGGAAAAAAATCTTTATAACAAAAAACTCTGACAGACGTCTAATTACTCAAATATACAAGGAGTTAAAGCAATTGTATAAAAAATCAAGTCATTCCCCAATTGATAAATGGGCAAGGGACATGAATAGGCATTTTTCAGATAAAGAAATCAAAACTATGAATAAGCACATGAGAAAGTGCTCTAAATCTCTAATAATTAGAGAAATGCAAATCAAAACAATGCTGAGGTATCACTTCATACCTAGCAGATTGGCTAAAATGATAGTAGAGGAGAGTAATGAATGTTGGAGGGGATATGGCCAAATTGAGACATTACTGCATTCCTAGTGGAGTTGTGAACTGATCCAACCATTCTGGATGGCAAGTTGGAACTATGCTCAAAGGGCTATAAAAGATTGCCTGCCCTTTGATCCAGCCATACCATTGTTGGCTCTGTACCCCAAAGAGATCATAGATAAACAGACTTGTATGAAAATATTTATAGCCGTGATTTTTGTGGTGGCAAAAAACTGGAAAACAAAGGTATGCCCTTCTATTGGGGAATGGCTGGACAAACTTTGCTGGCGATGGAATATCATTGCTCTAAAAGGAATAGTAAACTGGAGGAATTCCATGTGAACTGGAAAGACCTCCAGGAATTGATGCAGAGTGAAAGGAGCTGAGCCAAAAGAACATTGTACACAGAGACCAATACACTGTGGTAAAATAGAATGTAATGTAGCAGCAATGCAGTGATCCATAACAATTCTGAGGGACTTATGGAAAAGAACCCTACCCACATTCAGAGGAAGAACTACAGGAGAGGAAACACAGAAGAAAAGCAACTGCTTGAACACATTGGTTGAGGTGGACATGATTAGGGATGTAGACCCGAAGCTACCACAACAACACAACTATTAACAATTTGGAAATAAGTCTTGATTGATGACACATGTTTAAACCAGGGGAAATGCACATGGGTTATGGGGGGGGAGGAGGTTGGGGGGAGTGAAAGGGAAAGTAAGAACCTGAATCATGTAACCATGATAACTTTTCTAAAAAATAAAAATTATTTTTAAAAAAATAAAATAAAATGAATCAGGAGAGTTAGAGGTCTGAAGTCAGACTTGAGAGAGACCTGGGACAGACTCAGTTTCCTAGAAAGATACCCAGTGAGTGCATGTAACCTTTCGAGGGAATGTTGTCAGTGATATAATGGGGAAAAAAGGGGTTTTGGGGTTCAATATATTAAAAGATGGTCTCCAGAGGATTAAACTATTATCAATCCTCAATTAAGAATAATCTCAAGTCAAAATTGACTTTTATGGAAGTTTATTTATAATTAAGAAGAGAGGAAATAAGGAAATAAGAATCTAACCCAGTAGGTAATTTATTACAATCCTCTAATTAGTTTTGGTAAGATGATGGCGTAGACAGAGCGAATCTTAAAACCTCCGCACCCTTATGCACCTAGATAGAAAACAATGTGCTTCAAGAAGAAAGAGGATCAAATCTAAGAACGGGACAGAGCAGGGGGAACCCTACTGCAGCACAACTAAAGAGGTACACCAAGAAAAAGGCTTCAATACTTGAACTGTTGGGACTGAGAGCGTAGAAGGAGAATCCCAGGATCCCAAGATGCCTCCCCCACATGCTGTGCAGAGTCTCCAGCTGCCCGGGAAATCTCAGGGCTGGTGGGTGCACCAGTCGGGAGAGAGGGCCTTGCTGGCATAGGACTCAGGGAGTCAAACACAGACATTGGAGAGGTGACTAGAGGTGAAAACCAGAGAAACAGCAAAAACGCCCAGAAGATGGTGGCTTAGAGAGAGCCAAACCCCAGAGCGCAGACAGCTTGGCTTCCTCGTGCCGAGATAGAGAACTCAGGGTTTCAAGAGGAAAGAAAACCAGATCAAACACAGTGGATAGTGCAGGGGGACCCCACTGCTGGAGAGCTCAGTTCAGCAAAAAACTCTCCTTCTTGTCACCCCACCTTTTTTGGGTTTTTTTTGTTTGTTTGTTTGTTTTTCCCTCCCCTCAAGGCTTTGAGGTTTTAGCCTCAGGGCAGACTAATCCAATCCATACAGATTTAATCCCAACAATTGGACAGACAAGAAGTCTTCCAAGGGTAGAGAAAGTAACCTACCCCTGGGGGGAAGATCTTTCATCAAAGATCATTAAATACATCTGCTCAAATTAGCAGAACAAGGAAAGGAGAAAAAACATGAGCAAGCAACAGAAAAAGAGAAAAGAAATGACAATTGACAGCTTCTTTCAAGGAAGTGAAAAAAGAGCAAATGAAACAGAAATAGAAGAAGAGGAAGTAGTTCCAGTGAACTGGACACAGGCTTTGGAAGATCTCAAAATTCAATTAACTCAAGAATTTAAAACTCAATTAATTCAAGAACTTCAGGAACTCAAAAAACAATCAAGAGAGGCTGAAGACAATTTGAAAAAGGAAATACATGAGCTAAAACAAGAAAATAAAGTATTAAAAGCCAGAATTGGCCAGCTTGAAAATGAAGCAAAGAAGGCAAAAGATGATCTACAAAGAAAATCAGACCAGAAAGAGAAGGATGACCAAAAAGCCAGGGATGAAATTCAATCTTTAAAAAAACAGAACTCAACAACTAGAAGAAAATGACTTCACAAGGCAGCAAGAATATAATAAACAAAATAAAAAACATAAAAAATTTGAGGAGAATATGAAACACCTCATTGATTCAACCAAAAGATCTAGAGAACAGAGCTAGAAGAGATAACTTAAGAATTATTGGTTTACCAGAACATCATGATAAAAGAAAAAGTTTAGATAGCATTTTACAGGAAATTATCAGAGAAAATTGCCCAGAAATTCTTGAACAAGAAAGAAAAGTGGAAATTGACAGGATCCACAGATCACCTCCTACATTTAATCCACAACTGACAACTTCCAGGAATATTATAGCCAAATTCAAAAACTACCAGATCAAGGAAAAAATATTACAAGCTGCTAAAAAAAAGTCATTCAGATATCAGGGAACCACAGTTAGGAAAACACAGGATCTGGCTGCATCTACATTAAAGGACTGGAAGGCATGGAACACAATATTCCGGAAAGCAAGAGAACTGGGGCTACAACCAAGAATCAACTATCCAGCAAGACTAACTATATTATTGCAGGGGAAAGTATGGTCATTCAATAAAATTGAGGACTTCCAAACATTTATTAAGAAAAAACCAGACTTAAACAGAGAGTTTGCTGCCCAAACCTAGAACTCAAGAGAATCAACATAAGGTAATTAAGAGAATGGGGGGAGGAGAAAAAAAATTCTTTTCTTTAATGGACACAACAAATCCAATCAATTTATATCCCAAGAATAAAAGAAGGTATTGGCAAATATTAAAAATTATTATTACCAACAAGGTAACTAGAAGAAGTTTACATAGAGGGAAAAGGGACTAACTGTATAGTATGAAATGTCAAGAGATATATAAATATATATATATATATATGTATGTATGTATAAATATATACAAAACTAGGGGGTAAGAAGATAACAATAAGAAAAAAGGAAAGCAAACAAAAAGGAATAAATTTATATTCCATAAAGAAGCACATGGGATCAACAGAGGAAAAATAACAATACATTGTAAGGGTAAAGAGGTTAGAGAGAGGGAATATTCAATACTTAAGTGCATTGAAATCAACTTAGAGAAGAACAATCAAATCCATAGGGGCAGAAAATTGATTCACGCCCTATAGAGAAGTAGAAGGGTAACAAAGGGACTGGTGGGGAGGGAAGCAATACTAGGGAGGGAGAGGGCTTGGGGGGGAGCACCATGTGGCTTTAAAGAACAATAAGAGGGGAATAAGAAGGGAGTGGGGGAGAAAGGGAAGTACAACAAGGGAGGGGATTATAGGAACTGATTAAAAACAAAACACTGGTATAGAAGGAAACAGTGAAAGAAGAAAGAACAGGACTAGGAGAGAGAATCAAAATGTCTGGGAATGCAGAGTAGATAATTATAACTCCGAATGTGAATGGGATGAACTCACCCATAAAACAGAAGCAAATAGCAGAGTGGATTAGGAAACAAAACCCAACCATATGTTGTTTACAAGAAACACATATTAGACAGACAGACAGACATAGAATGAAAATGAGAGGATGGAGCAAAATCTTTTGGGCTTCAAATGAGAAAAAGAAGGCAGGGGTGGCTATCATGATCTCTGACAGAGCCAAAGTAAAAATAGATAAGGTTAAAAGAGATAGGGAAGGTTACTACATCCTAGTAAAAGGCAGTATAAACAATGAAGAAATATCAGTACTCAATATGTATGCACCAAATGGAATAGCTTCCAAATTTCTAAAGGAGAAGCTAGTGTAGCTCAAGGATGAAATAGATAGCAAAACCATACTAGTGGGGGACCTGAACCTTCCCCTATCAGATCTAGATAAATCAAACCAAAAAATAAATAAGAAAGAGACAAGAGAGGTGAACGAAACCCTAGAAAAATTTGAGTTAATAGATATTTGGAGAAATATAGAGACAAAAAGGAATACACCTTCTTTTCAGCAGCACATAGAACATTCACAAAGATAGACCATGTAATAGGGCACAGAAACATGGCAAACAAATGCAAAAAAGCAGAAATAATAAATGTAATCTCCTCAGATCATAATGCAATAAAAATAGTTATTAGTAAGAATACATGGAGAGGCAAACCAAAAACTAATTGGAAATTAAATAATATGATTCTCCAAAATAATTTAGTGAAAGAACAAATCACAGAAACAATTAATAATTTCACAAATTGTTCATTTTCTGGTTTCAAAGCGTTAACAGACTTCTTTTCCTGAAAATTTTCTCGAACAAAATTTTAAAACTTGGATTTTTATAAAAATACAATCCCCCCTGAAGAGGGTGTTTAAAAAAGAAACACCCAGATCAGCTCAGAATACATTGTAGAGTTATGGGGTGTATGAGTCAATTATCAAAAGAAAAACCAAAAAACATAAAAAAAAATTAATTTTGGGAGAAATAAAGATTCAAAATAAGAATCAAAATATAAAAAATCTATGCATGTAAAAAAAATTTTAAGTAAACAAGAATAAATTCATAGGTGTTTTCTATCATCATGGAGATGATCTACCTCAGAGTCCAAGATGAAGACTTCCCTATAGAAGGTAAGATGCTAGAGGATATTTGTTGCAGGTGACACTGTGCTGCTTCCATTAAGCCCAGACTTTATAAAGCCTCTTGGCTGTACAGATCTTTATCGGTAGCCACACTACTAACCATTTACAGTGGAAAAATCTAAGTGAATGAACAATGTCTATTGCTTAGATTATCTGTCATTTTACTGGACCCTCCCTAGCTGCCCCTATATATCAGAATATGTGTGTATTATATCTCTATATACATAGAGAATGAATTTTAATATGTATATACACATACATACACAGATTCATTGGTGATTCCATTATCAGATGGAACCAACTAGGAAAGCTATTTGTTCAGTTTTTGGTGTGAGCATTTACACCTTAGAAATGGACAACCTCAGGGTTTGAATTATTGTTTAAGGACTATCCATTCCTAAGAGAATGATGCAAAAAATGTTAGTAATCTAAATTAAACTTTAAAGCGTGACTCATGAACATTTTTTCCCCAGAGAATTGATTGTTAAACATTTACCAGTGCACTCCTGCACATGCTGATATATAGTATTTCTAGGGGTGCATACACACACTGTATACACTGATTTATCAAGACTGCCAGGTTGTACCTAGTAATAGAGTACTGGGCCTAGAGTTAGGAAGACTTGAGTTCAAATATGATTCAAACATCTTAACCTTGTGACCCTGGGCAAGTTATTTAACCTCTTTCTGGCTCAGTTTCTTCATCTGTAAAATAGAGATAATAATTGCACCTATCCCCAGTATTGTTGTTAGAATCAAATGACAATATTTGTTAAGTACTTCTCAAAGTTTAAAATAGAAATGCTAACTATTAGCCAACATCTCTGTAGAGATCGATCAATCAATCAATCTAGCTACCTACCTGTTAATATATCTACTTACCTATGAAAATATTACAGGTGGACAATGAGCCGTGCCCAGTATCAAACAGAGGAAGTGAGCAGACTGAATTGCCTTCAGGAAACTACAGAGTTATTTTATTGATCCCAAATATTTCTCCAAAGCAAAGGTCTATCTTCCCCAACCCCAAAGGAGTTTAAAAAAAGATAGCAATCAGAGGCAGCTAGGTGGCTCAGTGGATTGACAGCCAGTCCTAGGAAGGTCCTGGGTTCAAATCTGGCCTCAGATACTTCTTAGCTATATGACCCTGGGCAAGTCACTTAACCCCTATTACCTAGCCCTTACTGCTCCTCTGCCTTAGAACCATTACATAATATTGATTCTAAGACAGAAAATAGGAGGTTTGGTTTTTTTTAAGGTATCAATCAAGTTTGACAGTATATGTAATATTCCACACCCATAGTCTCCTACCTCTGCAATTAAGAGAAGGAGGTGCATTTCCTAATTTTTCTCCAGGGAAACAGCCATATTTTTTAATACCTTACTACTGCACCAGCAGTTTTGTCATCCTGGAATAAGCCTTTATTCCTACACATATCTTATGCTAGAACATCTTTCTTTCTCTATGCAGCCTTCTCACCATGGAAAATCCTTCTGCCATAGTGGGCCCCCTTCCTCTGAGTAGGGGTTGACTCTTTAAACTTCCCATTTTAAGGAAGAGCTCCCAGATAGCCATGCTTGCCTCTTCCTTCTTCTCTGGGTCTCTGTCCCCAACTCTTTCTCCACCTCTTTCCTCCTGCCCCCAAGCTTCTTTTTCTTTCTTTTTAAAAATTAATTAATCTAATTTTTTATTTTAATAACAAATTTTGACCTAAGTTTCCCAAATTTATATCATCCAAATTGTCTCTTTCTCTTCTTTCCACCCTCCCCTCCCCATCCCTACTCACCAGCTTACAAACAATTCAGTCTGGGTTATACATGTATTATCATCCAGGCTTCTTTTTCTATGTTGTCTTCCACCATTAGATTATAAGGTCCTTAGGGGTTGGGGTAGTCTTTCTTTAGCTTTTATTTGTATCCTCAACACTTAGTATAGTGCCTGACACATAAAAAGAGCTTAATAAATGCCTGTAGATTTAAATAGTTATGAGATATGGAGGACAAAAGTCTCTGACAAATGGAAAATGAAAAAGAGTATTTCACAGAAAACCATGGAAAAGTGCCCAGCTCATGTAGCAGTTTGCAGCATGTAACAAATAAGGAACTTCAAAGAAGATTAGGAATAATGAATATGATTTAGGAAAAGATATGATCACAAAGGATGTGCTGACCGCAGCTCTAGTTGACCAATGGCATAGTAAATGATGATACCTTCTGAGTCTTTTCCTTTTTCCCAGGTATTCTGAGAGCTCTTAAAACCAAAAGGTTGCCAGACCTTGTCAGCAGTCCACAATTTCATATAGAATTAAAACAGATTTGAAAAGACCAAAAAAAAAAGATGATTAACCAAAAAAAAAAAAGGAGAAGAAGGAAGTAGGGCTTTTAAGAAGGTTAGGTTGTAAGTGGAAATCAAGGATTTATTTTATTTTTAGAATTTAAAGCTAAATTTTTTTTTAAAAATTTCAAGGCAAAACGAATTTTTTTTTTAGCAACTTTAGTTTAAAATAGATCTGACTTTATTTGTGTGAAAAGTGTCATAACTTCCTGAGTTCGTCTTGGCAGGTAGACTACCAAGTATTTTATGTTATCTACCATTCATTTAAACAAAATTTCTTTTTCTATCTCTTGCTGCTAAGGCTTTGTTGGTGATATATAGAAATGCTGATAATTTCTTCAGTTTTATTTTATATCCTGTCATTTTGCTAAAGTTGCTAATTATTTCAATTACATTTTCAGTTGATTCTCTAGGATTCTCTAAGTATACCATCATAGCATCTACAAAGAGAGAGTTTTGTTTCCTCATTGCCTATTCTAATTCTTTCAATTTCTTTTTCTACTCTTATAGCTATAGCTAGCATTTCTAGTACAATATTAAATAATAATGGTGATAACTGACATCTTTGTTTCACTTTTGGTTTAAAATAAAACCATTTCTGATTATAAGCCTGCTAGGTGGCGCAGTTTATAGAGTTTGAGACCTGAAGTCAGGAAGATCTGTCTTCCTAAATTCAAATCTGTCCTCAGACTACTAACTATTTGACCCGGGACAAGTCACTTAACTCTTCCTTAATTCCTCATCTGTAAAATGAGCTGGAGAAGGAAATGGCAAACCACTCCAATATTTTTGCCAAGAAAACCCCAAATGGAGTCACAAAGAGTTGGGCATGACTGAAACAAGTGAACTGCAATGCTTTCTACATGGAGATAATGATAATAATTCTGTCCTTTATTTATGAAGATGATGCTATTATCTAGTTGATTAAGCCAATGGTAGGATCTATTTGTATATTACTCCTTTCTCATCTGACAGTCTTTGTAATCACTAAAGTAAGATTGTAGCTTTTGGATGGATAGTGCTATCTTCCCTGCCTCCAAATAAATCAATTTGGAATCAAATCCCAAATTCCTTAGTCCCCAAAGTCTAGCATCATCTTGCTTATAGTATGCACAGTTAGAATTTGGTGGATTCTATTAGCATCTATCATGCTGGATAGATCCTCTATGGGAGGGTTGAACAAAAGAAGCCAAAAAGAAGGATGAGAAGGTATAGTGCAAATCAGTAAAAGGACTCATGGAAGAAGTTATGAATTTATTCAATTGACAAAATATGCAGATATTAAACAAATATTTGTTAAATTAATTAAATCCTGATTAAGTTTAAGCCCAATGCAGTGTGGATTGATTGTATCCCAGAGGCACTGAAAAAATCTCCAGCATCTCTGTTTCCTTCACTTAGAAACTAGCCATTTCTTTGGGGTTATAGCTGCCTTTGGCCTTGGCTCTTGAATAAACTTCTTGTTTCAGAAGAGATTTACTACCCTAACTATATCTGTATCTCAATTTAATGAAAATGTTAAGGATAATTTGATGGTCTCTTGCCAGTGTAATTTTAAATAAAATGTCTTCATTCTTTGGCAACATGTGCTGGCTTGATGTTTAACTATAGAAAAGTACTTAATTGAAGTGCTCTTTACATTATTGTCTTGCCAGTGTCTCCTTTTATAGAAGGTACCCAATTCTCAGCATTTACTCTGAGTAAATAAAGAAAAGAAAGTGGAAAGCCACTTTTATTCATTATGTCTTTGTAGCAAATGCTCATATATATTGCTAGAAATGTAACCTTGGCTAGATATAGCATTTGGAGTAATTTCAGACCCTACCATTTTATATACTCTAAGATCTTACCATTGTATTTTTAGGTGACTTTGAACAGAAGCATATTAATCTTAGCAAAACACAAGGCCCTTTGCAGAGGCTCTGACCATATCTGCTCAGCATTTTCAGGGAGGAATTCTCCTTGACCATTCTGGCTAGCTAACAGTTGTTTAAAGCAACGTGGCCCACTTGCAATTTGGCTTCCAGAGTTCTAGTTATTGAATGGCTGCCAAACAAACTATTAATTGTCTATCCCTTTTAAAAGATGAAAATGGTGGTGGTGGTGGTGGTGATGATAATGCACAGAAATAATATTAATACAATGTTAACAAAGAATTATAAATATTTTGTTTTTATCATTTAAAAAAACTGGTTTCAACATAATGCCTGATCACAGCATGAAGTTGGTGCTTACTGCAATACTTGGAAAATGTCTAGCTTGTTCAGTTTTTTAATCATGAAGCAGAGTTGGTATATGTGCTGCTGAAGCAAGCAGGAGATCTTAGATTTAGAAACACTCTCAAGAGGTCATCTTATCCTCGTACTATGACTTTTAATAGATGAAGTAACAGAAGGTCAGAGGGGTCAAGTCTTGGGTTTTAAAGAAGAAAGTTTCAAATCGAGTTTGAAAATAGCTCATTCTCTGAGACTGAAATTCAACTCTACCCTTTGATTGAATTAAGAACAAGGCTTGGGGCTTCTCTGTATAAGGGAGATGCAAGGCTTGTGGCATCCTCCCAGAGTGCACATGCATCTCATGGATTCTTAGACCCTGGAAGATGCTTGCCTCTTGCCCCATGATATACCTGATGTCTGGAAGATCATCCTCTGATCCAGTCTGAGATCAAGTTCACCAAAACAGAGGGACTTGGAAAAATGACATCACTGAAAGATATAAGTTTGGGTTCAGGAAGGAAATAGGTCTTTTTTTTGCCTCAGAATCATGTTGGAGAAGGTGGCTAGGTAAGCATTGGCCCATCTGTAGTGGAACTACATAATGAGCTTAGGGAAGGTGGATAGGAGAGGGCAATTTGGGGCAAGCACTGGCTAGGAGAGGAGGCTTATAAAGGAAGCAGTCAGCCATACGTGGCTGGTGCCTTTTCTTTCTCTGACCCACTCTTTTAATTTATTTAATATGTAATTATAAATTAAGATACAGTCTTAGAGAATTTTAATCTGAACAGGGATTCTTGCCCCCAGTAGGATATGTTGTGATAGTCTGAATTAAATTCACACATTCCTAGCCATATAAGTTGATTGACACCCAAGATGTCAGTGTTTAATCTTTCCATCTCTTCTTTGACTATATCCAGCTTACTTCAGTTCATAGATCTTACCTTTTAAGTTCCTAAGTAATATTGATTTTTATAGAATTGGACTTTCCTTTCATCACCAGAGACTTCCACCACTGAGCTTCTTTTCAGCTTTGGCCCAGATGTTTCATTGGTACTAAAACTGCTTGTAGTTGTTCTCTACTCTTCCCAAGTAGCGTGTTGTATGCCTTCTAACCTGAGGGGTTCATTTGTTGAGTGTCATAAGTTGCATTTTAATACTACCTATGGGGTTTTCTTTGCAATGATACTGAAGTGGTTTGCCATGTTCTTTTTCATGGATCGTCTTTTATCAGAACTCTCTGACATGACCTATCTGTCTTGGATAACCTTAATTCAATCAAAGCTTGGATTTGAATTGCAGTCCCAAAGAATGAGCTATTTTAAAACTCAATTTAAACTTTCTTCTTTAAAATCGAAGACTGATCTTAGGGTACCAAGAAAAAGAAAAGGAGTAGCCCAAAGTAGTACTAGAGTATAATTCAAAAATGACAGAATGTTATTTGTTTGAATCTAAGGCAAACTGTTCGACATTATAGTAATATAAGTCTAACCACTGATGATGAAGAGTCCCAAACTGACCAGTTCCATGAAGACCTACAATCTCTTCTAGGAAAGAAACACCAAATAAAGATGTCACATCCATCATAAGGAATTGGAACACTATAGTAGGAGATCAAAAGATAATAGGATAAACAGGCAAGTTTGGCTTTAGAAAACAAAATAAAACAGGGCAGACTCATAGAGTTTTGGGGGGATTTTTTGCTGTTTTGTCTTTCTTCTTAAATTTTTTATTAAATTTAATTTTTTTTAAATTATATATAGGGGGCAGCTGGGTAGCTCAGTGGATTGAGAGCCAGGCCTAGAGATGGGAGGTCCTAGGTTCAAATCTGGCCTCAGACACTTCCCAGCTGTGTGACCTTGGGCAAGTCACTTGACCCCCATTGCCTACCCTTACCACTCTTCCACCAAGGAACTAATACACAGAAGTTAAGGGTTTAAAAATATTTAAAAAAAATTATATATAGAAAAAACTTTTTCCAATTGTTTTCTGATATCTTGTGATCCAGATTCTCTCCCTCTCCTTCCTTGCCTCCTTGAGGAGGTAAATAGTCTGATATAGATTATACCAGTCTTTTCATGTAATACATATTTCCATATTTTCCATGTTTTGACTGAAAACTCATATCACATATATAATTTTAAAAACTCATGAAGGAAATAAAGTGAAATGGCATATTTTGATTTGCAATCAGATTCTAATAGTTCTTTCTTTGACTGTGGATAGTGTTGGTTTTTTTTTAAACCCTTACCTTCCATCTTGGAGTCAATACTGTATATTGGCTCCAAGGCAGAAGAGTGGTAAGGGTAGGCAATGGGGGTTAAGTGACTTGCCCAGGGTCACATAGCTAGGAAGTGTCTGAGACCAGATTTGAACCCAGGACTTCCCATCTCTAGGCATGGATCTCAATCTACAGAGCCACCCAGCTTCCTCCTAGTGTTTTGTTTTGTTTTTAATCACAAGTCAAGATTTTAAGAACAGCACTATTTCAGCTCTATGAATCTAGAAGGCATTGTACTGGGGCTCAAGCTATTTAATCAAAGAAACCATAATCTCTGGCCTAAGGGAGCTTTGTAGGATAAAGATCACATGGACATAGAAAAATGCAGAGAATAAAGGTCATGACATAAAGAAAACTTTTTATTTTATTTTTCTTATTGAATGGTATTCTCCAAACAGCTTTGTGTCAATGGATAAGGAGGATAAAATTATAATAGACAGAACTGGATGCTAGCAAAGTTGTAATTTAGAAAGAAAGAAATAACCCAGAATGATCAGGAATAAAAGTGAGATTGTGACTACAGCTCATATCTATATAGTTTTGAGGTTTATGGGGTACTTTCCTCATGCCATCTCTTTGAAAAAGCCAGTGTAAATATTATTTCTATTTTATAGCTGAGGAAATTGAGGTTCAGAGTCATTACATGACCATCCCAGAAACATAAAGTCAATGACTAGCAGGCCTGGGATTAGAACCTAAATTCTCTGATGGCATAGACAATGCTCTTACTACTACACCATGCTAAGGAGAACAAAGGATGTAGCAATTCAGGTATACATTAATCTTGATATTATTTTAAGGGTGCTCAAAAAACTGACTCTAGTATTGCTTACGATTAATATCTGTAACCTTGAGTTAAAATTGAGTTAAATTGGGTTAAACCTCAACCTAGCCAAATTCCTAGCCCTTCCCTAAGGCTACACTCCCGAAGACTGGTCAGTTATCTCAGTCTCCTTATTTTACCAATAAACATATGTACCAAGATCTTGGGCCATCTGATTCCTGATCTAGGTGTTAGCTCTACCTATAGTGTTAGGTTCCTGAGTTTGTATCTCCTGATGATTACCTCATAATGTTAATGTATCAGACCCCTTGTCTTTCCCTTCCCCCTATACTGTTGTAACCCCAATAAAAATAGCTGTAAGTCAGCTAAGGGTTAAGCTCAGAACCATCTAAGCTCTTTACCATCAGAGCTTCATCCCAGTGAAGCTCTGAACCATGGAAGCTCTTGACCATCAGAGCTCCTAACCATGGAAGCTCTTATCCACCAGAACTTACTCCTTATGCCAGAACTTTCTTTGTCTGTGTGTCTTTATTCTCACCTTATGTTCTCTTTCTATTAGTCCTTAACCCATAACCCATTTTCTCTCAGTCTCTGGTTCCCCTTTCTGAGTGTCCTACCCACTAGGAATCTTCGTGGAGCTGCTAGACAGCTTCAAAGGAATAATCAAGGAGAATGGAAAAAGTAGAGAAAATGTATGATGAAGGTATGATGTAAAGGAGAAAGTTTTAAGTAAACTAATAATTTTTCTTTCTTTCTTCCTTCCTCCCTTTCTTTCATCTTCAAACCATACCCTCCTGTCTTAGAATGAATACTAAGTATCAGTTCCAAGGCAGAAGATCAATAAGGGCTAGGGAATTGAGGTTAAGTGCCTTGCCCAAGGTCACACAGCTAGGAAATATCTGAGTACAGATTTGAACCCAGGCCTGACTCTCTATCCAATAAATTACCTAGTTGTTCCCCCTTGGTCCCTAGGTATGCCTAATGCCTTGTATTAGGGTCAGATCTGATGCCAACATCCTGTTAGAACAGGTTTGATAGTGGGAAGAAACAAGACACAACTATCATTGAACATTTAACAAAAGATTGACTTTCTTCTAACACAGCAAGGATATGCAAAAAGGATACTGGTACTTAGCTTGACATTTCTTCTTCCCTGCTCCATCTGGTTTCTTTATGGAAACCTGGTCAGTAGGACAGGTTATAGTAACTCTTGTGGTCTTCAGACATCAAGTAGGGGGACTCCATCTCCACATAGGAAAAACTTTTTATGCCTTTGATGACCAAAGAGCATAGTCAAAGGAGTCAGGAGCTAATCAAGTTAAGCAAAAAACTTTGTTTCTTTTTAGAGAAAACTAATCTATACTGTACTTTCATACTATCCCACCTTGGATTCTTGAAAAATTTCCTACTCCCAAATAAATTAAGCTGTTAATTTCTGTTATCTCCTCTCACTTTAGATTCTGTTAATTTAAAAAACAAATATTTCTAGAGTGATGCTTATTGGACCTCTTAAAGCATATAGCAGAAGGAAAATTTCTATATATCCTACCCCTTCCTTCAGCCCTCATCACCATAGTGGTAAACTCTGGGGCAGTGATTGATGGATAAGCTCCCCCAAAGCCCATCCCTCCTCACCTTACTTTTCATCTTTCTCTGGAAGTGAGTGGCACTAGATAAACAGCCATAGATGAATGGTTGTTGTATTACTGCTTCCTTCAGATCTGTCCCTTTTCTTTTTTTTTAATTTTCTTTTATGTTTTTTTTAAACCCTTAACTTCTGTGTATTGGCTCATAGGTGGAAGAGTGGTAAGGGTGGGCAATGGGGGTCAAGTGACTTGCCCAGGGTCACACAGCTGGGAAGTGTCTGAGACCAGATTTGAACCTAGGACCTCCCGTCTCTAGGCCTGGCTCTCAATCCACTGAGCTACCCAGCTGCCCCCTCTGTCCCTTTTCTGAGCTTCTCTATTTTCCAGGAGGTTACCACCATCCTTCCAATCTCCTGGGTTCTCAACCTCCTCTTATCCTTTACTCTTCATCCAACTAAAACTATACTCTTCACAGTTGCAGAATTTGACATTGTTGAGTGCTCTTTCTTCCTGGATGTTTACTCTTTCATCTCTGGGTTGTAGTGGCATTATTCTCTCTTGGTTATCTTACTTGTTTGACTATTCCTATGTTTTCTTTGCTGACTCACCATCCATATCAAATTCCCTAACTATGGTTATGTCCCTAAGCTCTATTCTGGGCTTTTCCTTTCCTTTCTTTTCCTTTCCTTTCCTTTCCTTTCCTTTCCTTTCCTTTCCTTTCCTTTCCTTTCCTTTCCTTTCCTTTCCTTTCCTTTCCTTTCCTTTCCTTTCCTTTCCTTTCCTTTCCTTTTCTTTTCTTTTCTTTTTTTTTTGGCCTCCCTTAAAAGAAAAAAAAGGTGTGCATATATTATCATATAATACAAATTTCCATATTCTTCATGTTATAAAACAAGACACATATTGCTTACAGTAGAAAAAAAAATTCATTGGGGAAATCAAATTAAGAATGATATGTTTCAATTTGCATTTATAATCCATCTGTTCCTACTATGACAGTTTATATCCCTTTTTTGTCATGAGTCCCTTGGAGTTGTCCTGGATCCTTGCCTTGTTGATAGTAATTAAGTCATTCACAGTTGATCATTATACATTATTGTTGTTTTTGCGTACAGCATTTTGCTGGTTCTGTTCATTTCACTTTGTATCATTTCAAATGAGCCTTTCAAGGTTTTTTTGTGGTCATCTTATTTGTCATCTCTTATGGCACAGTAGTATTTTCATTACAGGCATGTATCACAACTTGTTCAGCCATTCCCCTATTGATGGACATCCCTTTGCCACCACAAAAAAAGAGCTGTTATAAATATTTTTGTACAGTTAAGTTCTTTTCTCCTATCTTTAATCTCTTTGAGTAGTGGTATTGCTGGGTCAAATGGTATGCACAATTTGTTGATCCTTTGGATATGGTTTCAAATTGCTCTCCAGAATGGTTGTATCTGTTCACAGCTCTACCAATAGTATATTGGTATCCCAATTTTTCTATATCCCCTCTAGCATTTATAATTTTCCTTTTTTTGCCATATTAGTGAGTCTAATGGGTATGAGATGGTACCTCAGAGTTATTTGAATTTGCATTTTTTAATCAATAATGATTTGGAGCATTTTTTCATATGATGAAAGATAGTTTTAATCTGAGAGTTGCCTGTTCATATCCTTTGACCATTTGTCAATTGAGAAATGCTTTATATTCTTATAGATGACTCAGTTCTTTATATATTTAGGAAATGAAGCCTTTGTCAGAAAGACTTGCTATAAAGATTTTTTTCCCCAGTTTGTTGTTTGCCTTTAATCTTGGTAGTATTGCTTTTGTTTGTGCAGAAACTTTTTAATTTAATGTAGTCAAAGTTATCTTTTTTACGTCTCATAATGTTCTCTATGTCTTATTTTGACCTAAATTCTTCCTTTATCTGTAGGCCTGACAGGTAGACTCTTTTATGCTCTCTAATTTGTTTATAGTATCACTCTTTATTACTAAATTATGTATATATTTTTACTTTATCTCGTTATATGGTATGAGGTGTTTGTCTATGCCTAATTTCTATCATACCGTTTTCCAGTTTTCCCAGATGTTTTTGTCAAATAGTGAGTTCTCTTCCAGAAGCATGGATCTTTGGGTTTGTCAAACACTAGGTTACTATGGTCATTTATATTGTGTGTTGAGTGCTTTCTCTGTTCCATTGGTTCTCCACTCTATTTCTTAGCCAGTACCAGATTGTTTTGATGATTACTTCTTTATAATATTGTTTGAAAAGAAATCCACCTTTCTTCATATTTTTCCCTTGATATTGTAGGTCTTTTGTTCTCTAAGATGCATTTTATTATTATTTTTCTAGCTCTATAAGATAATTTTTGGGTAATCTGATTGGCATGGCATTGAATAAGTAAATTAATTTGGAAAGAATTGTCATTTTTATTATATTGGCTTAGTCTGTCCCTGAGCAGTTAATGTTTTTCCAATTGTTTAGATAGGACTTGATTTGTGTGAAGAGTGTTTTGTAGTTGGGATCATATAGTTCCTGGGTTTATCTTGGCAGCCAGATTCCTCCTGGAGAGGTACTGGTTGATGATATCAGAAGGATATATAAGACATTCACCAGAGGAAGTCATGCATTTTTTTTTTTTGCCCCTCTCTTCTGGCTGTGCTCTCCCTCTTTCTTACCCAACCTGACTGCTTAACTGATTTTGCTTATGACTTTCTCTTTCTCTGACCCAGCTTTCCTACCTAGCTGCTCAAGTTCTTTTGGCATCTCTTCAGACTGAGAGAGTTCATTAGCTAGTTAGATTTTCTTGAGTAGCCAATTAATATATTAACTTAAATTTATATATACAGCCTTCAGAGAATTTCATTTGTTATATCAGGAAAGAATCTTTTCTAACACTGGGACACTGGGTACATTCTCTTTAAAAAATATATTATTTATTTTCAACATTCTTTAAAAAAAATTTTTTTGAGTCCCAAATTCTTTTTCTCTCTCCAGGCCCAATCCTACCTATTGAAAAGGCAAACAGTGTGATATTAATTATACATGTGGAATCATGTAAAACATATTTCCATATTAGCCAAATTGCAAAAAAAAAAAAAGTGAAAAAAATTATACTTCAGTTTGCACTCAGAATTAATCAATTTTCTCTCTCTGGAAGTGAATAGAATTTTTCATCAAAAGTCCTTTGGAACTGTTTCAGGTATTGTACTGATCAGAATTGTTTTTTTTTTTCAGTTGATCATCATTACCGTAATTGCTGTTACTATGTACAATGATCTCTTGATTCTGCTAACTTCTCTCCACATCAATTCATGTAGGGCTTCCCAGATTTTTCTGGTACTGTCCCCTCATCATTTCTTTTTACACAATAGTATTCTATCATATTCAACTATTTGTTCAGCCATTCCCCAATTGATGGACATACTTCCACTTTCTTTTTTTCTTCTTCTTCTTTTTTTTTCCTTCTTCTTAAAATCCTTTACTTCTGGTTCTAGAAGAACAATAAGGACTAGGAAATTGTAGTTAAATGATTTAACCAGGGTCAAACAGGTAGGAGGTGTTTGAGGTCAGATTTGAACCCATGACCTCCTCTCGCCAGGCCTGGCTCTTTATTCACTGAGTTACCTACCTTCCCCATCTACTCACTTTCTAATTTTTTGTCACCACAAAAATTGCTGCTACAAATATCCTTTTTCTTTGATTTTTTGGGATGCAAACCTAATACTGGTCTTGTTGGGTCAAACAGTACACACAGTTAGATAGCTCTTTGGGCATAATTCCAAATTGCTCTCCAGAATAGTTATACCAACTCCAACTCCACCAGCAGTGCATTAACATCCCTATTATTTCCTATCCCCTTCAGAATTTGTCATTTTCCTTTTATGTCATGTTAGCCAATCTGATATATATGAGATGATATCTCTGAGTTGTTTTGATTTGCATTTCTCTAATCAATACTTTTTAAGAGTATTTCTTCATATAACTATACTAGCTTTGATTTCTTCTGAAAACTGTTAACATCCTAATTATTAACAAATGGGGAATGGTGCCTATTTGTATCATTTTTACTCAGTTCCCTATAGATTTAAGAAATGAGGTGTTTATCAGAAAAATTACTTGTAAACATGTTTTCAAACCAAATACATTCTCACAGAAATGTTACTGAATGACTGATCAGCATTAGCCAGCCAGTTAATTTGAAAATCTACCTCTTAGAATAGTAACATCAGTGGAAGATATTTAATTTTTTTTAAACAACCTTAGTACTTCATGAAAGGTAATATAATGTTTGTTTCTGCAGAATGTTTGTGATGGACCATGATTACTTCAAGAAGGTTTATAGGATTTAGCAAAAGTAAATTTTACATATAACTAAGACACAAAAATGTTTTTTTAGTGATAGTGGTACACCATAAAAAAAAACATAATGTATTCTTCATTATTATTTCCTCTTTTGTGTTTGTCATCATACAAGTATTTCACACATTTTGTGTATTATTTTAGAACTATGACCTTGAAGATTATTTTTGCTGATTTTCCAATCACAATGTGTTTGAATCTAAATAATATTTTGAGATTTCTCATTAATGCATTTTTCAACATTGGAAAGTTAAAAAAAATGTGGTTTTTTTGCTAACACAATGTGTAACTTGTGGAGAAGTTCTCACAAGTTAAAACCTCTTTTGTCTTGGCTTTATAATAAAAATATGAAAGCTATGTTGATAAGCTTGTTGGATCAGTTATTATAAAGTTTTTAAAAAGTGGCTTTCATTCTTTGCAATTTGTTTAAACAAGTGATGTTTGCACCTTATTAATTTTAATGGTGTTTGTAAGATATCTGCATGATAGTGAAATGGAAGAGAATATGTTATTTTATCTTTAGTTAACAGTATATTCAGATAGGCAAGATATTCTTAATCAAATTACTTCATATTCTGAATGAAAACAAATCATTTGTTCATGGAACTTACACAGTTGGAACAAAATCAATGACTATGAAATTTGGGGGTGCGGTTTGTGCATTAAAAAATCAGAGTGAATATAGCAAAGAAACAATAAAGCAAATACAAAAAGTTGGAGCATCAAAGAAAATGTCTGGACAACTTAAAAGCATGTTAGATGTTGCTATCAAAATAATGAATTTTATAAAAATCAAGACCCATGAATTCCTTTTTAAAAATAATAACTTTATTTTCTGTCTTAGAATCAATATTGATTCTAAGGCAGAACAACAGTAAGGGTCAGGTAATTGGGGTTAAGTGATTTGCCCAGGGTCACCTAGCTAGGAAATGTCTGAGGTCAGATTTGAATCCAGGTCCTCCTTACTCTAAACCTGATGTTTTTTCCACTGTGCTACCTAACTACCTCCAAGACCTCAGATTCATGATTGTTTATCAGTTTTTTCAAAGATAAGCAGAAAGCATGTTCCTCTTCTGCCAAGACCAGCTCAGGGATGGGCCTTGTGGGTCATTAAGTGGGAGCAAGAAGCATGGAGGGGGATTACAGGAGGACCAATTATGACTAAGAACTATGAAGACAGCTTCTTAGAGTGGAAGTAAAGTTTATTGGGTTGGGGTCTACAATTTATAGGGTAAATGATGTAGGTAAAATAACTAGGTAATCTTCATACAGAAACAATGATAGGTAATGATTCACAAGGTAAGGACAATGAACATAGGTTACTTTAGTGATCACAGATGAAAGTTTTCTATATGTAATGGATCAATATGTCAATGTATGATTGCCCAGCCTAGTAGTTCAGTGGGTGGCTCCCTAGCCAGACTCCCAATGAAATTCTTGCCCTAGTGGTTTTTTGGCCAGACATCTGATAACTTAAAGAGAAGAATAGGTTGGGTTCAAGCTAAGAGGAAAGACTATGTGTCTTACTACTTCTCAGTTAATGGCTTCCCCAAAGGCCTTGCATTCTGGTGTGTTCTGGGCTTGTTTTCACAGCCTTGCTGAATGGAAAGCCCCTAACTTTCTATCTACTTAGAAGTTTTATGTCCTGGGGTGCATTCTCACTACTAGGGGCTACACTCTTCTAATACATACAGTGTTAGATGGCTTGCCAATGATGAAATTATTACTTGTATGTTTAAAATAAGGGAAAAGTTAGTTGTTTTCCTTACTGATTATTTTTGTCTGAATGAGTATATAAGTGCTATGAGATGGCTACAAAATTAGTATATTTAGCAGATATCTTTTCTTTATTAAATTTTTATTATTTTTAAAGAAATTTTGAGTTCTGGCTAACATCTTTTCAAAAATAATGAACTTAACACATCATTAGAAAGTGCAAATGGAAACATATTCAATTTTCAGAACAAATTAAAAAATGTGATTAAGAAACTAAAACATATAACCATACAATTGATAATCGTATTGAGTGCTCTGTGACATGAATTCTTATTAGAAAATGAACTATTATTGGATCAAGCAGTCAAGAAAGATATCAATAATAATCTGCAGTTTTTAGAAGAGACTGTCAAGGGTGGTAATGTATAATTAACTTGGAAAGGTAGCCTTTGTGAAGGTGTTAAATATACCAAAGGAGTTTGTATTTCATTTTAGGGGTAATAGGTAGCCACTTGAGAATACTGAACAGAGGAATGATAATAATGAGACCTCTACTTTGGGAAAACTAACTGGGCAGGGATGTGGAGGATAGATCAGAAAAAGATACGTGAGAGAGGGAGAAGAATCATTATAGAGGCAAAGCAAAGAAAGGGCCTCTCTGTTAGAGATCTACTTATTCTAAAAGCAACACATGATAAAGAGGCCACTGTAAAATGTTTTACAAACCTGATAATACTGCATACATATATATGGGTTACAATTCGGAAACTATGGTTTACTCCACTAGGTATGCATAGTACTTAAACTGCTGTGTTATGTGGAGGAAAATAAAATACAACCACAAACACCTTTTCGAGCTAGAGACAGAGGACTAGAATTTGAATCCTGACAGTTATGGTATTTAGTTAGCTATGTGACTTAATCTCTATTTAATTCAGTTTCCTTATCTATAAAAGAAGGTTAGGCTGAATGCCAGTCTATAAGGAAGTTAGCTCCCTTATAGCTATCACTTATAAAGTAGATGACCTGTTTTAGATGGATATGCCTTGATCTTGCTGGGGAGAAAGGAAAAGCTAAGTTTATTAGCTACCATCTCTCTTCTTTCCAGACACTCTTTCCCATCATTAAGTAAAAATTAAGTGAGGGCACCTAGGTGGCTCAGTGAATAGAGAGCCAGGCTTGGAGATGGGAGGTCTTGGGATCTAAGGTAGCCTCAGAAACTTCCTGTGTGACCCTGGGCAAGTCACTTAACCCCAGCTATCTAGCCCTTACCATTCTTCTGCCTTGGAACATTTACTTAGTATTGATTCTAAGACAGAAGATAAGGGTTAAAAAAAAAAAAGTTCTGGCACAGCTAGGTAGCACACCAGAACTAGAGTTGGGAGAAGGTGGTTTCAAATTTGACCTCAGAAATTTACTGGTTATGTGACCCTGGGCCAGTCATCTTGTTGGCTTCCTTATCTGTAAAATGAACTGGAGAAGGAAATGGAAAGCCACTCTGATTTCTTTTGCCAAGATGGGAGGAGATGCAGATGGGCAGCATTTTAAAAAATAGTCAGGGGTGGTCGTATATATTTTTACCAACATGACCATGGAAATTAAAATATTATTTTTCCTCATAATATCAGCCTTTATCATTTTTAATCCTTACATCACAGAGTGGGACATCATGGGAACAACTGAACAAAGTAAAACAGTAGAATCCTGAATATTTGATATGAGATGATAAATATCTACATATATATTTTTTTAATCTGTGCAAAGGAATTCTTTGTTTTAGCATACCTGTCAACTCATTTATTTCTTGAGAACTTTAGAACACATCGACAGTTTGGACCAGGTTTGACACATTATTATTTAGTTTGCTACCAAAGAATACTTACTATTCTAGAGAAATGACTTATGATAACTTTGCACAGGTAAAGGCATGGGGAAGCTTAATGTGGAGTTAGGAAGACCTACTAAGAAAGAAATTAATTTTATTTCAGCCAGGTTGGATTTAGTTTATGCCTATTGTCCTACAATGATATCTGGGAAGTTATCTTTGAAATTGATGAGGAGGGAGAAGGCTAGAATAGGGAGCAGAATTTTGGATTCTATTTCCTGAATCCAGATGGGGAGGGTGCAAATTCCAGGAGGAATAAAAGATAAAAAAGGCTTCTTGTTGAGAGCCTTTGGATGTAGAAATGCCATTGGAGAAATAGGATCAAATTTAGGGCCTGTTATCTGGATTCCCTACGTGACCAATCCAGACTGAGGCAGTCTTTATGTTTGGTTCTGGTCACCTGAGCCCCGAAAAGCTCTGGTACCAGCAGGTAGGTTAATCTAAAAACAACTAGATCCCTCCAAGAGGCTATTAGGAGTCATTTAGAGAAACAGAATCTGTAACAGATATTTTATCTGGATCCCATTACAAAATCATCGGCAAGTAAAACTGTGTGTATGATTTTTCTGCACTGCATGTCAGGATGCAGAAAGAATGGACCATCTAAGATAAAAATCTAAGGTTCCTCTTTTGACTCAGTTTTTGATCCCCACCTTTCTTAGAATTCTTATTGGAGAGCTTTGAAGTGGCAGACCAGCATCTACTGAGTTGATGATTCCTCTCCTTGATAATTGAGAAGCTTGAATCCTAACAAACATTACTTAGATAAGATTGCATACTTAGATTAGAACTGGCGCCTTTGGCAGGACTCAGTTGGTGAGCATCTCCATGGGGTATTTCTGCTCCCAGAGTTATCCCCTACTAAATTGGTGGTTGGAATTTGGCCATTTGTCTTTGCACCTTTACTATTTAAACTTCAATGGGTTATTTGTTACCCCTTCAGTGCTGTAACTCTTTTTTGTGTCCTTTGTTTGAAATCAGTATATAATAAACTCCCAAGCCCACAGAATTCAGAACAGCATGGGCTAACCACTAGTCTAGTTGTTCTCATTTTCTTTCTCCTGCTTTAACCATCCTATGCCACCATGCCACTCAGGACCCCAAAAATCATATAGAGGCTGGCCCGCTATAGCTTCTAGTGGAATGGACTTGGAGACAAGGTCAGAAAGAAAAGGAAGTTAAAAGGAAGCTATAGAAGGTATAAAACCAATCATTGAGTCCCTAATCCAACAAGGGATAATTATACCTTGCTTTTCTGAGTTCAATACACCAATTTTGCCTATAAAAAAGCCAAAATTAGATGAAAATGGCCAACCTGTCTACCGATTTATCCAGGATCTGAGAGTGGTAAATGATTATGTCATCAAGACACATCCAGTTGTACAAGTCCAGCTGCTATAATTTCTTCCATTCCAAGTCAGGCTAGATATTTCACCGTGGTAGATTTATGCTCTGTGTTTTTCTCAATATCAATCCATGAGGATTCTCAAAAGAGCTTTGCTTTCACTTTGGGAGAAAACGCAGTGGACCTGGACTCATTTGCCTCAAGGTTTCATGGACTCACCTAGCCAATTCTCTCAAATTCTAAATCGAGATCTAAAAACAATCAAGTTTAAGGAGAGTAAATTGGTGCATTTTGTGGATGACATTATTTTAGCATCCCCAAATGCAAAGGTGTGTCTTAGAGACAGCAAGATTCTTTTGATTGAATTATACAAGCAAGGGCATAAAATCTCCAAGGCAAAATTACAATGGGTTTTGCCTTGTGTGCAATATCTTGGATTTGTGTTGTCAGAGGGTTCCAGAAGTATCACTCAAAAGAGAATAGCTGATATCCAAAATCTGAGTACACCTAAGACCAAGAGGCAACTCAGAGCTATTCTTGGAAGTACTGGTTTCTGTAGACAGTGGATTCCTGGCTACAGTGAGATCACTAAGTGTTTGACAGATCTGACCAGGAATACAGAACCAGAACCTCTGAAACTGAAGCCTGAACATTGTATAGCCCTAAATAAGCTTAAAGAAGCCATTTTATCTGCCCCTGCATTAGGAATCCCAGACTATGAGAAACCATTTCAGCTGTTTGCCAATGCGACCAAAGGTATAGCTTCTGGTGTACTTACACAATCTTTAGGACAAAGTTATCATCCAATTGGATACTACAGTTGTCAACTTGATCCAATAGCTGCGAGTACAGTACCTTGTCTAAGGGGGGGTAACAGCAGAAGCTGTGTTAGTACAGAAGTCAATTTTGGGATGTCCTTTAATGGTCTATTGTTCATATCAAATAGATGCACTAATGAGGACGTTTTGTACTCAAGCTTATCCCGACCAACGAATTGCTAAGTATGAAATTATTCTCCTAGGTAGTGAAAACATCCAGTTAAAGAGGTGTAGTATACTAAATCCAGCTATACTTCTTCCTGATTTGCCAAAGAATGGTGAACCATTGCATGAATGTGTTTAAGTAGTAGATTTTTGTGGATATGCCTAGGATAGATTTAAAAGACACTCCAATCGAACATCCAGACTTTGTATTATTCACAGATGGTTCTTTATATTTGTGTAATGGATTCAGATGTATTGGAGCTTCAGTTGTCACAGAATTTGAGACACTGTGGTATGGCTCATTACTTAGTAATCTTAATTCACAGGGTGTGGAATTAGTGGCATTGAAGTAAGCCTGTCTTCTAGTTGAAGGTAAAAGTGCTAATATATATACACAGACTCTCAATATGCTTTCTCTGTTTGCCATGCAACAGGAAAGATCTGGAAACAACAAGGTTTTATTACTGTATCAGGAAAACCAATAGTGCATGCAGGAATAATAACTGAGTTGTTGGAAGCAATCCAAAAGCCTAAACAGCTAGTGGAAATCCATTGCAGAAGTCATACTTGTGGTAGAGATTCAGTCTCTAAAGGTAATCACAGAGATGATATCAATGCAAAGTATCCTGCCCAAAAAGCTCCAGTTTAAGTAATGAATTTAACAGTTATTGAATCTTATGGTCTGGAAAAAGCATATGTAGACTCAGAAATCCAGAAATGGAAGGATAAATTTGGAGCAAGGAAAGAACATGGGATATGGATTACTGATACAGGAAGACCATTGTTACCAAAAGACTTGTATACCTATTTGTGTCAAGCTATCCACACAAAAGGTCATTTTGGTACACAAGCTGTTATAGATTCCATCAAGAGGCAATGAGTTGTGCCAGGAATAAGTACTATTACAAATAAGATCTGTAAATAGTTGCTCAGTCTGCCAAAAGTTTAATCAAAGTGCATTCAGAAAGAAAGGTTTGGGTGGTAGACCTTTAGCATATTGTCCATTCGAGAGTTTGCAAATTGATTACATCAGCATTTCTAAAGCTGGAAGATTCAAATTTTGTCTTGTAATTGTTGATAGGCTAATTAAATGGCCTGCAGCTTTTCCATCAAATACCAACATACCAAGCTTTGTGGTGAAAGTGTTACTCAAGGAAATTGTTCCTAGGTTCAGTATACTTCTAACCATAGATTCAGATAAGGGATCTCATTTTACTCAAGATATCCTTAGAAGAGTCTATGAGAATCTAGTAGTAACATCTAAATATCATGTTCCTTATCACCCACAAAGTTCAAGTCATGTAGAGCATATGAATAAGGAACTCAAGACTATGGTAGGGAAACTCTATGTTGAAACTCATCTCAAATGGTCAGACATTCTTTCCATAGCTTTGGAAGAAGGAGGAGGAGAAGGAGGAGGAG
>NC_058134.1:89477238-89490666 GCF_016433145.1 Gracilinanus agilis | reverse complement strand
AGAAGAAGAAGAAGAAGAAGAAGAAGAAGAAGAAGAAGAAGAAGAAGAAGAAGAAGAAGAAGAAGAAGAAGTATTGTGTAAAATTGAGATCTTCAGTCAATTAGAGTCTGCAGTCAGATAGTTCAGTAAGGAGAGGACCATTCCAGAAAAAAAGGACATTCAGATGGAAGAGGACATGGATGAAGAGGATTCAGGATTCAGGAATTAATGGACATTGTACTAAGACTAATGAACTTATAAAATGAACTGATTAAGACTTTGTTTTGAGGAGAATCATGGAACTAATGGACTAAAATGGTTTGAAAGGTTTGGGTAATGTAAATAGTCTCACTACATACTCATATACATCCATCATTACATACATAACTATCAAGAATTCTGATGGAGAAGAGGAGAAAAGAAGAGAAGAGAAGATTTCTTTGAGGAACATCATAAGAAGAAAGGAGATCTAAAGTTTTGGTAGGTATTGTACATCCAACAGTAACATATTGCAACACAATATAACAAAATAACAACATAATAAAACAGATACATAAAAACAAACAAGTTAGGATACATTGTCTTCCTTATGCAATAAAACAATGTATAAATACTAACAAAATTAGAATTAGTTATAGGATAAGTACTAACAAAGGATAGTTAGTTACTAACAAAAAATAGATAGTTATTTAGGTAGTATTTAGTATTTAATATACTAATAACATAGGAATAGTTTAGAATAGTTTAGTGAGATAGGGAATAGTATATAGATTATATTAGAGAATAAATTATGATAAGGTACTAATGTACATTACAGTGCAAATACAACAAACATAACAAAATTGCATTACATGAAGAACGTATAACATACTACAGATCACATATCACAAAATAATGTAAATAGATGTGTAAATAAGTGTAAATAGTGTCATATTCAAACTCTAGTAGTTGTGAGTCTCACCTTGATTGACAGGTGAAGACAGCAGGAGACATCGGAATGTTCCCAGATGCCGTGAGGACAAGAGGAAAGGCAGTTAGCCAGAGGGGATAAACACCCTCACAGCCATCTGACAAGGACCTTTGGGTTTGGTCCCTTGGCCTGGAACCCTTGGCCTTGAACATTGATCTCTGATCTTGGAGCATTGACCTGTGGAGCTCTGATCGTGGGTCCTCTGATTCTCTCTGAATTCCCCCTAGATATTTAGACATCTGAACCATGATTAAATATTTAGGTATTCCGGCCCTGGTGGGAACCAGGAAGAGGGAAGGAAAAGAAGCAGAAGGAGGTAAGGGAGGTATTTCCTGATGGCTATAGGACTGACATAACAACTGGCAATAAGAAGCTGAGAGGGATCATCGATATCTGTATCAACCAAGCAGATTGCTTTCTCTGGTTTGGCTGTGGCCAAGCTGAGCCAGAGGAGGTGAAGAACAAGAGCTCCAGCATTACTGAAGCAGCCTATAGTCCTGAGGGATTAGTGATCATAGCCATTAGTGACAGGATCTCCTATCCCCAATCCATTCCTGATGATTCCTTTCCCTTATTAACATCTATAGATAAAGTTTATTAAGTACCTTCCTGAGTGATTATTACATCACAACCCTTGGGGAGGGAGCAACGCAGTCAGATGAAAATGTTATCCAAGGCTAACAGAGCCCAATATTAATAATCAATCCAACCCCAGGTGGGACCTGAAAGGGTTACCCATCCACCTGACCTTTAAGGGTCCTACCTGAGTGCTGTTATTGAGAAGGGGCAGTTATTATAACATCCAGCTGAGTGACAGGACTTGGGTATCCCTGTACCAGCTATCAAGGGAATCCAAGTCACAGCTTCCCTGATTAATATACCCTATAATAACTGTAATATTAGACAATGACACCTTCTTTATAACAATAGTGTGTGTATATTGCAAATTGTATTATAGTATACGTATTATAAATATGTAAAGGGTGTACATATGTACATTTGATGTGTATGTGTTATATGTACATATATGTATATGTGTATCATACATGTACATAGTCTGTATGTGTATTGAATGTGTATATCATATGTATATATGTAAATTTTGTGATTAATTTGATATTACTTGAGTTGCAAACATTTAAATGTAATTTGCATAAGTGAATTTGATGTTTTGTTGTAATTTTATTTTTTATTTTTTTATTTTAAACCCTTAACTTCTGTGTATTGACTTATAGGTGGAATTTTGTTGTAATTTTGATGTAAAAACTTATGCAATGTTGTGTTAAATGTACATTTTCCAAAATTTTTTGCATTTATTAGTTAGTAGAATGTTTCTGTATTAGTATAGGAGTTGTATTTGATGTTATGTTTGAATTTTCTGTTGATATTTCAAATTTGTTGCTTTTGTTAATTTTGTTGAAAATTTTGCTTTGTTACTTATTATTCTGTACTTTGAACTATATAATTGTTCAATGTATTTTTCCCTTTACCTTTCCTTGTTGAAATCTCTAGAGTAGGGTTGAGTAAGGTAGTGCTAGATAGGGTAAGATAGAGTTAGTGTAAGTTGTTTGTTATTTTGGGTTAGAATTTTAGTTTAGTTCATAGTGCACAAATACCAAAATATTGAGTGGAACACTATTTTGGCTTTGTGCAAAGGGGGGAACTGTTATAGGCAAATTTATAAGATAGAATATAAAAATAGGTAATATAGATATGTAGAAATACACAGGCAGCTAGAGGCAAGATCTTGGTTGACAGACATGGACATTCTGTATAGAATGCAGCAGGATCTAGAGAAGGAGTTGGAGCGAACTGTCAAGGCTGGAAGAAGGAGCTTAGCAGCTGTGATCCAGCTAACTGTAACCTGAAACCTTTGGATATCTTGGGTGTGAACATCGAGCAAGTGCCTAGGCTGAGGAAAGGTTAAGCCACTGCAATTGGGTGGATCAATTGCAGAGTGCCCTTCTCTTTAGTCTTGTGGATTTTACTGACTGACCAAGGATTTGTTACAGTTACCTTACCATCAAGGATTCAACTTGGATCAGTATCTCCTATGGAAAGGGTCTGCAACCTTTTTGGCCGTGAGAGCCATAAACGCCACATTTTTTAAAATGTAATTTCGTGAGAGCCATACAATATGTTTAACACTGAATACAAGTAAATATGTGCATTTTATGTAAGTACAACACTTTCAAAGTACAATAAGTCTCTGAACTATTTTTAATAACGTTATTATGTGCTAACCAATGATGAATAAAGTACTTCTTACCATTAATGTGACTTCTGGTGCTGCATGGTTTTGCTGATGGATTTGTAGTCTGATATGTGGTGAGGTTAAGCTTCATGCAGGCATTGAGACTTCCATCTGTTAAACATGATCTTAGGTTGGTCTTAATGTTCTTTAGATGTGAGAAAGACTGCTCACATGCATATATAGAGCCAAACATTGTCAGTACAGCAATACTCACATGCTGCAGTGTGTGGTATGTGACAGGAAGGGTGTTCCAAGTTTTGACAATCAGCTGATCTGAAGGTTGAAGATTTTTCATTTCTCCCCACTTGTGATTGCTCGCCAACTCTGCTTGCTGTCGTGCAAATCTTTCCAAATCTTCATTCAGTGACTTGAACTTATTCACCCACATGTCTGAGGCCTTCAGATCAGCAGCTTGAAGCTCAAAATCTCTGATGGAGACACCGGGGATGTAACTCAGGTCAGCACTGTCCACTGCACACTCGTGTGGATGGATTA
Source organism: Gracilinanus agilis (assembly GCF_016433145.1). Lineage (NCBI taxonomy): Eukaryota > Metazoa > Chordata > Mammalia > Didelphimorphia > Didelphidae > Gracilinanus > Gracilinanus agilis. The sequence continues at coordinate 89,486,968 of NC_058134.1, read as the reverse complement.
TGAACTTAAAAAGACGAGTGCGCTCACAAAATTCTCCAAAGCACACTTTGAATGACTGCAGGAGATTAGATGTGAAGCCCACTAGCTGCTGAAGATCAAGATGTTGAGCAGGGTCATTTGTTGTGCATGCATCTTCAAACTCTCTTTAAAGATATGTGACACGTGACATCTGTAATAAGGGAATAAAGCACGTGGATGGGGTTTGTGGGTCCCTAAGTCAGTAGGTGGAAAAGGAGGGTAAAATAGTGGAGGTAGTAGATTGAGGTGGTAGGAGCGATGTAAGGGAATGGCTGAGTTTAGGGAAATATAAGACATTGAAGTATAATGAGTGGCAAGGGGAGAGGATGAGGTAGTTGGGCAGGCAGCTGCAACAGGGAGACACAGACTGGGTACACAGGCTTGAGACAGAGGACACTGAAGGGAAACAGGCTGAACCCTTCCAGGTAGGAAGGGCACTTCTACAGACAAAAGGTTGGGGCCAGTCAGAAATGGTTTGAAACTAACTAGAGGACTTTCTAGTCAGTTTCTCAGGTTCACAAAGGAAGAGTCCGAAGGCTCTTCCCTGTCTGTGAAATAGATGGGCTTCTCAGAGGAAGTATAGAGATCACCACTTCCTCCAAGATGGATGCCTCCAACTCCCCTCAGGACCCAAAGAGAAACTATTCCTTTCTCTCCTTATCCCTCTTTTATCATTCAACTAACGATTTAGCAAAAGGTTTGATTATATAACAACAGGGTTTATTAAGTTTCGGGGTTGATTATAAAGGACAGAGGGATACACGATTTCTCTAACAACCGCCTAGGGAGAAGCTCCAGGTGGGGGAGGGACACAGGTATGGGGCAAACTGAGCAAGAGTCTGCTCCCACTCAGCCCAGGAGGCTTTGTTGCCTTTAAGGTTAGGGAAATTATACACAATGAATCAGGAGATAATTTGTATCACGGGCAAGCCCTACTTGTCTATGGGGAAAACCTAAGTCTTCAAAGTTTGATTGCTACCACCCAAATCCACCCTTTTCCCAAAACCCATAGGAAATTAGGAAAGGAAATGGGGAATGGAATAGGGAAGGTCAGGGAGATCCAGAGGAATTAGCTAAGCTACAAAATCTCAAGAGAAAAGGCACAGATTCAAGGCCAGGTTTCAGCCCAAAGACCAAGCTCAGTTGACCGTTCTGCTCTGACGGAGCCTCCCGGATCAACTGCCTCTAGTCAAGGTTCTAAACCCTCCCAACTGCCAGAAATTCTGCAGTTAGCCTTTTGCAGGGTTGATTGCACCTCTGCACTACACATCATGACATTGACATATCATGTGACGCATGATGTCATGCGTAAACTGTTAGTTACTGTGCTGTAGTTCATCTGTCAGTGCTCACAGTGCGTGCTCCTATAACAGCGCCTGAAAAAAAATTGACTTTATGGCTCCTGCAGAAAGAGCCATATCTGGCCCTCAAAAGAGCCAGATATGGCTTGAGAGCCATACGTTGCTGACTCCTGTCGTATGGCATAAGTATCCCCTTGTCTCCAAAGTCTCTTAGCAGCCTCTCCAGTTCCAGCCAGACTGCCTGCCTGTCTGTGCTAGAGTTAGAGAGAAGCCAGTCGACTCTCCATTCTAATTGACAGTTGGTTGAGCTCTCCTTGTTAGATTAGTCAAAACCTCTCCCATTTCCCTTTCCCTAACTTCATTAAACTGTTTTTATAACTTCCTGTTTGTTTTTTTCTCCACAACCCAGAGGACCCACTATAGTGTAATTTAATCCCTGGCTAGTTAGGACAGTTGGTCTTAACTGCCATTCCCTCAGTGCTGTCACTACTCATTCCCCTGTCCATTACTTGTGGGACTGGGTGTGATTTCTTTGTGTTTTAAGTAATTTGGCAGTTAACCAACTCACCCCAGCATTCCTCCATCATTCCCCTTCTCCCTCTACTATCTCCCCAGTGTTTATTTGCCCACTTCAAAAGGGAGGGGTATAATCTAAGAAAAAGTAATTTCTTAGTTAAAAATTCTAACAATTGGCTACAAAGTATCTTGTATTTAGTAGAAGCTTAGTAAATGTTGAATTGAACTTGATCATGATTCTAAAATTAAATTATTGGAGGCAGTTAGGTAGCTAAGTGGAGAGAGTGCTAGGCCAAGAGTGGAGAAGAACTGACCTCAGACACTTCCTAACTGAACAACCCTGGGCAAGTCACTTAACCACATTTGCCTAGCTATTGCCCTTCTCTCTTGGAGTTTTTACCAAGATAGAAAATAAGGGTTAAAAAAAACAAAACAAAAAAACTATTAACTACTAAATATACAAATAGATATTTATACACACTTTAAATAGTTTAGTACTGTAGTACCTGGATTTTTTAACCAATAAATAAAATTATATAAAATATAATATTGCTTGCTAATAGGGCACACAATTTATTAATTTAGGGAGAACAAATCTTAGTTTGTTTATTTCATTAGCCAGATGTACTTCCTTGAGAAGAATCCATATTATCTCTTTTTCCCACAAATATTTGACCTGTATGCAACAAGCATTTTTAAAGGAAAAACTAAATGAGATACAGATGGAAATAGACAACAAAATAATAGTGGCAGGCATTAATTTGATAAATCTAACTAAAAAATAAATAAGAAAGAAGTTAAGGAGATGAATAGAATCTTAGATTAGAAATAAGATAGCTTCTGGAGAGCCCCCTTACACTTGCATGAGGTTACTTGTAGATATAAGCCTGAGTACACACATAATCCAAATATAATTTCTGGTGGGACAAGAATGGTTCAGAGAGCATTAATATTCTGCAAAAGTCTTAATTTAACACTCATCAGGTAGTGGCACTGGAACAAAAGTACCACTGGATATGACCAAGCTGCAAAGACTTGTTATGGAAAGTGTATGGTTTTGGTAACAGATTGTGTCTGCTGCCTAAGGACCAGTCTAGATAAATTTGGTCCTGGTAATGTATATTAACTGAGAACTTGATGAGCTAACGTGATCAAATTTAATGCTGATAGGAACATGGAGCAACAGGTCTTATATTGCCAGAGCAGCTGTGAGTTTGTATGTGTGTGTGTTTAGAAAACAAGATTGAAGTATACATTAAGAGTTGTAAAGTTCTTCATGCTCATTCACCTAGAGATTCTATTACTAGGGTTAAACCCTACGGGCATTACTGAGTGAGTAAAAATGTGTATATGAATGAAAATATCCATGGGAACTTTGTTATGACAAAATAATTGGAAATAGCACAAATGCAATCAGTGGGAGAAATGGCTGAATAGATTATGATACTTCAATGTAATGGATTGTATTATGTTATTAGAAATGACAGATATTAGAAATATAAAGGAAATAAGAGATGAAAAGACAATAAGAATAATATAAATCATGATTATATTAAGAAAAAAGCCACAAAATCAATAGGAAAAAATATCCAAATAAAACAAATACAAAAGAAACTCAAAGGCAAAGGATGTTTTATTAGTATACGTATATAATTTATATGTTTTTAAACAAATTGTAAAGATTGTAGAGTTTATGGCTTTGCAAATTTTTAATTCATTTGTTTAGTTAAATGTCTTTTATTAGTGGTGATGATTACTAAGTATATAATAAAAAATAAATACATTTTTAATTAGAAAAAAATAAAAATAATTGAAGGCTCATCATAAGATGATAGTCTGGGCTGCTCTAATAGATGTCTAAGGCCAGATTTGAGTCTAGGACTTCCCATCTCTAGACCTGGGTCTCAATCCACTGAGCCACCCAGTTGCCCCCTGTAATTTCTAAAGAAAGAAAGTCTGTAAATAATTTTCCTCATATACAGATTGATGTCATGATTCCTGGTCAAAAATTATCAGTGGCTCACTATTTCCTTTAAAATAAAAATATAAATGTCTTACCCTCCACAGTCCAGTACCAACTTGGACTTTCTTTCTTTAGAAATTACAGGGGGCAACTGGGTGGCTCAGTGGATTGAGACCCAGGTCTAGAGATGGGAAGTCCTAGACTCAAATCTGGCCTCAGACACTTCCCAGCTGTGTGACCCTGGGCAAGTCACTTGACCCCCATTGCCCACCCTTACCACTCTTCCACCAAGGAGCCAATACACAGAAGTTAAGGGTTTAAAAAATAAAATAAAAAAATAAAGCTTGTGACCCTGGGCAAGTCACTTAACCCCCATTGCTTAGTCCTTATCATTCTTCTGCCTGAGAACCAATACACAGTATTGATTCTAAGGTAGAAGGTAAGGGTTAAAAAAAAAAAAAGGAAATTACATAGTTCATCTTTTCATCAGTCAAATAGGACTACAAGCTATCTCTAATGACTAGAATATGTCTCCTTTTTCAACTACTCTCAAAATCATTCTTTCTTGAGGGCTTAATGTTAGTTGCCACATCCTATAATAGGATGTTAGGGGTGGGCCTGACATCAATACTCTTTTAGTTTGGGTTCAAGTTTGTGACAAGATGACTAGTCATAAATCATTGAACAGAAGGTTTATTTTGCCTTATGTAAGATTTAAATTAATATCAACTAATTAATATCAACTCCAAGTATTAATGTTATGAAGTTTATTAATAATCACTTAAAATAGAAGAAATTAAAAAAAAAGAAATAGATATTCAAAACCTAATTTTCTAACTAAAGTAAGACCACGTGTATAAATTCTCCTGCCTGGCTCAAAGCCAGATTCAGCAGCCACATTCAAGGAAAAAGAGAGAGAGGGGCAGTGTCACACCAAAACTATACTCTCCCTACATATACACATAGTATAAACATGCAAATGGGCAAGAGAGTCCTGGGGAGCAAATTCTATCCACACACTTAACATGGCAAGGATATGCAGCAAAGATATAACTATGCTTAGATTCTGTAGAAGAGGGGTTCTCTTCCCTCCCCCTTTACAAATAAAAATTTGATTAACTCCCCAAGACTGGAACTTTTTCTGCCCCTAAGTGACCAAGAAGCAAAGGGAGGCTGGGCTAATTAGTCCCTAGTGACAGCTCTATTGACTTTTAGAAGAAACTAATTCTTGTGGAAGAAGAGGGAAGGAAGGGAAGATTCTCATTCTATGGGTTCTTAACTGTTTTTGGTATCATGGACCTCTTTGGCAATCTGGTGAAACCTATGAACCCCCTTCTCAGAATTTTAAAGAAAACTTAATAATTGATGGATATGTTAAATTTCAGCTGAAGATTAGTAAAAATAAAGATGTAATTCTTCACCCCACTACCTTCCCACCCAAGGGTTCTATGGACCCCAGAGTATGAAATAGTACAATAGAGGAATGTAAGTTTGTTGGAGGCAGTGGCTATTTTGTTTTTGTTTCTTTGTGTCTGCTCTGCACACAGTAGGTGCTTAATAAACATTTGTGTATAAATCAAACAGAAAGGAAACTGGTCTTAGCTAGGATGGGACTTTTCATCTAAAATTAAACAATTAGGACCATCATACCTCCTTAGATTAAGTGGTAAACTTAAAAATGGGACTGTCATTGCTTGTTCTTCACTTTGTGGGGAACTCAATTTAATGAACAATATCTATAGTTGAGAGCTATAAAAAATCTTAGAGAATATCTAGTCCAACTATCTCATCTTTAAAAAAACAAAAACAAAAACAACCCACTTACCTCCCATCTTAAATCAATACTGTGTATTGGTTCCAAGGCAGAAAAGCATTAAGAGCTAGCAACAGGGGTTAAGTGACTTGCTCAGGGTTACACAGCTAGGAAGTATCTGAGGTCACATTTGAAGCAGGGATCTCCCATCTTTAGGCCTGGCTCTCAATCCATTGAACTACCTAGCTGAATCTTCCTTCTCCCCCCTCCCCCCCAGCCCCGCCCCGCCCTCCACAAGTACCTCATCTTAAAGTTGAAGAAGCTGAAGCCCAAAGAGGCCCAAAGGATTTAATCAAGGTCACACAGGAAATCCTCTCCTGGATTGCTGCTTTGTCATGCAAGAGGGTCTTATGTAGCTCAATGAAATCATGAGCTATATACCACGCAAGGTTACCCAAGAAGAACAAAGTCATAGTGCAGAGTTCTGACAAAAAGTGATCCACTGGAGAAGGAAATAGCAAAACATTCCAGTATCTTTGCAAAGAAAACCTTATGGACAGTACCAAAATGATAAAAACTATGACAGAAGATGAGCTCTTCAGCTGCTCGGGAAGGATGGAGGGTAATTACAAGTAGCTCCAGTACTAATGAAGTGCCTGGGCCAAAGCTGAGAGGAAGCTTAGCTGTGGATGTGTCTGGTGATGAGAGGAAAGTCCAATGCTATGAAGATTAATATTGTGTAGAAACTTGGAAGGTAAGATCTATGAACCAAGATAAGCTAGATATGGTCAAACAGGAGCTGGAAAGATTAAACATTGACATCTTGAGTGTTAATCAGTTTAAATGGATGCAAATAAATGAATTTAATTCAGGTGATCATTACATACACTAAAATGCACAAGAATTCCTTATAAGCAATGACAGAATGATATGTTTGAATCCAATCAATAATGTACAGATAGTAACAGTAGTATTAACTGATGGAATGTCCATAGAACATTAAGGTTTACAAACGGATTTAAATATATTCTCTCCTTCCTCTCTGGCCAGTTCCTCCATAGTTTCTTCAGCAATTGCCTGAAGGTCACTGCCAGAGTACCATTTCTTCTCCTTTTAGCAAGAATTTTCAGGATCCTTCAAGCTAGTCACTGCTCCAATAAGCCAATACAAGCTATAGACAGACTGCTACACAGCACTTTATCTACTTAAGTGTGACACTCCCCATGAGTAGGTGATGGGTGTGTCTTACAATTCCACATATGACAAAGTTTTTACTCCTGAGCTTTATGACCCAAACATTTTTTTTTTAAATTTTAAACCCTTGACTTCTGTGTATTGACCCATAGGTGAAAGATTGGTAAGGGTAGGCAATGGGGGTCAAGTGACTTGCCCAGAGTCACACAGCTGGGAAGTGTCTGAGGTCGGATTTGAACCTAGGACCTCCTGTCTCTAGGCCTTGCTCTCAATCCACTGAGCTACCCAGCTGCCCCAGACCCAAACATTTTGACAAAAATCAGAGAGATCAAGTAGGCAGGTTTACAAAGCAGTTTGGGCTCAGATCAAGGTAGGGTACAGAGACAGAAAAGGCACATTTTAAAAAATAGCAAAACAGTTTAAACAATTTCAAAGGCCTTTAGAATAGCCAATATCTTTATGGGTAGGTTAGTTAGTTAGCAGTTGTTAGCCCTATTCATTACCTTATTAGAATAGAGAATGGAGTGAGTTCCTGGAGCTATTCAAAGTCCTTTGACTTTTCTTTTGGAACCATAAAATGATTAGGGGGAGGTAATGAAGGAGACATTTAGTTCATTTATATAATAACAGCAAATACAGCAGAAACTGGAATCAGTTATGTTGTCCCCCAAATCTACTTTCAACATCTTTCCCCTTCAGTTTTTTTTCCTGTTTTGATATACAGGCATCTATTTCACATCGTATTGGTGGGGGTGGGGAGGAGAGGGATCAACACTCAATCTGGAAAATGAGTAAAAATTTTTTGCTTTTTCATTCTTTTCACAAACTTTAATTTTTTGTTTTAATTTTAAAAAAGAAATTGTGAGTATTTGGGGTACTGAAAAGAAATGTTGACATTTAATACTATGCATATATTTTATGTAATCTTATATTTCTGAGTTTCTAAACTTTTTGTGTCATCTGCTAGTCTTAGTGTCATCTGCAGCTTCCACAAAACTCCCCCCTAACTCTCATTTAATTTTTTATGCTGACTAAAAATATCTCATAACATCAATGGAGAAATTTTTGATGTGGAAGGGACACATGTAAAGCTACATATAGCTAAGATTTATATATTTTGCATTAGTTTTACATGTTAATTTATTTGATCTTCACAATTCTGTAAAGGCAGGTGCTATTATTATTACTGACATTTTCCAGCTGAGAAAACTGAGATTCAGAGAGGTTAAATGATTCATTCAGGCATAATCATCAGAGGCAAGATTCAAACCAAGTTCTATGTACAGAGACAGAATTTGAATCCAGGTCTTCTCATTCTAGGTGCAATACGCTGGGAATGCAGGACACAGTTATTGTGCACCTACAGGAAACAAAGTTCTGGGGGCGCAGCTTGGTAGCTCAGTGGATAGAGCCAGGCCTGGGTTCAAATTTGGCTTCAGACATTTCCTAGCTTTGAGATCCCTGCAAGTCATAAACCCGAGTTGCCTAGTCTTTACGGCTTTTCTGCCTTGGAACAATACTTTGGAACTGATACTTAGTATTGAGTCTAAAACAAAAGGTAAGAGTTAAAAAAAAAAGAAACATAGTCTCAGATACTGAGGCAAGCCAACTACAGTATCATTGGATTACAGATTAGAGGACAGTCCATTAGATTGTAAATTCCTCTATCAAGGATGGAGAATATTTTTTGTCTTTTTTGTACAGTGTTTGGGACATACTAGGTGCTTACTATTGATTGAATTGAACTGTCCAGAGGTGCTAAAGCTTTTTGTGTGTGTCATGGACCACTCTGGCAGTCTGGTGCAACCTTTGGCCTCTTCTCAAATGTTTTAAATGCAAAAAATAAAATATACATTATTAATAATATGGAAATAAATTATATTGAAATCTATACATATAAACTTGTATGTATACATGCACAAGAGGCAGTTAGACAACTCAGTGGATAGAGAGCCATGTCTGGAGTCAGGAAGTTCAGAGTGGAAATCTTACCTTAGACATTTCCTAGCTGTGTGAGTAGGAGTTAAAATGACTTTAACGCACTAGAGAAAGAAATGGCAAACCACTCCAGTATTGTTGCCAGGAAAATCCCACAACTGAGCAACCACAACAAAATGCATGCACGTAGGTACATCCACATACATGCACGGTATCCATGCCCACGAGCTGCAATATGCACACATGCATGTGCTTGTATACCGATTCACACGTGTATATAGGAAGCACACATGTGCATATGGATCATATATGCGATATACATCTACACGTATACACAATACAAATTCAGGGACCCCAACCTAATCCAATATACAGGGTTTCCTGCTGCACTCTTGGGACAAGGTAAACAGAAGAGGAAAGTGAAGCCCCGGAAAGGGGAATAAAAAGGAACCTGTTGAAGCCTAGGGATCCTGACCTTAAGCACCCTAAAATCAATGGCAGGCCAAGTCCTCCGAACCCGCAACCCCGTTTGTAAGCTTCAGAGATACTAGCACGAAGCCAGGTAGAGGTCAAGGTCCTCCACCTGGCGGGCGCGCGCACGCTCGGGAGGGAGGGGGAGGGGGAGGGGAGCGCGCTCCCGCCGGGTCGATTCCTTTGGCCTGCGCGCTGCGAGGATCGCCGTTGTCATCGATGGCGGGGGCGCGCTCGCTCGCCGGGGCGCGGGGCCGCGGACGGGAACTGCAGTCGGCGGCCATCTTCTTTCCCAAGCCGGCTGCTTCCTAGTGCCGGTCCGGGAGTCCGCCACCCCGAGTCCGAGTGCCCTGCTGCCTTGGCGGCGACCTGTAGTGGCGACGGCGGCGGCGGCCGCGGGGTGCCAGGGGGAGGGAGGAAGAGTCTCCCTCCACCCGGGTCACCGTTACCACCCCTTCAGCGCGCCCACCCCCCCAACCCCTTTTCCTTCGGCCGCCCCCCAGCGGTCCCTGAGGGCAGAGAGTGGGGGGGGAGCCCGACTCCCCTCCCCTAGGCGCCCCCCTTCCTCACCGGCCC
>NC_058134.1:89441888-89475011 GCF_016433145.1 Gracilinanus agilis | reverse complement strand
CCCCAACCCCTTTTCCTTCGGCCGCCCCCCAGCGGTCCCTGAGGGCAGAGAGTGGGGGGGGAGCCCGACTCCCCTCCCCTAGGCGCCCCCCTTCCTCACCGGCCCTTCGCCGCCGCCCCTTTCTCGATTCCCTCTCAGGCCCCGGGGCCGGGCAAGCTGAACTGGGGTCGGGCTCCCCCTCCCCACTGCCCTCCCTCCGCCCCCCGCGGCCACACCTGCCCCCTCCCGCACCCCCAGACCGTGCTGAGGGTCTGCGCCCACCTCCTCCTAGATGGGATAAGCTGTAAAGATGTTTAGCTTTGAAGGGGAGTTCAAAACCAGGCCCAAGGTGTCCCTTGGAGGAGCAAGTAGGAAGGTAAGAGACCTGCCCCTTCTCGGCCGTCCGGGAATTTCGCCACATCTCTTCTCCTTCCCCCTCTTTTCCCCCTTCCCCCATGTCCCCTCCTCCGAGGAGTGTGCAAACCCCCTCCTCCCAAGCCCTATGCTAGCTTCGAGGCAAGGTGCCCGGTTGGTGCCCTAAACTCTTCTCTCCCCGCCCCCATCGGTGCCCTTCCCCTCGAAGACACCTGGGCCCCACCCAGAAGGTGGAGGTTGAAGCGATAACCCTTGACCGGAGGGTCCCGGTGGCCCTCTTTGTCACCCCCACCCCACTTCCCACCCCCCACCCCCACCAAAGGACCGGGCTCTCTCTTTGTTGTTACTCCTTGGAACCGCTTGTTCCACTGTCTTTTAAGTTTTCAATCAGATGGAAAAAACTTCGAGTCACCAAGAGGCCGGCTCACTGGCATTTTGCTGTTTTTAGAGCGACGGTTTGAGTTCTTTTAAACAGGATAAAATGAAGTGATTTGGTTGGGCAAATCTTAGGCCATCTTATTGGCATTTTGCTGTTTTAGAATGATCTATTGAGCTCTTAAAAAAAAAAAAAAAGAAGCAGTAAGCAAAGTAATTTGGCCAGGTTTTGTTTAGCTTTAGGATTCTCATGGACCTTAAAGAATAAGGAAGGCCAGGAGGTTAAAACCAACTAAAAGTACTTCTAGTTAGCAACATTGGCACTTCGTAGGAATGGCAATTAAATAATGGTTTCTGTGTTGTCATCATAGATGAGGAGCTGTTTACATCACTAGTGATGCAATACTTTTCTATTATACTTTAGTGAGGACAAAAAAAACCTCTTGACCACTCAGATTTTTAAATCATATTTTGATGGCTTGAAGGAATGAAATCTTACATTAGAATCAAGGAGAATTTCTGTCCATTTCCTTTGTCAAGAGCAAGTATGTTTTGGATAAGAGGATACTTTATTATAACCTTTGCTAATGGCCAGCTCTTGGTTTTCATTAAGCCACATTTTGGGGGATGGGGTTTGAGTATCAAAGATAAAATTTTAATATGCAGAAATGGCATTTGGAAGAGCATCTTTTTTGGAATAAACATTAGGTATTTTACATAGCCTTTGACATCAAATTGTGATTGCTTTTTAACATACCTTCAGTATAGCAAACTGTATAGCAAAAAAAAAAAAAGCTCCAGAGTAGCAAAGGTAACTGGTAAGATACAAAGTTTAGATTAAGCTTGGTCCATTTCCTCACAAAATTTTATACTCTAGAGGCAGATACAAAATTTTATATTCTAGAGTCAGATACAAACAACTGTTTGATATTGCCTGATATGTGCATTATAATTACAAAATAAAGTACAATGTAGAATCTGAGGAGTAATACTGTTAATGCTGTGGTGAGGAACAGGGATGACTTCATGATGAATAGGTATTTGAATTGGGCTTGAAGGATGACCAATAATGCAACAATTAATAATGTAAGTTTTGAAGGGAGACATTGCAAGGATGGGTTTACAGCATCAAGGTAGGACGATATAGACCAAGTTTGGGATGCGGAAAATGGCCCAGTTTGTTCCTAGCTGTGTGACCCTGGGCAAGTCACTTAACCCCTATTGCCTAGCCCTTACCATTCTTCCACCTTGGAACCAATTCTAAGACAGAAGGTAAGGGTTTAAAAAAAAGAAAAAGAAAATGGTCCAATTTGGCTGAATTGTAGGGTGTCAAATTAATCATCAAACTATAATGGGCCAGGAGTTATGGCACATCTCTAGGCATCTGGGCATGCAAATACAAATTTTAAACTCACTACTCTTGATCTTACATTCTTAAGTGATAGGAAGGGAAGAAAGATAATATATTTGTGTGTGCCAGTATAACATACAATTTCAACTGTCCAAACTTGAAACTCATTTTTTCTTCCAAAACCCATTCCTCTTTCAGATTTAATCTTTTCTGTGGAGGGCCATTTTCTGCTTAAGGTCATCTAGGTGGTATGGTAGATACATCACAGCTTGGAGTTGGAAATACTCAGGCTCAAGTTCAGCTTCAGATTCTCAATCTCACTTAACTCCATATTCAACTTGTTGTCAAGGCCTGTCAATTTCTCCTTAGTAACTTCTCTCCTATATACTCTTCTTCTCTCCTCTAACATGGCCATCACTAGTGCAGAACCTCATCACCTCAACCCTTGATTACTGCAGTACCCTGCTGGTGGGTCTGTCTGCCTGAAGTCTTACCCACTCCAATCCATCTTCCATTCAGCCGCTAATATGATTTTGCTAATATGATTTTCCTAAAACAGATCTATTCATGTCACACACACTCTTCTCCCCACTTGGGACCTCCTAGAACAAATACAAAGTGATCAGTTTGGCATTCAGAACCTAGCACCTCCTACCTTTCCAGTCTTCTTACACTCTACTCCCTAATCTTGATCTTTGAATCTCCTAGCTGTGAAGAAGAAAGTCAGACAAACATTTAAGACTTGCCCAGGATCACACAGATAGAAAGTGTCTTAAGGCCAGATTTGAATCCAGGTCTTTCTGACTCTAGGCCTGGCATTCTATTCACTGAATCATCTAGCTGCTTGGCTCATATTTGATGCTTAAATGTTTATTGAATTGATGTACTAGCTGTGTGACCTTAGGCAAGTCATTTAACTTATTTGCCTTTTTTTCCTCCACTGTAAAGTGGGAATAATAATAGTGCCCACCTCTTAGTTGTTGTTGTGAGAAACAAATGAAGTAATATTTTATTTGTAAAGTGCCTAGTAGATGCTTTTATTATTCGTTAACATTAACATTCTCCTTTCAGTTTCCTGGATTTTCAACTTTAGCTTTGTCCTTTATCTTTACTTTGTCAACCATATGCATATCCAGTCAATTGCCAAGCTTCATGATTTCTAACTCTTAAATTTTACCCCTTCCTTCCACTTATACAGCTACCACCTTAGTTCAGGCCTTATCATCTCTTCCTCTGACATACACTGTAGTCTTATAATTGGTCTTCAGGCCTCAAATCTCCTCCTTTCTCCCCCACCCCATATACCCTTTATACAGCTACTGAATTGATATTCTTAAGAACAAGTTTGGCAGTGGTTTCCTCCTTCACAGTCTGGCTCCAGCCTACCTTTCCAAACTTATACACTGCTCTCTTTCACATGAACTATAGTTAAAATGACTCACATGGTACTTCCACCTCCAAGGTTATTTTATTGCTAGCCTTGAAAGACTGTTGTTAGCTTTTTATCCTTAGCTCTCATGTGACACCTACAAGATGGCATTCCTTGATTCCCCCAGGATGTCCTGTGTTTGTTCTTCAGTCATGTCTGATTCTTCTTGACTAGTGGACCAATTGTCCATGGAGTTTTCTTGGCAAAAATACTGGAGTGATTTGCCTTTTCCTTCTCCAGTTTTATGCAGGCAGAGGTTGTGACTTACTCAAGCATCACCAAGCTAGTTTGAGATCAGGTTTGAACTCTGGTCTCTCTGACTCCAGGCTCAGTGCTCTATCCACTGTGCCACTTAGTTGCCCCTGGATGTCCTGTAGACAATGTCAAATTCAGCATGTCCAGAAAAGAGTCTTTTCTTCTAAACCCTCTCCTTTTTCTAATTTGCTTTTCTGTTGAGGATCATTAATTCTTCTAATTCATCAGGCATGCAACTTCTGTCATTCCCAATTCTTTACAATTTTCCCCTTCTCTTTCCAGTCAGTTGCCATCTTTTACATCTACTCACTTTTCTTCACTCTTTCAGACTCCACTCTAGCTCAAGTACTTATATAACCTCTACGTTGGACTTTTCCAGTAGCATCCTAATTCTAGTAAATCAGAGTAGAATCTCTGTTTCCAATCTCTCTTCCAATCCAAACTACACATTAGCCAAAGTGATATTCCTCAAACATAGATTTAATCATGCAACTCTTATGTTCAATAAGTTCCAGTGGCTCCCATTTGCCAAAGGTCAAATATAAACTTCTCTGTTACAATTTTAAAAACTGTTTAACATTTTTTTCTTCCAATTACATATAAAAACAATTTTTACTATTCATTTAAAAAATCTTGTTTAATAATGATATATATATAGTTTAATAATGATAAAACTTAAAATTGTTGCAAATTCACTCCTTTCCCCCTCCTTGAGAAGGCAAACAATTTGATAGAGCTTATACATGTGCAGTTTTGCAAAGCATTTCTATATTAGCCATATTGTGAAAGAAATACCCAAGAAAAATAAAGTTAAATAAAAGTATGCTTTGATCTACATTCAGATGCCATCAGTTCCTTCTCTGGAGGTGGATAGCATTTTTTTCATCACAAATCTCTTGGGATTGTCTTGGATCGTTGTATTGATGTGAATAGCTAAGTCATTCACAGTTGATTATTTTTACAGTTTTGCTGTTACTGTGCAGAATGTTCTTCTGGTTCTGCTCACTTTACTTTGCATTAGTTCATATAACTCCAGGTTTTTCTGAAATCATTCTATAACATAATTGTATTCAGTCACAATCATAAATCATAGCTTATTCAGCCATTCCTCAACTGATAGGCATCCTCTCAATTTCTGTTTGCCACCATGAAAAAGAGCTGCTATAAATATTTTGTATGTATGGGACATTTTCTTTGATCTCTTTAGGATATAGACATAAGTAATGGTATTGTCAGGTCAAAGGGATATATGCATGGCTTTTTAGCCCTTTGGGCATAAGTTTCAAAATGTTCTCCAAAATAGTGGATTGGTTTATAGCTTTACCAGCCATGCTTTAGTGTCCCAATTTTCCCATATTCCCTACATTGTTTATCATTTTCTTTTCTGCCATATTATCCAATCTGATAGGTATGAAGTGGTACCTCAGAGTTGTTTCTCCAGTCAATAGTGATTTACATCATATTTTCAAATGAATATAGTAGCTTTGATTTCTTCTTCTGAAAACTGCCCATTCATATCCTTTGAGCATTTGGCAATGGAGGAATGACTCATATTTTTATAGATTTGACTCAGTTCTCCATATATTTGAGAAATGAGGCCTTTTTCAGAGAAACTTGCTGTAAATACCCCTCCCCCTTTTTGCTTTCTTTCTAATGTTAGTTGCATTGATTTTGGTGTAAAAAGTTTTTGATTAGGCGTAATCAAAATTATCCATTTTACATTTTGTAATTCTCTCTCTTGTTGGGTCATAGATTCTTCCCTTATCCATAGATCTGACAATTTCCCATGCTCCCCTAATTTGTTTTTGATGTCACCTATTATGTCTAAATTGTGTTCCCATTTTGAATTTATTTTGTTATTTGGTGTGAAATGTTGGCCGATACCTAGTTTCTGCCAGGTTATTTTCAGGTTTTCCCAGCAGTTTTTGTCAGACAGTGAATTCTTGTCTCAAAAGCTCGGATCTGTTTAGTATTTAAATCTCTTTACAATCTAGCTCCCACCTGCCTTTCCTGACTTATTTATTACAAATTACCTCTCTTCATACATTTTTGTGTCAGGCCAAATTGACATTTGTTAGATGACATTTCTCCCATCTCCATGCTTTTGATCAGGCTATTCTAAGGCCTAGAATGTGATGATCCCTCCTCCCTTGTAGAATTCCTAGCATTCTTCAAGACTACTGTAGTTCTAGCTCTTATAGTAAATTTATCTTAATCCCTTACTTGTCACCCATCCCCCACTACTCTGTGTATGCTTGTTTATTCATATTGTTTTTCTTCTAGTAGAATCTATTAGAGTCTGTTTCACTTTTGTTCTCATATCTCCATTGTTTAACTGTTTAATTGTCTGACACATAGTAATTGCTTAATAAATATTTGTTGAATGGAATGTATGAAGATAAATATCCAATATGAATAGATTTGTGCTAGAAGGAGGATTATTGGCAGTGATGTGAAGAGTTGATTAAAGAAAGGAAGAGGTTAGTCTATTTTAATATTATTGGTGAGTGGAAACAATGAAGGCCTGTATATACTAGTGAGTGGAAGTGGTAATAGAGAGGAGAAGGTAATGGATGACAGATATATTACTGGGATTAAAAGCAATTAGTAACTGATTGAGATTTGGAACATTGTGACCTGAACAGTAGTTAGAAGAACAACTTATTTGGGGATAAATGTCCTATAAGTAGTTGGAAACCTGTGCCTAGAACCCAAAAGAGAAGTTAAGATAGAATGTATTTTTTACTTAGTGGTGGTAGTTGAACTTTTGGAGATGAAAAGGGATGGTCAAAGACTGAATCCTAGAGTACACCCATCTTAAGGGGGCAGGAAGAGATAGGGGATCCAGTTAATAAACTAG
Source organism: Gracilinanus agilis (assembly GCF_016433145.1). Taxonomy (NCBI): domain Eukaryota; kingdom Metazoa; phylum Chordata; class Mammalia; order Didelphimorphia; family Didelphidae; genus Gracilinanus; species Gracilinanus agilis. Next base: position 89,468,387 of record NC_058134.1, on the reverse strand, counting down.
AGTTCCTTAGTTATTAGAGTTACTTGAGGAAGAGTAGGGTTGTCTGAAGCTGAGGGAATGGAGAATTTTCATTTAGAGGGAGTGGTTGGCAAGAGTTTAAAGCTGCTGAGAAGTCTGAGAGGATGGGGTTTTAGACCTGCCTTATCCTGGACAAAATTAGTGGCCTTAGGCAAATCATTTAATTCCCTTACCTTCCTTATTTATCAAGTGGAATTAACTACCTATTTTACAAGATTGTGTCTGAAACCTTTATTATTGCACCAAAAATAAAAGTTCCATCTTGTAAGAAATTTGGGAAATTGTAATTATGTAGATTTCTGAACTCAAAGACACTTTGTGTGTCTTTTAAAAATAATTTTCTTCTAGAGATTATAATTTGCCTTTTATAGTATCATGTACACAGTCTATCTTAAGTAACTGTAAATTGATGCTCGTATCCTAATCTGTAAATATTAATTGGTTTTTTTTTAAACCCTTACCTTCCTTCTTGGAGTCAATACTGTGTATTGGCTCCAAGGCAGAAGAGTGGTAAGGATAGGCAATGGGGGTCAAGTGACTTGCCCATTGGGGTCACACAGCTGGGAAGTGTCTGAGGCCAAATTTGAACCTAGGACCTCCCATCCCTAGGCCTGGCTCTTAATCCACTGAGCTACGCAGCTGCCCCCATTAGATAATTTTTAATGTTCTTTTTAGCTCCAAGATCCATGATATAAAGTCTAAGTATGAGCAAACTTTTGATTGTTCTGCTTAGATAATATGCTGTTTGTTTGTGGATGGGAGAGTAAGGGTAAAATGTGTTAGAGATTACCTCTTCCTTGTGTACCTCCTGTTTTTAGCAGCATAGTTCAATCAAGAATTGAACAATAAAAACTTAAAATGGTAGAACTAGGGAGGTCCTATACAATGGTCGTTCAGTGAAGAAGATGCAGGGTGCTATGGGTAGATGTGACTAAGTAGTTTTCAGGGGGTTTGGTGTGATCACAGGCTTTCTGGAAATACAGAGATCTGTTTCTAGTTCAAACCTCTTTTTTTCCCCAGAGATGATTGACAGTCCTAATACTTGAGCTGAAATTGTAATCCATATTTCCTGAATAACAATATATTTTCACTAATCCATGTGGTCTTGATAGTCTTTGCTTTTTTGAACATGTGTCAGAACTGCTGAACCTCTGATCTGAACCATCTGTGATACTAACCAAGATAGCACCTTTTCAACTCCACTCTCCCCAATAATTTTCTAAAAAATCTCTAGGGAAAATTATACAAACTGCTTTTATGACCTATACCTGTCTCTTAACTCTTATAATCAGAAAGTTCTTTATGATATCTAAGCTTCATTAAAAGAAAATGATTTAGCCACAATCATATGGAGGACCATTTAGGAGTTAGTTCGAAATATTTATCCATAGATAGATGGGTTGATATAGATATAGTACATACTGAAAGTTTTTGAGCTAGGGAAGGGAAAGGTGATCTGGTGGTGTTTTAGAAAGATAGTCTTGGCACTTGTGTGCTAGAGGAAGCAGAGTCTAGTTCTGTCCATCAAAGGTGGAAATAACTGAATTTGTGTAGTATTTTTTTTCATTGCCAAGTGCTTTTGTTTCTTTTCCCCTTGATTCCCACAGAAATGATTATGAAGTTGGCAATTGAGGTTGAGAGATTACCTTTTAGTATGTCAGCATTTATTTAAAATGCAAACTGTTTGCCAGGTCTTGTGCTATACTCAGGAGATAACAGTGATAGGCAAAAACAGTCCCTGCCTTTAATTGGGGGTGGTTGTTGGTTGCTAGTTGCTATTCCGACCCCCCCCCATTATATTCATATACATACAAAGTAGTTGGAAGGTAATCTAATCTGATAATTGAGGAATTAGCTACTGGATAAATAGGCTTCTTGCTGGTCTGCTTGGAATGGAATCTTAAAGGAATCAAGGGAAACCAGTTGAAGCAAGGGTGAGGGGAAGAGCATCTCTGGAATAGGGGACAGCCAATACAGAGACACAGTGTTCAAAGATAAAATAAACATCCCATTCCAGGAACAGCAAATAGGCTGGTGTAGCTGGATGGTACAGTGCGAAGTGGGGAGTAAAATGTAGGAAAGGGCTAAGAAAGAGCTTTAAATGATAAAAAGTAGTTTATATTCTTTCAGGAGTGAATAGGGAATCACTAGATCTCATTTAGAGGACAAAGGTTACAAGGACTTGTCAAGTCAGCAAGCATTTATTAATTACCTACTATGTGCCAGGCACCTTGCTAAGCACTGGGCATACAAAGAAAGGAAATAGACTGTCCCTGCTCTCAGGAACACAGTTTAATGGGGATAACAACTCCCAAGAAACTATATAAAAGCAAAATATATTTAAAAATAAATTGGAGATTATGAACAGAGGCAAGGGATTAGTATTAAGGGGATTATGAAAGGCTTCTTGTAGAAAGTATGATTTTAGGGACTTGAAGAAAGTCAAAGAAGCAAGGAGGCAGAGATGAGGAAGGCTTGAATTCCAGGCATGGGAACCACTACTTAGAAATGCAGTGTAGGAGCATTTAGGTAGCACAGTAGATAGAATGCCAGTCCTGGAGTTAGGAGGATCAGAGTTCAAATGTGACCAACCTCTGTATGACTGGACAAGTCACTTAACCCCCATTGCCTACCCTTTGCTGCTCTTCTGTCTTAAAATTGATACTAAGACAGAAGGTAAGAATTTTTTTTTAATGCAATGTGAAATGATGGAGTGTCTTGTTCAAGGAACAGAAAGAGGAGACCAGTGTCACTGGATCATAGAGTAACCGTGTGGGGGAGAATAAAGTATAAAAAACTGGAAAGATAGGAGGGGGCCAGTTCTTCTGAGAATCTGAGAAGGTCTTAGAACACCAAAGAGGATTTTTTATTTGATCCTGGAGGTAATAGGGATTTTATTAATTAGGGGAATTTTTGCTTTGGGAAGATAATTTTGACAACTGAGTGAAAAATAGACTGGAGTTAAGAGAGACATATTAGCGAGAGCTATTCAGATAGTCCAGGCAAGAGGGAATAAGGATCTATATACCAAGATAGTTGCAGTCTCAGGAGAGAAGAAGTTATATGGAAAGATATTACAAAGGTAAAATGGACATGTCTTTTAATAGATGAGATGTTTGCAGTAAGAGAGGGAATTGAAGATGACCCTGAGTTTCCAGCAGAGGGAGGGAGGGAAGGAAAAATGGAGTGGGCGAGAGAGAGAGAGAGAGAGAGAGAGAGAGAGAGAGAGAGAGAGAGAGAGAGAGAGAGAGAGAGAGAGAGAGAGAATGTTGGATTTAAGATGTTCAAAAAGGCATTTGGAGATGTGAAACTGAAGATTAGCAGAGGCTAGGTTTGGACGTTACCTTAGAGATTATAATTGAATCTGTGGGAGCTGATAAAATCACCAGGGGAAATAGTATATAGCAAAGAGGGCCCAGGACCAAAGGTCTGTTGGAACACACTCAGTCCTTAAAGGATTTAACCCAGGAAAGGTCCCACAAAAGAAGCTGAGAAAAATTGGTCATGTAGGTAGGAGAACAAAGAGAGTAGTATCCTGAAAACTTGAGAGAAAAGAATATGAAGAAGACAGTCACTATGTCAGAGATTCCAGAGTTATGTGCCAGGCACTCTCTACCAAAGGCTAGAGCAATGTTACAAAAATAAGACAATTCTGCCCAGCCCGGAATCAGGAAGACAGGAATTCAATATTAATATGAGAACATGGCATTTCTTTTTTTAAAAATACTTTTTTTTCCTATTAAAGAAATCTCTTTTCCTCCCTACCTTTACATCTAATTGAGGGAAAAAAATAAAACCCTGGTTAGAACATGTATAGTTAATCAAAACAGATTCCTACATTGGCCATATCCAAATATGTTTGTTTATGTCTCAAGTCTGTACTCTGAGTCCATCACCTCTATCAAGAGGTGGGTAGCATGTTTCATCTTCAGTCTTTTAGAATCATGGTTAGATCATTGCATTGTTCAGAATTCCCAAGTGGAAGATAACATTTCTAAGGGAATGGTGATGTAAAAGGAGAAAACTAGATATTTAAGGTATGGTTGCCAGAAATCAATTATCTCGATTTCAAAATAAAATAGACCCAAGTCAGGAAGACTTTTATGGTGGTTTATTTACAATTAGGAAGGCTGAAGATAGGGAAGTTCAGAGAGAGAAACTTTGGCCCAGACCTGAGGCCTGAACCAGGTGGAATTTAGAGGCCCCAGCAGAGGGGTACAGAGGTTAATTAACAAGGCTTCTAGCCACAAGGCCTCCTCCAATAAGAGAGGCCTCCTTAAGGCTAGAGCCTCCAGAAGCCTCCTTAAGGCTGGAGTCTCCAGAAACGCCAAGGGAAGAGAAAGAGAGTCCTCCTGACTTAATCATGTGACAGTTCAACGGGAAGCAGTCTGGGGCAGCTGTGTAGCTCAGTGGATTGAGAGTCAGGCCTAGAGACCGGAGGTCCTAGGTTCAAATCTGGCCTCATTCACTTCACAGCTGTGTGACACCCTGGACAAGTCACTTGACCCCCATTGTCTACCCTTACCACTCTTCTGCCTATGAGCCAATACACAGAAGTTAAGGGTTTAAAAAAAAAAGGGAAGCAGTCTGAGGTTTCACCAGAGATCCTTCAACATCAAGTTTAAAACACCAACCTCCTCCACAGGAAGTTACCATCATATTTAAAAGATAGCATCTTTTGACACTTCCTGCATCCACCTCCAATTTCAAGTGGACAAATGGCAGCCTCAACACTGTTTTTGATTTGCTCCTTACTATAATGTGTGGGTAACAGACCTTCCCCTCCCAACTTAATTTGGGAGCAGTGTTGGGAGNAGTTGGAAGGTAATCTAATCTGATAATTGAGGAATTAGCTACTGGATAAATAGGCTTCTTGCTGGTCTGCTTGGAATGGAATCTTAAAGGAATCAAGGGAAACCAGTTGAAGCAAGGGTGAGGGGAAGAGCATCTCTGGAATAGGGGACAGCCAATACAGAGACACAGTGTTCAAAGATAAAATAAACATCCCATTCCAGGAACAGCAAATAGGCTGGTGTAGCTGGATGGTACAGTGCGAAGTGGGGAGTAAAATGTAGGAAAGGGCTAAGAAAGAGCTTTAAATGATAAAAAGTAGTTTATATTCTTTCAGGAGTGAATAGGGAATCACTAGATCTCATTTAGAGGACAAAGGTTACAAGGACTTGTCAAGTCAGCAAGCATTTATTAATTACCTACTATGTGCCAGGCACCTTGCTAAGCACTGGGCATACAAAGAAAGGAAATAGACTGTCCCTGCTCTCAGGAACACAGTTTAATGGGGATAACAACTCCCAAGAAACTATATAAAAGCAAAATATATTTAAAAATAAATTGGAGATTATGAACAGAGGCAAGGGATTAGTATTAAGGGGATTATGAAAGGCTTCTTGTAGAAAGTATGATTTTAGGGACTTGAAGAAAGTCAAAGAAGCAAGGAGGCAGAGATGAGGAAGGCTTGAATTCCAGGCATGGGAACCACTACTTAGAAATGCAGTGTAGGAGCATTTAGGTAGCACAGTAGATAGAATGCCAGTCCTGGAGTTAGGAGGATCAGAGTTCAAATGTGACCAACCTCTGTATGACTGGACAAGTCACTTAACCCCCATTGCCTACCCTTTGCTGCTCTTCTGTCTTAAAATTGATACTAAGACAGAAGGTAAGAATTTTTTTTTAATGCAATGTGAAATGATGGAGTGTCTTGTTCAAGGAACAGAAAGAGGAGACCAGTGTCACTGGATCATAGAGTAACCGTGTGGGGGAGAATAAAGTATAAAAAACTGGAAAGATAGGAGGGGGCCAGTTCTTCTGAGAATCTGAGAAGGTCTTAGAACACCAAAGAGGATTTTTTATTTGATCCTGGAGGTAATAGGGATTTTATTAATTAGGGGAATTTTTGCTTTGGGAAGATAATTTTGACAACTGAGTGAAAAATAGACTGGAGTTAAGAGAGACATATTAGCGAGAGCTATTCAGATAGTCCAGGCAAGAGGGAATAAGGATCTATATACCAAGATAGTTGCAGTCTCAGGAGAGAAGAAGTTATATGGAAAGATATTACAAAGGTAAAATGGACATGTCTTTTAATAGATGAGATGTTTGCAGTAAGAGAGGGAATTGAAGATGACCCTGAGTTTCCAGCAGAGGGAGGGAGGGAAGGAAAAATGGAGTGGGCGAGAGAGAGAGAGAGAGAGAGAGAGAGAGAGAGAGAGAGAGAGAGAGAGAGAGAGAGAGAGAGAGAGAGAGAGAATGTTGGATTTAAGATGTTCAAAAAGGCATTTGGAGATGTGAAACTGGAGATTAGCAGAGGCTAGGTTTGGACGTTACCTTAGAGATTATAATTGAATCTGTGGGAGCTGATAAAATCACCAGGGGAAATAGTATATAGCAAAGAGGGCCCAGGACCAAAGGTCTGTTGGAACACACTCAGTCCTTAAAGGATTTAACCCAGGAAAGGTCCCACAAAAGAAGCTGAGAAAAATTGGTCATGTAGGTAGGAGAACAAAGAGAGTAGTATCCTGAAAACTTGAGAGAAAAGAATATGAAGAAGACAGTCACTATGTCAGAGATTCCAGAGTTATGTGCCAGGCACTCTCTACCAAAGGCTAGAGCAATGTTACAAAAATAAGACAATTCTGCCCAGCCCGGAATCAGGAAGACAGGAATTCAATATTAATATGAGAACATGGCATTTCTTTTTTTAAAAATACTTTTTTTTCCTATTAAAGAAATCTCTTTTCCTCCCTACCTTTACATCTAATTGAGGGAAAAAAATAAAACCCTGGTTAGAACATGTATAGTTAATCAAAACAGATTCCTACATTGGCCATATCCAAATATGTTTGTTTATGTCTCAAGTCTGTACTCTGAGTCCATCACCTCTATCAAGAGGTGGGTAGCATGTTTCATCTTCAGTCTTTTAGAATCATGGTTAGATCATTGCATTGTTCAGAATTCCCAAGTGGAAGATAACATTTCTAAGGGAATGGTGATGTAAAAGGAGAAAACTAGATATTTAAGGTATGGTTGCCAGAAATCAATTATCTCGATTTCAAAATAAAATAGACCCAAGTCAGGAAGACTTTTATGGTGGTTTATTTACAATTAGGAAGGCTGAAGATAGGGAAGTTCAGAGAGAGAAACTTTGGCCCAGACCTGAGGCCTGAACCAGGTGGAATTTAGAGGCCCCAGCAGAGGGGTACAGAGGTTAATTAACAAGGCTTCTAGCCACAAGGCCTCCTCCAATAAGAGAGGCCTCCTTAAGGCTAGAGCCTCCAGAAGCCTCCTTAAGGCTGGAGTCTCCAGAAACGCCAAGGGAAGAGAAAGAGAGTCCTCCTGACTTAATCATGTGACAGTTCAACGGGAAGCAGTCTGGGGCAGCTGTGTAGCTCAGTGGATTGAGAGTCAGGCCTAGAGACCGGAGGTCCTAGGTTCAAATCTGGCCTCATTCACTTCACAGCTGTGTGACACCCTGGACAAGTCACTTGACCCCCATTGTCTACCCTTACCACTCTTCTGCCTATGAGCCAATACACAGAAGTTAAGGGTTTAAAAAAAAAAGGGAAGCAGTCTGAGGTTTCACCAGAGATCCTTCAACATCAAGTTTAAAACACCAACCTCCTCCACAGGAAGTTACCATCATATTTAAAAGATAGCATCTTTTGACACTTCCTGCATCCACCTCCAATTTCAAGTGGACAAATGGCAGCCTCAACACTGTTTTTGATTTGCTCCTTACTATAATGTGTGGGTAACAGACCTTCCCCTCCCAACTTAATTTGGGAGCAGTGTTGGGAGGGGTGACATTATTCCTGGCTAGAGTCTGCACAAATGAATGAGCTAATTCCATTCACACAATTCCCCCTGATGATTCTTGGGTGCCTAATCTCCCCAAGTGATCACTTTACATAATCATCTTGTACCCACAAGGGTCTTCTAAGTACAATAGTTAGAGATAAGAGGGGAATGGAAGAGAGAGAAAGCAAAACCAATGTTTTGCTAGGCGGGTTGGCAAATCAGATTAGGGAAAGACATTTCCCTTGCACACAAATTTGGTCCTGTTATTTCTCTTATATATAGAATGGCAACTTTCTGTAGTCCTGGCTCCTGAATGGGTAACTGTGCAAACTGCTTAAATTACTTTAATTGGGCCTTGATTCAAGGACCTGTTGTGTTTATTTTTCCTTACATTTTTTGCACATAAGACTTTAACATTTTACATTTCTTTCACAAGTTAATTTTTCTCTTTTATTTGGACTTTTATTTTTATTTCTTTGCCAATTGATTTCATACAACCCTGACTCAGCCATGCATCCTTAGTTGACCTGGGGTACCCTATTCAGGGGAGAATGTGTTATTGATTCTCCTCAGGGGGGTGTATAAGCTTTATAATCATAATGTCTGTATTATAATCTATAATGTAAAATTTTAACTCTCTTGAGAGTAATTTCGGGGGTGGGGGGAATGTATAATTCTCCTCAGAAGGGAATGTATGTTTTATAATCTATAATGTAAAGTTTAAATTCTTTGAGAGTAATTTTAGGATAAGAAATTTGCCATCTCCCCAGAATCCAGACAACAAACCTGTTTGGAAAAGGCACCATAAAGTTGCTTGAAGAGCCTTCACTGGATCATGAAGATCCAAAATGAATTTGGGGTGCAGTTGATTGAACTATGGGGAGTTGAATGCATTTGTTTTGAATGTACACTCTTATGCCAATAGGGGACTGCCCCCAATTGGCTTTTTGTCAATGTGGCTAGTTTTTGTCCTCTTTTTCTTTTATCCCCAAATTTCTGTAATTTAAAAGTTATGTTTACAAGAGCGTTCAAGGAGACCAGTCTCTTTCCGCTATCAGGGAGGAATGTGTTAGTGGAAATTTGGGGTCCTTGGTCTTAATATCAAGATTCATGATATAAACTTCCTGTGGACGCTTAGGGGACTTGAGAACTACATTTCCTCATGATTCCTCTTGTGTAATACATGTGGGCAGGAAGTGTGATTACGTAGACAAAGTCTCAGAATTTGATTGAGACAATCTCTTTCTTGCAGAACAAACCATGTGGGCAGAGGTAATGGTGCAGCATTTGAATTAGATCTTAACAGGCACGTGGCCTTCTTAATTATCAGTATGGCTTTAAATAAACTATTAAATATTTTGAATATATCCATCTATATCAATTTTATTCATGACAGTGACTAGAGAGTGATATTAGGATCAGGAAGTCACTGCGATACTGAGTGAAGCCATGAGACATTTGGTTCACCTTGCTTTTCCAGGAGTGCTAAATTTGACTTGATTTTTAGTCTAAAAGCTAGAGATGAAAAGAGAATGGATAAGGGAGGAGTATGGAGAAGAAGAGTACTAGGTAGGTGACCATAGAACATTATGTTGAGTCTAGGTTTGGCTGGTTATAGAGAAATCTTAGTAATTAGAGTTCAGGGACTCATGGTATAAAAACAGTCATAGATAATTAGCTCTCTTTAAGGATTGCAACTTTAATTTATGAATCTGTGGTTGTTGTGAATACTTTGTCATCTTGTGAAATTCTAGCTAGTAGGAGTATAAGACTTTTCTCTCTTGATTTTTGGGAGGATTTTCACTTTTTTAGGAATGTTGTTAGGAGTTAACCAAGTTTGCAATCTTAGAAGCCATCCTCCTTCCCCCCCCTTCCCCATCTAAATTATTTTGTCATAGTACAACTAGATGGTAAGAGTGGATAGAGCTCTAGGCCTGGAATCAAGAAGACATGACTACAAATCTGGCCTTAGACAGTAGTTGTGTGACCCATGGCAAGTTAGTCACTTAAAAGTTTGCTTTAGTTTCTTCATCTTCCGGCTGTTGTGAGGATCAAATATTTGTAAGGGAGGAAGGGGAAGGAATGTGCCATTATAATATCTATTTTGTAAGTTTTGTAAAAGTAATATTTGTTATATATGTGTCCTGCTTGGCATATATAGTAGGGGGCTATATAAATGCTAGCTAGTATTATCTGCCATGTTAAATCATCATATGTGTTTATTAGCACCTAGTGTTTACTATGTATCTATAAGACATTATGCTGGGGACACAGTGACAAAAATAAAACAAGACTAGCCCAGCATTGGTGAACCTTTTAGAGATTGTGTGCCCAAACTATACCCTCAAACCATCTGTGATTACTCCAGACAGGGGAGGAAAGAAGTGCTCACATTGGGCTGCTGGGCAGAGGGGGGGCATGTGAAAAATGTCATTGGGTGCTGTGGAGAAGTGAGCAGAGCAGTACAGCACATGGAGGCACATGTGCCATGAGTTCATCAACACGGTCTAGCCTCAAGGGGCTTAAGTACTTTTTATGGGAAGATAAAACCCATACACATGTTTAACTATAATATACAAAATAAATTTAAGCATGTATTAAGTACAGACTATTTGTCAGGCACTGTGCTTTTAGTGTTGGAGATTCAAAGACTTGTTAGCCCTCAGGAATATCTTACAGTCTACTGGGGAGATAGCACTAACATAGATAAAAAGTAAAAGCGAAGTAATTTTGGGGAAAGGCACTAGCAGCTGAGGAGAGAGAGTGAGGAATGGATTCATATTGGAGGTGATACTCGAATTGATTGTTAAAAGGAAATTAGATATTTTAAGAGGTAGATAAGAAGAGGAAGTATATTTCATCCATGGAAGATAGATAATGGAAAAGCATGAAGACTTATCTCTTCCAACTCTAAATCTGTGCACTTATCATTTATGGAAAGATATGGCCCACCAATGAGTAAAAGACATTAAAAGGCCAAACAGAGAAGTTCCTAGTTTATTCTAGAACTAATAAATAGGGTGCTATTGGAATTAGAGTAGGACTCTATCTCAGACTCAGAAGGTCCAAAGCAAACTTATTTTTCTACTCTCCCAAACCCATCTTTCTTCCATATTTCCCTGTTTCCTATCAAAAGTACCACCATCCTTTCAGCTACTCTTATTTGAAATACTGTACTGGTGTTCTATTGTATTCCTCACTCTTACTTGTAGTTCCCAGATCAATTTTTTCTCTGCTAGGTTTGTGTCTTGAGGGTCCTTATCACTTATAATAGCTTTCTGTATTGGAATTCTCTCTCTCTCTCTCTCTTTTTCTTTTTCATTGTTTCAGCCTATTTACTTCAGATTTATTGTGAAGGTTGGGCTCTGCCTACTTCTGGAGGGAATGTTTGGGCTGGCCCTGAAGTTGCTTGCTTAGAGAACTGAGTTTTGTGTTAGTCTTAAACTCTCAGGGACAGGTCAGACTGGGGACTTGCAAAATCTTAGTCTTCCTAAATTACTCTAATCCAGGGGAAAGTCTGGTCACCATTCTCTGCAAGTTCCTGACCTGGATTTGGGTCTGAGCAATAGTAGATTGCTTCTGGGCTAAGAAGAGCCTCTTGAAAAGCTATGCTGGTTCAGAGATAGATTATAGGCTTCCTTTTGGTCTAAAATTCCTTTCCTTATTCTTCTTTAAGTTTCAAGCTTGCCTGGAGGGGATGGAATTGAGATCCAGATGGTGTTTAATCCTGAACTCTCTCAGAAAATAGTCTAGGTCTCACAACTGCTTCTCACCCTTAGACACAATTCCCCTATCTCTGTCTAACCTGTCTGTGACTTGAAGCTAGGTGGTGAGCAACAAAACTGCCCGATGTCACCTGTCCTGCATAGTGTGTATAAGCCCTTCTATGCTGGATCTTGGATCTCCTCCTACTTTGGTGCATAATATCTCCCCATACCAGAATGCTCTGTGCATTGAGCTCCCAGCCAGATTCTGTCTCCAGAATTTTTTGTTTGTCTTCTTTCAACCTGGAAAAATCATAGAACTACCAGAGTAGTTACAACAATTCTTTATTTGGGCCAAGAGAGACTATAAGAAAAAATGCCGTACAGAACCATTGTTCTGGGAGGAGTATAGTCTTGGGAAAGACATACAGCAATGGAAATACTGAAAATTTCTGTTCATCTACAAAAAATGGGGAGCTTATTATATAGTTTTTAGGAAAGAAGAGAAAAAAGCAACAGACTAGGTACTGCAATTCACAAACACTTGGGAAAGAAGTGGTAGCCACAGACCAAGATGGCTGGGAGTAACCTAGATGCAGTAGCCAAAGGCTACTGTGATTTTAGGTACTTGAAGTTTTGGTCATCTTTAGCAGAGTGGCTGTAGTTGATTGAAAAGATGCTTAAGAGTTTTTATTCTTCAGTCTGGGACAAGAGTCAGTGGTAGGGTTTTTTAGAAGATACGGTTGTTACTTCCTAACCTTACTTAGACTGGAAATTTTTTGTGTTTTATTTTCCCCCTTTGGATTTTTTGGTTCAGGATTTGTTCTGGTAGGTTTTCTAGATTTTTTTTGGAAGGATAACCCACTGTTCTTCCTACTGTATAATTAGAATTCTCTCCCCAAGAACTCTTTTTCCCAGCTTCCCATGCTCCTTCTTATGTTACGAACTAACTTAAGGAAGATAAAAGTTTTGTGTAGTTCCACCCTTGCTCTCTTCTTTTCCCGATTGTGGTTTGTGGAGGTGGGGGGAGTGCCAGGCAGGAGAATTTTACTCAGGCTTTACTTTTGTTCTTTTTATTTCTTCTACTTCAAGTGATTATTAATAAACTTTATAAAATATAAAATACTTGGAGTTATTGTATAATAATTTAAATTTTGCTATGTAAGCCTCCTAACTGAGGGAAACTTGAACTATTTTTCCAGGGTATATGGAACTCTCTGAAGGGTAAAGAGCTTGGAGGGCCTGGTGATGCTGCACTTGGGAAGGAATAAGGAAAGACTGGAGGAGGGGATTCTTCTAGAGCTCTGTTTAAAAGTTGTCTGTTCTTATTTATTAGCCCTTACCTTCTGTCTTAATATCAATTCTAAGAAGAATAGCAAAGGCTAGGCCAATGATGGGAACCTTTTAGAGACAGAATGCTGAGCCCCACCTTACTCCCCAGACCAAGTAGCCTGACCCCCTCAGAGATACACATGCTTCGCCCCCACCCCAAGTGCCAGGACTGTTCCCCCTTACCCCACACAGGGGATGGGGAAAAACACTTCCATTGGGCTGGTGGTAGTGGGTGGGGGGGTGTTAAGTGAGGAATGTCCTCAGCCAGTGTAGAGATGGGGAAGGGAGTAGCTAGAATGCCCTTCTCCCCTCCAGCTCTGCCACCTGTGAGCCCCCTACCTTACCCCCTGTGCTCTATCATTGGACTTCTGGGCAGAGGGGCAGGTGATGTGAAAAAAATGACCTTAGGCATGATGGAGAGGGGGAAGGGAGCAGCTATGCCCAAACCCCTCTTTGTCTTTCTAGTAGTAATAAAGTGGGGGGGGCATCCATGTGAGCTATCTGTGTGCCATTTTTGGGACCCGTGCCATAGGTTCGCCAGTGATGGGCAAACTACTGGCCCATGGGCCACATGCAGCCCCCTGAAATATTATATCCTAGCAGGCGACGTTATTCCTAATCTAACAAATACAATAAGTAGGATACAATACAATGACACTTCTAAAGAGTTGCCTTAGAAACAGACTGACAGATGAGCATTTCCTTTCCTTTGGCCCCCTCTTTAAAAAGTTTGCCCATCACTGGTCTAGGCAATCAGAGTTAAGTTAGTTGCCCAAGTCACAACTAGGAAAAGTCTGAGTCTAGGTTTGAAGCCAGAGTCCTTCTGACTTCAGGAAATGTTCTATCCATTTCCCTACCTAGCTGCTCCTACTTGCTCATTCTTAATTGAGCTAAGTCTTGTTAGAGACTGTATTCATAAAGCTACTAGACCATTTTCTAGGATGGCATTGATTTCCCAAGACCTGACTTCTGGGGAAGGAAAACACCATACCTGGGCTGGGTATAGTGTTGGTCATTGAATTGATCAGATATTTTTTAAAAGTGTTTCAGTATTAATTTGCCTTTATAATTGATGGTAATTTTTAGATAATCCTCTCTACTTTCCTAAGGTATCAAAACAAAGAATTTAAAAGACAGTTATTGGTTGAATTGACTATGAATAGACTTGCTTTATGCAGAAAATTGATCTTCCCTGAGGAGTGAATTTGAAAGAGAACAAGCAAACATTCAAATCTGAAGAAACCCACTCTCCTGCTTGTCCTAACCTCTGGCTATTAAGTCTTTCCCAAACTTTTGTAAATGCTAAAAACCTGGCTATTGCCCCTTTCCCCTTTTCAGAAGATTATTTAACAATCCCTTTTCTTTGGTTCACTGGAAATCTTAGTGCTGCCTGTTTCCAGATTATAATTCCAGTGCTAGGATTTTGTGGTTTTCCAAGATTATAATTTCTTTACCCTGATTAAAGACCCATTATTATAAGTACTGTGGTAGTTCTGTATTTTTTTTTTCAGGTCAACACAATATTTTTACTATTGTATAAATTATTATCCTGGTCTTATTCACTTAAATCTTCAGCAATTTGTACAAATTTTTCCACGTTTTTCTGAAGCCATCCCTTGAAATGTATCTTTAAATTGTCAACTTTGTTTTTGTAACTCCCAAGTTTGCCCTTGTCCCTTTGGGAACTTGCCTTAAAGGCCTAGATTGACCTTGTCTTAGACTGAACTGTAGATCACCAAGCATCCATTAAGCAGTCCTGAATAGGAGTTAATAGAAATGCTCAAACCTGTCAACTTGAAATCTGAAGACCCCCAAATTTGACCTTGTCACATGAGAGTTTCTACTGGAGGGAGATCCCAGACTCATGAGTTTCAGACTAATAATAGACCTTAATGTACTTTAGGTGGAGTTAAAGACTGAATCAGATTTTAAGTACCCTTTTTGTCCTGGTAGGTTCTCCATTCTGTCAAAGTCCTTTCTCAGGTAGCCCAGCTGGGCTGAATCTTTACCTTTTGTGTCCCTAAAGTAAAGGAGTCAGCCTCTCCCTGATAATCCTGTCGTGGACTTCTCTCTTCTTTGTAGCCATTGTAAAGCCAATCAATCATGTTTCCCTGTCCCTCCATTTCCCCCCAAAGGTATATAAGTTCCCCAAATTCTTTTATTCCTCAGAGCTATCATCTCCAGAGGTGATACTCCCAGGGATAGTGTGCCAGTGTGACAGGGCTATTGGTTTTGGGCGAGTGACTTTGTGGAGGCCTAAATATTAAACACTTCTCCCTCTCCTGATTAAAGACTTAGTTTTTCTGACTATTTAATAGTTCTGTGTTTTTTCCAAGTTAACTAGCCTCGAGTACCCTTTTTATCTTAGAAGCTTCTCCCATTGTATCTTAGGCCACTCCTTGGTACTCCAGTCTCTTTCTCAAGCTTGCTTATAACCACTCAATGTATCTGTCCTGTCCTTCATTCCCCAGAGTGTATATAGGACTCCAAGTTCTTTGGCTTATTGGAAAATCTCCTTTTCAGGTGCTTTTTCTTAGAGAAATTGTTCCTACAGTCCCAGAACTTTGTCTCTGCAGTATCTAGCACTTGACTCTGTGTATTAGTCCATCAGAGCATTGTGTTCCTTGTCTTGATTAAAGACTTGCTCTTTCTAACTACTGTAGTGGTTCTGTGTTTTTCAAGGTTGACAAGGTTGTAATTTTCTCCCCTTATTTTTCTTAAAGGTGGGCTCTGTTCTCAGGGTAGAGGGAGCACTCTTAAACTTATGTTTTTCTTTGCTGCTACCCTCAGCTCTAGTTCTAGGTTTCTTCAAGTTTCAGTGTTTTGTTTTTTTTACCCCCAAGGCATGTAATAATTTTTAACATACTTTTTTTAAAATTATAATATCCAAATGATCTCCCTCTCTGTTTACCCTCCCCCTTCCAGGAGATAATGAGCAATTAGATCTGAGTTAAGCATGTATAACCCTGCAAAACACATTTCCAGAGAATACTCATAAAAACAAAACCCCAAAATAAAATCCTAAATTAATATGAAAAATAGGATGCTTTGATCTGCATTTTTACTACAGCTGTTCTTTTTCTGGAGGTGGATAGCATTTTTTGTCATAAATCTTCCATAATTGTCCTGGATTGTTGTATTACTGTTAATACAAAGTTAGTCACATTTAATCGTCCCATGGTATTGCAATTACTGTGTGTAATATTCTCCTGGTTCTTCTTATTTAATTCTGCATCAGTTCATGTAATTCTTTCTAGCTTTTTCTGAAATCATCCTTCTTATTACTTTTATAGCACAATAGTATTCCATCACCATCATATACCACATGGTTTTGTTCAGCCATTCCTCAATTGATAGACATCACCTCAATTTCCAAGTCTTTGCCATTAGAAAAAGAGCTGTTATAAATATTTTTGTAGATCTTTCCCCCTTTTTTGATCTCTTTGCGATGTAGACCTGGTAGAGGTATTAATGGATCAAAGGATATTCACAGTTTTATAGCCCTTTGGACCTAGTTCTAAATTGCCTTACAAATGTGGGACAGGGTCATGAATAATGGACCCCACCACAATGATAAATTCACAAACTTGGGGTTGAGAAGCCAAAGTATAAGATAGCAGTTTATTCTTTTATGGAAGAAGGATACTTCCAGCTTTGGATGCTTAGGGAATGCCAATGCATTGAATTCAGAGTACCAATTTATAGGTTTTTTTTAAATCATAGGGTCCCCTCCCCCCATCCTCCACTCCCTTGGTCATTGGAACCATGACCTCCAGGTTAGGGTTTGAAGAACTGTAAATTCAAAGATGCAAGGAGGTATACATATGCAAAGGAAACATGAACCTTTTTTGACACCTTCAAGAGATAAGGGAAATTTACTGAGTTGTGAATTCCCTTCTGTTGGAGACTTCTTATCTCCAGAGAATCACTCAACTCTTTGCCAAAGGTTTTGTTTTCAGAGAAGTGTGGTATAGTAATAAAAAGATCTGAGGGGAAATACTTCTGTCCAGGTTCTTGAAAATATTGGGGTACAGGCTAAAAAACCTTAAAGAAACACTTCTGAGAAAGACACAGATTATATCCCACTTACTCCAGAATGGTTGGATTAGTTTGCAATTCAACCAACAATGCATTAGTGGCCCAATTTTGCTACATCTACTCCAGCATTGATCATTTTCCTTTACTATTATATTGACCAATCTGATAGATGTGACCGGGTACCTCAGAGTTGATTTAATTTACATTTCTCTAATCAAGAATGATTTAGAACATTTTTTCATATTATATTATTGATAGCTTTGATTTCTTCAACTAAAAACTGCTTGTTCATATCCATTGATCATTTGTGAATTGAGGAATGACTTGTGTTCTTATCAATTTGACTTACCTCTATATATTTGAGAAATGAGGCATTTGTCAGAGAAGTTTGTTGTAAAAATTTTGTCCTCAGTTTGTGGTTTCCCTTCTAAAATTGGTTACATTGGTTTTGTTTGTATGAACTCAGATTCTTCCCCTCATAAATCTGACAGGTAAACTATTCTGTGCTCTCCTAATTTGGTTATGGTATCACCTTTTATGTCTATATCATAGCTCCATTTTGACCTTACCTGGGTATAGGATGCAAAGTCCATACCTAGTTTCTGTCATACTGTTTCCCAGCTTTTCCAGCAGTTTTGGTCATATAGTGAGTTTTTAAGTTTCAGTTCTTCCAAGGTGGTATGATGGATCTGTGGGCAGGGAGCACTGAAAACCACCCCCACCCCCCTTCCATTACTGATTCAGTCTCCTATAGGGCCCAGAGCACTGTGAACTACTTTGTACTGGGGTTTCAGGCCTCACCTCAGACTTGGACAGGGGCTCTAGTTCTCACTCTAGGTTTATATTGTCCAAGTGTACAGTGAACTGCCTTGTGCTGGGGTCTGAGTACTGTAGGTCAGGGCAGGGTTTCTGGGCTTCCCTTGGGCTTGTACCAGGGAGCACTGTGGCCTGTCTTATGCTAGGGCTTGAGGCCTCACTTCAGGCTTGAGCTAGGGCTTGGAACTTAAAGGGGTGAGTGATGAAGGCTCTGCTGTTGGCTTAGGTGAGGATCTCATGGTCTTCATGTTTGCTTGGGCCCAGGTTCAGAACCTTGATGAATAGGAGTAGAGTGGGGAGGGCTTGTAATTGGCTTGCTTCCTTGGTGTGGCAAGGCTATAGGCTATGTTCCTTTCTTACCCCAGTGAAACAGAGCTACTGCCTACTTTCTTTTGTTTTCTGCAGGAAAATTACTTCACCCTCTCCTCTTATGGTTCTAGTATTTGTTTTGAAGTGTTATTTTAAGGTTGGTTGGAGAGGATTCTCAGGAGATTAAAGCTTTCCATGCTTCTACTCTGCCATCTTGATTCTATCCCTCCTTTTTTATTTCTCATGTGTTGATGTGGACAGGAGATAAATTTGGTGGATTTCCCAGTCTAGCTCTTTTTTTTTCCTATGAGGGCAGCTGTGAATGCAGGACTTTTGAATAGGTATATCAACTTGGGCACATGGTTTTATTTTGTTACCTTTTTATTCCTTTACTTCTGGTGATTATAAATAAATCTTATAAAATATAGTATTTGAAGTTATTTTATGCTATTTTAATTTTTACATTCCTTTCCCCCATGTTAAAGAAAAACAATATCCTTGCCATGCATATGCACAGTCCTAAAACATGCCCTCATTGGTCATATCAAAAAATTATGTTATGGGGGGCAGCTGAGTAGTTCAGTGGTTTGAGAGCCAGGCCTAGAGATGGGAGGTCCTAGGTTCAAATCTGACCTTAGACACTTCTCAGCTGTGTGACCCTGGGCAAGTCACTTGACCCCCATTGCCTATCCTTACCACTCTTCTGCCTTGGAGCCAATACACAGTATTGACTCCAAGACGGAAGGTAAGGGTTTTAAAAAAAAAAATTATGTTATGGTTCTGCATCTTGTATCCATCAGTTCTCTATATCCCATTGCTTCATATAGCATAATTTGTTTGGCCATTTCCCAGCTGATGGGCACTCCCTTAGTTTCCAGTTCTTTGCTACTACCATAAGAGCTGCTATCTATCTAATCTTTCTGTTATCTATCTTCCTCATTTCCTTCCCTCCCTCAGTCCCTCCATCCTTTCCCTCAGTGGTATCCTGAGTCAATGGGTATGCAGAGTTTGTCTTTTTGTCCTGGGCTTGAGCTACCTGGTCTGCCAAAATGAGAGGAATACTTCTAGTGATCAGCATTGATGACTTTGTTTAGCTCTCTTTAGTCAACCATAAGCTACTAGATGTCGTTGCCTTTTTAAACTTATCTAGTATTACTTTAATAGGAGTTAGTATTATTCTGAGGCATTCCAGCTCCAGTAGCAGAGAACTCTTTTACTCCCTTGGAGCTGATACTATTTGCTATTAACTATGAGGGATGGCTGGCATACTTATGTAATCCCAGCCACTAGGGAGACTGAGGCTAAGTGATCTCTTAAATTTGGGTATTTTAAGCTGTATTGTACTTTGGTGTTTGGGTGACAATACTAAATTCAGAATCAATATGGTGAGTCCTAGGAAGCAGAGATCTGCCAAATTATCTAAAGTGGAGTGAAATAGTCCTGCTATTGGATCTGTTATTAATTCCTAATCTTCCAGCCAGGTCAAGGTGGGGAGACACCTAGTCTTTAAAAACAAACAAACAAAAAAGCCAAACAGACGAAAACTCAAAACCAATTAAATGGTTCAGTCATTCTAAGAGTTTTCCTTTCACCTTCCTCACAATAACCTGCAAAGAAGTTGCTGAAAGGATCCCTACAATTACTGTCCCACAAGCTTTCATAAGCCTACCACCTACCACTATCAGGCACCGTGCTAATCACTGTTTACAAATTTTGTCTCATTCTTTTCTTATTTTAAAAACCCTACCTTCTGTCTTAGAATTGATACTGTCAATTCCAAGGCAGAAGAGCAAAGGCTAGGCAGTTGGGGTTAAGTGACTTGCTTGGGATTACACAGCTAGGGAGTGTCTGAGGTTATGAACCCAGGACCTCCTTTTCCAAGTCTGGCTCTCTATTCACTGAGGCATCTTGCTGCCCTAATCTATTGGCTTTTCACATTTCTCTCCACCTTCCCTTACATAACCCTACTCTTTTAAAATAATATTTTATTTTCCCCCAGTTACATATATGTTTTAAACATTCTTTTATTTTAGTGTTGAGTTCCAAATTCTCTCCCTTCTTCCCAACCTCCTTCCCTCACTCCCTTACACACCTTATCCCTCCTTGAGATTAAGCAATCCGAATAGAATAATGTTACAACCAGATTAATCAATAAGGAAGACTCCTTAGGTTATTGAGAATGGTATGATAAATGATACTCTATTGCATGGTTTCTCAATCATGCTTTGGGACAGTTCAATCTACTATGAAAGATATTCCTGATATGTGTCCATGTCCTTTGTTGATTTATTGCCCTTTATGTAGTTTTGGTTAGGTTAGGTGCATATGACAGAGTAAGTATGATGGTAAGGGGACAAAAAGCTATTTATGTTTGTAAAATATCTTACCACTTGCTCTAAGTGTATTGTTGTGTATTATTGTGTACTGTTGTTCTATAAAAGGCTGGAAGCACAGGTTTTCCTTGTTTTCTTTCATTTTGTTACAGTTGCCTAATAAAAACTATATACACTTAACCTTTCTTTTCACTTCTAGTTTCTCCTACAGACCAAATAGGAAGGCAGGGGTGCATTCAAAGTCAGAATATATGCAACTACTTTATCCTAGTCTATATTAAGACCCTTAATATACAGATGATATCTATTGCCTGAGACATTTAGGATTTAGATTTAGGGTGTAGAACTTATAAGGAACTTAAAAATCATCAAGTCCAGTTACCTTATTTGTAAATGAGAAAATGAGGCCAAGGAAAGTTAAAATTATTTATACACAGGTACTGAACAACTAAATTGTACTTTTGATCCAGGCCTTCAGGTTCTAGATTCTGTACTCTTTCTACCAGGATGTGTTTTTTCTTAATGTCATCTGTCCTACTGATGCTTGTAAGAGTGCCTAACAATGAAAAACGCTGCCCACTCACCTCAATTTGCAGTGATATTTTAACTTAGGTGATTTTTTTTTTAGAGTCCACAGCTCATATTTATGTAGTGCTTCAGGTTTTAAAAAGTGCCTTCCACTCCTTTTACTGTAAATTTAATCTTTATCAACACTCATTTCAAGATATAAAGAATAGGGAAAAGAATTGTGTAAAAAATTGTGACCTTATGTTAGTTTTTTTAAAAAAGAAACATAGAAAGTTTAGTAATGTAGTAATAAAACTGTTGTATTTGTGTCCCTGTCTGCACTTTTTTTCTTAATGTATATTTAAACTATTTTATTGATGCTTTTGCTTTCTTTTTTTTTCCTCCAGGTCTATCACTACTCATTCCCCTCCTCCACCTATAGAAGTACTCATGTAACTAATCCATATAATCAAGTAAAACAAATTCACATGTTGGTCATGCCTAATTCTGTACCTCTAGTCTATCGTCTCTCTGAGAAGGTGATTTCCCTTTTTGATGATTTTATTAGTTTTTTGTTTTTTGTTTTTTTTGGACCAGATCTGTGATTTTATTGCTGTAGAAAACTCCCTTTAAGGAAACTCCAACTAATGCAGATAGATCAGTAACAGTCCTGTAATTTACAGTCTTAAGAGAATTTACCTAGGACACTAAGAGGGTAAGTTCCTTGCTCAGGGTCACATAATCACTTTATATAAGAGGCAAGTCTTGAATACAGGCCTTCCAAACTTTAAACTGTCTATCTGCTATGACCCACTGCCTCTCTGAATGGCATATTTTTCTTTATCAGTCTTTTGAAATGGTTGTTTGCTGTCTTGGTCTGAGTTCTTTCAGAGTTGTTTCTCCTTATATGATCATTGTGTAAATTATTCTAGCTCTCTTCATTTCACTCTGTATCACTTCATCTAAATCTTTCCATATCTTATTTGTCATTTTTCTTAGAATAAATTTCCATTACATTTATATTTTACAGTTTACCATATTGAGCTATTTCCCAAATGATAGGCACCTATATTGTTTGCGTAGTCTTTGTTACAAAAAAAAGTACTGATGTAAATTGTGTTGTGTGTATTTTTTTTAACCCTTGTACTTCGGTGTATTGTCTCATAGGTGGAAGAGTGGTAAGGGTGGGCAATGGGGGTCAAGTGACTTGCCCAGGGTCACACAGCTGGGAAGTGGCTGAGGCCGGGTTTGAACCTAGGACCTCCTTTCTCTAGGCCTGACTCTCACTCCACTGAGCTACCCAGCTGCCCAAATTGTGTTGTATATTGTTGTATAAATGAGACCTTCGCCTTTGTCTTTGCTTTCTTTGGGGTACATACCTAACAGCAGTATTGTTGGATCAGAGGGTATAAATATACTTTTGTGCTTTTTTGGAATATATTTCTAAATTTTTTTTTTTTTAAGAACAGTTGAATCATTTCACAACCCTTCCAACTATGCATTAGTGTGCTTGCCCTTCCACAACCCCAACCATTTCTTTTTTTTCCCCCCTGTAACAAAATACTTTCTTCTAAACAGCTTTGTGAGGTGAGTGCATATCTCCCTCTTTTATAGACAAAGAAAGAATTGCCCACAATAATGGACCTGAGAAACAGAAATGCCCAGATTTGTATCTTGACACAAGACACAAATTCATCTGGTTTGGGGACTCGAAGTCTTCTCCTCTTTCTGATACTTTTCAGAGCCCTTGTGAGTCTGAAGAAATAAGAATTGCAGAGTTGTGTTAACATATGTAAATAGTTTTTTATTAAGTAGTACATATAAATGAAAAAACTATTTCGTATTATTTTTGTTAGCAGCAAGTTAGACTTCACTCCCTGACCTGAGAGTACTATGTTCTATTACATATTGATTCAGTCCAGCTTCTTTTGCCATCTTTGATAGTAACTGCAAAGAATGTTTTATAAGAGGACGTGGATTTCTCAAATGGTTGCTTCAAAAGGTTAGGTTATTTACCTAAAATCTTTATTTCTTTTACTAATACCTCACAGATTGAGTTTTGAAATTAAAACTTTTTTGAACTTGTTGATAAGTTTTTTCTTTTAGTAGGACAAATTATTAAAATTTATTACTTATATAGTTATTTTTATTCGCATAAAATTTACATTTTATAAGCTTCAAGAGTTTTTAGAAATTTATCAGTGACTTTTTAATGAATTTTTATTTAATGCTTTAAGATCTAGCTTAAATGTCAATTTACTTATACCAGGTTTTTCTTAGTCCTTATGGCTCTAGCGCCTTCAGCTATAGGATTACCTTCCAACTCTTCTCTATTTAATCTTATATGTACCAATTTAAATTCATATTGTGAGGACAAGGATTCTTTTTCTGTTTTCTTTGTCTCCCTAGCAGTTAGCTTAGTGTCTGGACTATAGTTGTTTAATAAATGCTTGTTGACTGATTTTTCATAATGCCCTGTATATATTTGATTTCTATAATCTTATTATAGACTCTACAGATATTTATACCTATTTTACAAGTGAGGAATAGAAAAATTAAGTGGCTACACATTTAATATATGTCCAGGAGCAGAATTTGAACCTGAGTATTGTGATTTCAAGTTCAGTTCTCCTTTTCTTATCATACTTAGTCTCATAATAATAACTTACATTTACCTAGCATTTTAAGGTTTACAAATACTGTCCTAACAAATAACCCCAATAGCTAAATGTTCTTGAACGTCTTTTCTAGCCACAAATTCTATGATATGAAGACTCCTATTTTTCCTTAGGGCCCCTGTGTGGGCATTATTTCCTGTAGGCAACTTTGTTTCTTTGATCATTCCAACCCTCATTGATTTCCTTTTCAGATATTACATTTCTTAGGGTTTGGCCTGGCCCAGCTTTGTTAATATAATGCCTATGTGTGTTTCTTAAAGGCTGGATCTTATCTTCTTAGCCAGATTGGAAGCTGCCCCCAAAAAGTAACTTTGGGTGCCTGGGATTGACTATCCTCTAGGCCTTTAATCTATTTCTGTCAAGGGCACCACCATCCTTCTAGTCATTCAAATTTTTGTCTTTTGTTTTCTCACTCTCCCTCATCCTACATATCTAGTCCTTTGCCAGATCTTGTTTTTGCTTCCCTCCCCCAAATCTCTTGTATTATTTCCTTTCTACTCACATAGCCACTACCCTAATCCAGGCCCTCATTAGTTCTTGACTAGACTATTATTGCACTAGTCTTCTAATTGATCTCTTTACCTCAAGTCTTTTCCCATACAATTTCATTTTCAGCTAAGCTGCCAAAGATTTTTTCGTAAATTGCAGTTCTGACTGAGCTACTATCTCTAAACTATGTAGAGGTTTCTGATTATATGCAAGAACAAATACAAAATTGTAGGTTTTGCATTTAAAGCCATTTAAGAACTGGCCCAAATTGCCTTTCCAGTTATTTTTATTACATGCATTCTCCTTCATGAACTCTATGGCCCAACCACATGCTGGCCTAATTTTTGGGCTTTTGACCTGATTGTCACCCAGGGCCTGGAACACAGTCCTCACCTCTGAATCTTAAATTTTCCAATTTCCTCCAAGACTCAATTCAAGAGTCATCCTCTACACAAAACCTTTACTTTTGTACCAGTGTTTCTATATGTCTTCTAAACATGAAATGCAACAATATCAAGTTAAAGATGGATATCCCACAGAGGTCAATAGAACAGATCAGGATTGCAATCTATATAACCAATGAAGAACTTCAAAGAACAGGAGTAAAAGATGTCATCAAAGAAATATAAAATTAGAGATAAAAAGAAAAGAAACAAGTGTTAAGTGCTTATGTGCCAGGCACTGTTCTAAGAGAAGATGAGCTGATCATCTGGCAAGGATAGTTAGAGTGCTCCATTGGTATTCTTATGATGTCAAGGGAAGCTGAGGAAGGCCTTCAGCATTTTTAGTAGGCCTACTGTGGACAAGAGTCTTATCAGTCGGGGGCAGCTGGGTAGCTCAGTAGATTGAGAGTTAGGCCTAGAAGCGGGAGGTCCTAGGTTCAAATCTGACCTCAGACACTTCCCAGCTGTGTGACCCTGGGCAAGTCACTTGACCCCCATTGCCCACCCTTACCACTCTTCCACCTAGGAGCCAATACACTTAAGTTAAGGGTTTTTAAAAAAAAAGAGAGTATCAGTCTATCAGTTTATGCAGGTAGGGGATCACTGATTCATTTGATTTGTGGACCCTCACCCCATTTTTTTTTTAATCCTATGCTTCACATAGATTCTTAATAAATACATGTTGTTTGATGATCTTGGTATTCTCTGCTTTGATCTTCAGAGTTTGTGAACACTAGCTAGCTATCTTTCTCCTAAGTGGAAATGCTTGGGGAGAAGGAGCCGAGAGCACACTATGCTATCCTGTGGGTATCCTGGCTTGGCTTTGATCTCTGCTCCTTTCCTCTATGATGGTGAAGATAATTAGTTTACTTAGGGACTTGGGATTTTCTTTCTGGCTTTAGGGTAAGCATTGGACTTTTTAGACCAGAAACAGTATCCTGTCCTGTTCTGTCCTATCCTTCTGACTTTCTATATAACCACTACTGCTTAATGTGACCTTGGGTGAATTCTTTTCCTTTTTTGGTTCTTAACTTCTTTGAAGAATAAGGGGTTGGAATAGAATCAAGGTCTGTAGGCTAGCAAACTACAGCCTGTAGATCTTGAACTAAGAATGTTTTGTTGTTATTTTTAACTGGAGATCATCTAATTTAACTTCTTTGTTTTGTAGATGTAGAAACTGAGTTTAATATGGCTAAACAATTAATTCTTTAGAATATAGAGTTTAATGAGATGATTATGATAATTATTAGAAATAAAGATAAAACTAAAATACCTCTACTTAGTGAACTTTTGAGAAATTCTTAATTGTTTCAAAGGATTGTTCATTTGGGGGGGGTGGGGTTTGCCCCTTACAGGTCCTTTTTTTTCAAACCTTTTCCTTCCATCTTAGAATTAATACTGTGTATCAGTTCCAAGGCAAAAGAGAGATAAGGGACAAAAAAGAGAGGGGGCAATGAGAATTGCCCAGAGTCATATAACCAGGAAGTGTCTGAGGTCAAATTTGAACCCAGGACCTCCTATCTCTAGGCCTAGCTGCCCCTGCCCAGTCTTTTTTTAAAATTTTTTTTATTAGACATTTATTAATATTTGTTTTTAATCTGTTTACATACTTTATACCCCTACTTTCCCCTTCACCCCCCGCTCCCCCCCCACCCGTGGCCAACGCACATTTCCACTGGTTGTAACAAGTGTCCTTGTTCAGGGTCTATTTCCCATTCATGTCTGCCTCAGTCCATGCATTCAAGCAATTGTTTATCTTATATGTTTCCTCTCCTGCAGTCCTTCCTCTGAATGTGGGTAGCATCTTTACCATAAATCCCTCAGAGCTGTCTTGTGTCATTGCAGTGCTGCTGGTACAGGAGCCCATTACATTCGATTTTACCATAGTATATTAGTCTCTGTGTACAATGTTCTTCTGGCTCTGCTCCTTTAGCTCTGCATCACTTCCTGGAGGTCTCTCCAATTTGCATGGAATTCCTCCAGTTTATTATTCCTTTTAGCACAATAGTATTCCATCACC